>NC_138451.1:797500-1397500 GCF_040668555.2 Bombus flavifrons
TCGATATTTCGTTTAAGTTCTCTTCGTGTCGTAGGTGGGACGTAACACCGTACGACGAGACTTTTCATTTTTAGATATATATATATAATATACATCTATCTCCTCCTCCTTCTCTCAGCGACGTTCGAGATACACCCATAGTTCAGTAAGATCTTCGAACGCCACTCTCTCTCATCATATAGCATATGATGATACAAAAAGAGTCGTAACTTCACGAGAACACTCCTGAGATCTTTTAAATTATCTCTCTTATAACATATCTTAGCGGTAAAGCACGTATACACCTTTCACGCTGAACGAACAAGCGCGTATATCACAGTGCGTCGCGCTGGACATACCGTAAGAATATTCTCTCTCCTCTCCTCCACATACATTTATTATAAGAGAGTCTAATCTTCGAACATCACTCTCCGTAGAAGACATACTACGCAAAGATAGTAAGCTCTACAGCGGCCAATTTTAAAGACAGCATTTTATTTATAAGTATAAAAAAAGTAGCTGACGGATTTTCCCATATATGTTTGGTTGAATCGATGCTCTGTTAGTACAAGAATACGTGCACACAGGTCACCAGCTTCCCGACTAAGGGGAACCTTGCCACGATATTTGGTCATTACGTCCAGGACAGCGACCCGCGGCGCAGCAGTGTAGAGAAAAAACCAGTACGAGAACGGAGGAACAGTCGAGAAATAGCGTAAAATACACTAAGACTCGAGGAGCGGTGACTGAATTCTCAACCGAGGCCGTAGAATAGCCACGCGCTCAACGCTGTTCCGACCGAACCGTCCGGCTCGACGTCTCTCTTATAGATACGAAAGCGCCCGCCGGCAGGCCGGCGCCGGCCGGGCTAGCGGCCGCGCGCTTATGGTGCAAAACCTCCGTAGCAACGTACCGTTCGGAAGGGACGCTGGAACTTAGTCGCGCGAACGCTCGATCACTACTATACAAAGGCAATATCCAACCATCGAAATATTTTACCAGACACTTAATTAACATAATAGAAATACATTTTTACCAAAAAATTAATTTTTTTTTTCACCGAAAAATCGCATCAGTAAACATACTCTTTTATCGATTTCGGACAAAAAACAAGTTTATAATCAATTACAACACGTTAAAATAAGTAGAAATATCCAAAAAAATATATACCTTGTAACGTTAATTAACGAAAAAATTAGAAAAATATCCCAGTCGTGTCGGTTCGACGAACGCTAATTTTTTAAAAAATTCTATAAAAATGTTTAATCCTCGTGTATTTAATTGAGATAAAACGATTTCTATAAAAAAATTTATACCTTATAACGCTTTTTAACGGAGTTAACTCGAAAAAATGTTCTCGCCTCGGAATTTTTCTGTCCCAACGTACCGGCTCGGAATTTTTCTATGTTCCAACGACCGGTCGCATCGGTCCAAACTTTTTTTCGACCTTCTTACGATTATAAAAACGCTTAATCCCGACCTGTTTCATCGAGTTAGGACGATTTATGCAAAAATATTCCTACCTTATAACGCTTTTTAGAGAGTTATTTCGATCGGAACTTTCGGTCTTATTAAACTTGGGTGCATCACTTGCGTCGATGTAACGTCGGACAAATTAATCTGACGCAACCGGACGAGCCGGAACTGCGTTAACAAAAAAAAAAAAAAAAAACGCGATTCGGCTGGGTAATCGGGGGAGTCCAACTTCCCAAATCGCGACAAACACATTCCACGTATCTACAACGCCTCTGCAAGCAGATTTCATGCAGTTTTGGGAAATCGACTAAGGACCTCTGATTCAACACATCTCAGAACCAGATGAACACTTCATGCGAACAACACTTCAAAGCTCACGTTCAACGCACCAATTCAAAATCAAATTTTTTTAATGTACTGTATTCTACTCATCATGAGGATCAGAAATCTCAAAGGAACAAATTGTTAAAGCTCTGCAAGTTTTCCAACTCACCTTATTTGTAATGTGGTTACATATTGCAATCAAGTGAAGAGAAAATAGCATCTATTGTTGAACGTCGATATACTAAATCCACCATTATGTAAAGTTTCCAGCTACAGCTGTAAAAATGTTTTTAAGGGGTCGGTCTAGGATTAGGTATTCTTGAAGCCAATGTACGACGAAAATCAGAAGCCCCACGAGAAGGTGAAGTGGGTGGTCTTGACCGGTATGGGCCCACCAACTTCTCCGAAATTCTCCTCGCCGGACCGACAAGTGCCCGAACGCACCGGTCGGCAGCCACCCGATTATAGGAGAATATCAGATTCGTTGGGGTTTCCTACGACGTGGACCTACTCCGCGAGAATCCATACCCGCCTCGTGCTCTCTAAAGATAATGTACTAGCTTTTTCGCGCACAAGTTCTTACTGCTTAATATGTGTTCACCAACTATTATGTCGTACGGCAAGCTAGAGTCCGACGGCATTAAACATTCCAATTTAACTGCGGCGTCCTCGCATTGGACTGAAACCTTAGTGTTTCCTATGAGTCCATCATCAAGTTTACATATCATCGTGATACGAGGTTCAAATTTACAATTCGCACATTTTGCAACCTTTTCGCGCACCATAGAATTCTCAGCTCCGGTGTCTAATAGACATTGCACCAGAGTGTTTTTGAATAATATGGGTATTAAAACCGCGTCTGTATAACCTATGCCTATATATATGTCTCAGAAGGTTGGAATTTAGAATTAGGGGCGTGGAACGAATCTTCGTTTGGATTACACAGTGTCGTTATGCAATAGAGAAGACATTGACTAGTGCAAATACGATTATTCTAGGGTTGGACAAGTCCTTTCATCTCCGACATATATATACCTATATAACCTATATAATATACACGAAATAATACGAGAGATATATCACCTGCATCCTGTTTATGATTTTCAGTGAAAAGTTTATATGTCATTGCATGTGCAACGAAAGTTGGAAATTATTATTATTTGGAAAAATAATACAACTTTATCCTCTTTTGTTATACGTGGGGAAATCCTTATGGACACCCCGCATCTCCTAGCAATCGGTGTGGTAGTGTCGGACATTACCGATTAAAACCCCACGGTGGTCCTCCTGACGCTCAACAAGGATGCCCCTGGACCTCTTTCGAATTACTGCAGGCGCACTCCTGCGTCTTCTCCTGTCTGAAGGAGTCGTTCCTTGATTAGTTCGAGCATGGGGTGGGACCACCCCTCTCAACGCTCTCCCCTGGGCCGTTGTGCAATTCTGAGGAGGTCCTGATCCTCCTCGGCGTGTCGGCCTGTATGACCGCTTAAGACGACGTAGGTTCCTTCGACGCGGAACCCAGCAAGATTGGGATGTTCACACCCTCTCCCGCTCTGCTCGGTCCTTTACGAGCAATACGCCCTCGCAATATGAGCGGACTGCGAGGAACTCTTGTTGCCCCCTCAGCACTGCTTTCACAACTGACGAGGGGTCCAAACTCTCGCTAATCGTTATTCGCAGGATACGACGGGAGGCTTCCCGCGCCGGAAAAAATTCCAACGTGTGCTGTGCCGTGTCCTCGCTCTCACCGCAGTGGTTACAGGTGTTCCTGAACTCTCTTCCGATTTTCTGCAGGTATTCCGCTAATATTCCACGTCCTGCGAGCACCTGCGTCATCCGGAAGCACAGTGGAAGCCCTCCGCGGTCTCTCTATGCCCCCCCCTTCCCCGTTTGGCAGGACCGATCTAACGGCTTCGTGGCCTCGGACCTGGTCTTCTGTGAGTAGGTCGGAGCGCGATCACTGCCACATCTCTCATTTAAATTCCCCCCGAACGTCTCGGACCGCCTGCTCGGCGGGAGGAGAGTTCGCGCTTGAGCTTAGGCTCCTCTGGTCTTCATACACTCGTCGGAGCGTCAAGGCTTGGAGCTCGAACGCAGAAGACGCCGCCAGGACAGTCGTCGAGGCATATGATATCGTCCGGCATCCCCTTACGATCCTGATGGCGGTCGTCCTATGAAGCCTCCTCAGCAAGAGTAGACTGCGTCGACTTGTCATCAGATACTCTGCCCACACCGGGGCCCCGTACAACGCCTGTGAACGGACGACTCCGACTTCTGCCCACCGATATTCGGCAGCAGGCCACACAGAGCGTTGGCTGCCGCCGTCACTTTGGGAAGCACGAGATCCGGTGTGCATAACTCACATAATTTCATTCCATGTTTCGCCTTTTTTTTGCAAAATGTATCGCTCAAATGATAAATGTCTCCTTCACAGTAAAATTGATTCGATAAATTTTCACCAGGATAACAGCAATCCTTTATATTTTTTATTAAATTGTGCAATACTTGGTTAATTTTGTGAAGGCGGTAGGATTTATCACACATTTTGTCATAGAAGTAAAGGGAGCGAAGAATTGTCTCATACCGATGTTGAGGCATTGTTTTGCTAAATGAAGAGTGATAATAACATGCATTCGAATGTTGTCGATGACAATACATAATCCTAAGAATTGTTTTGTTTCCTCAACTGGAGTTAAGTTCCATTCTTCTTGTAACTTGGTAGATCCCCGTGTAACAAATGACAACAAAGCCCGAGCATTTGTCCAACTCGCAATGTTCTTCATGAGATCATCGTCAAATATTAAACAAAATGCATTTAGCACCGAAGCATTTCTTGTAAGATTTACTTGTAGTCCTTCCTTTGCAGTAAAATTACGTAAAACGGATCAACGTTTGCTTCCTTCCAAATCCACAATCTTCATCAAGAGAACCATCACTTTTTTTATTTCATATTGAAAAGTTCTTCGTTGGAAATCCTAGAAATTCTGGAAGAATGGAATATTTAAGTTGCGTGAAAGATGAAGAAAGGTTGTGGAATATGAATTCCATCATATTTCCTGCTTTCATCACTCAAACTATCATATAATATTCGTTTGTTTTTCATTAAGGGTCTCCTGAATATGAAAATTTACTTACTAGTTTATGAGGTTTATTCCAGGCTACTTACATATCTGTAATGAATTTTAGCAATTGCAAAACTGGGTAGTATTAGAGAACACACGGGGAGACGAGTTAATACTTTGTCGTAATAAATTTTTTTAACGATATAATATAATCTCGGATCACACACGCTGGTTATAGATTTGAGCGTTTTCAACCATATTTGTCAACTTCACGGCAGAAATCATTTGTTTATGCAGAGATAACAAAAATTGACTATCTTAGCATACCTATGATTCTGAGCTCTGAATTAAAATCGATGCGTTATAACAGTGTGACGCTGGTAGTGAACATATTAAGAGAATCTTAATTAGCCTAGACGCTGTTTTTAATGTTTGATTCCGTTTGACTGCATTTGGCCTTCTTTCATCTACTGGCCATTGGTTTTTCTTAATCGCTACGCAAGCACGTGTTTGCCGCACGGGTATGTGGCGCTATCGAATTTTACTGCTTCGGCTCCCATTGTTGGTATGACATACGGCCGGCGTTACAGTTACGTAATTATTTCATTCTAACCACTTCTAGTTAATTGAGACTGAGACAATAGATCATGGGAGTGTGGTGTCTTCACAAGAGATACCCTACTATCTCCCGTGGGTTATTTACATTTTCCATTTCTGCTGCTATATTTTTATTGATTGTAGTATAAATTGACACTACGTTTTATATACGGTACAAGGAGCATTCTCAATATTATATGTTTTACGAGTTTTTATTTTGTAAATGTTATATTTTATAAGTGATATACATGTGGAAAAGGATCTCGTGTCCTTAGACACACCCCATATAGTTTTCCTCTGTGGCATCATCGGGACGGAAACTCGCTCTCTCTCTTGCGATCTCATCGACGAAAAGAGTAATGCCTTACGATCAGTGAATATTATGCGTGTTATTAACAAAGAGTCAGACAGATTTTATGAGCAAATCGTGCAATGTGATCAAGCAACTGTAATATAAAATAATATCATGTTGCAATTTGTCTGAACGAAAAAACGAAATATTTACTTGTGTAATATTCACAAATAAAACTATGCATCTGAGCGGGAGATCGCAATAGATCGAAAATGTTGTACAATTCAAAAGAGTTTTTTGAAAAAGTTGAAAGAAGTGTTGGTTTACTAGATCATGTGAAACGAGAGTGTATTCACATAATGACAACTCCGAGGCTCTACTTCTTGGGATTATGGGATATGGAGGTCCAGTTCTACCCCATAAATCCTCGTAGAGCCTCTTCACCTCTCTTGCCTCTGGCGGTTTCCTATCTGGTTTTAAGTAAGCCCAGACATTGTTGGTAATTACATCAGTCAACTTCCTTGGACGTACTTTACAGATCCCCTAACAGCGTGCATTGACCCAATATGGCGGTATACAGACAGGGCGCGTTCGCGTCGCTCCACACACTGTCCGTGTGCACAAACAGTACGCCGCGAGAGTAATCCAGATGTCTTCATGTGGGCAGACACCACCCGCCACGAAGGTAAGAATGGTTCTGCAACTCTTGAAAACGCAAAAGCCTGAAAAAGGAGCAGAGAGGCCAACCCCAAAAATCCTAGTGTAATCGCTACATCGGAAAAGCAAAACAGCTCAGAAATCAAGAAACGGGCTGATGAAGGGAGGGAGGATACTAAACAAGAAACGTGGCCAATACCCGACATAAGGGAACAAACTAGTCATATAGAAATAGAGGGTCCTGGCGTTCTGCCTCGACCCGAGCAACAAAATTAACAAGCAGCAAACCGCAACGATAATGTGTTACTTTAAGGAAATGAGAGACCTTGCGGAGGAGCACCTGCTCCACAACAGTTATCTGGCCGGAAGGATAGAACAAAGCGCGGGTGAAGCTAAGAATAAGTGTTACGTCGCGCAAGGCATCTGCACGCCATCCGGCGCTACTTGACCGCCAACGGTCTACGCACCGTCCTTCGACCCTTAACAAATCCAAGGAACCCGTAAAACGACAGCTTTTAATGCTATTGTTTTGACATATGTCGTCAATTTACGGAATAAGCTCCATATCCTAGAGATGCTTTCTGTTTATAGCCAGTTTAGAAAGGCCCTTGGATTTACTACTCGCTATTAGGAAACCCGGAGAAAGAAGGTAGTAACTTAGCAAAAAACCAATGTTTAATCACCGGGAAATTCAGGTTTTCCGTTAAACAAGACATCACCTAGCAACATTGGTAGGAGGCTCCATCCCCTCTGGTCATTCTATAACATTGACTTGAACCAATGGACATCATAGGTCGTTGCCCTCACTCTACTCACGAAAGGTGTGAACAACGAATCCACGTCCTTAATAAAAAGGGAAACACCCACACCGAGCTTTCTTCTGTAATCCTACGAAAACGAACTACAGTGATCCTACAAGCTTCATCCTGTCGATTACGAGGCTACTTCGGTTGTCTCTCTTACTACTGCATATCAGTGTAAAAGTGTTGAAAATATATAACGTTTATAGCTCTGTTAATCACAGTGTTATACTTATTCAATCACCACTATTATCCTAGCCGAAATAAGGGGATCGATCTATTCGCGGTGTCGATTCTTGCAATCGTAACGGAAATTTATGACTCCCGTTGACGCGCACTCTCGCAACCGCGTCTCCCCGCGATAGGCCGAAAATACATGGTCCTTCGAACCGGATTCACGTCCACTGAAAAGTGCACTACTAGTGACCGTACAGCGCCACGTGAATCTATCAATCCAGCCGCGGAAGCGTTATCATAGCAACGAAGACAGTGACCTCAGAAGCGTCACCTTCAAACAAGTATAACCCATTGGCCGAGGAACGCAACCACGCAACCTCCCGCCGCCGCTGGACAATAAAACGTGCAAACACTTCAACCGCACTGTAACAAGTAACAATCGAGCTTCCGGACCAACGTCCAGGTAGGATCACTCACTTTACTCATATAAGAATGACCAACGCTGAGCAGATCAGCACACTGCGCCGGAGACGAAGCGGCTTAGCCGGTCGATTTACAATCCTCAAGCGTATCCTCGACAAACACGAAGAAAACGGACAGGGAAACGAGGACTTCCTAATAGTTTTCCGTAACGCTGTCCACGATAATTGGAGGAGGATCATTGCAGTCCAAGAAGAATTAGAAGCGTTAGATGCGAAGGAAGCTGATCGTGCAGTCTCTTTCATGAAAGATTATATTAAGATTGAGACGCAGATCCTAGACCTCTTTAACAAACTACCATCAACAACCACTTCGACACAAGAAACACGCGATTCATGCGTGAAACACAAGCAGACGGAGAATATCGCATCGTCTCGAACGCCGATCCCGTCGCACGATATGCGGAGTCTATCGCGTGACACTCACCACGTGTCACCTATACGCGACCTGACGACGACCACGGTCACATCGTCAGCATCACAGCCATCTGATTCAGCACCACAGAACGCCTTGAATCAATCAACCGCTCAAGATACTCTGGACCAGAAGGAACTCAATCCAGTCCAGGACAACAGCGGTCATACTCCGCCGACGGAAAATATCGCGTCGAACCTAGCGCCGATATCGTCGCCTGACACGCACGACTCATTGCGTGAAACTCACAACACAGCGCCTATACGCGTCTGGAAGACAATCGATCAACATTCTCTGGATCAGCAGAGAGATGAAACCGTACCAAACGACATGCCGTCTCCTACTATACCATCGCCGAAATGGGCCACAACGACGAGTGGCCTGAAACAAAACACTAACAGCCCATCGGATCTCAACACTTGTCCACAAACCCCACAGAGTGCTACATCGGACAAGTCTTTAATCACTATCAACTTCCTGGAGAGCATGGTCGATCAATATCGACAGTCGAAACGAAAACCAGAAGTTCAAGAGGAATTAGAGATTCTTGATGGGGAAGAAATTGGTCATCCAGAAACTACTTCAAACGCAGATCTTGCCGTTGACACACGATGCATGGAACGCATCGGGGACGTTCATGCCCCACTGGAAGATTCCAAGACAATCGCGACGGAGGACTCCGACGGAAGCACAAGGTGTAATGTTACACTGAATGAGCGTGGAAACAAAGGCACCAACAAAATAGCTCAATTCCGACAGATTATCGGGGGGAGCTCAGTCTCCCAGTCAGCTCTAAAGCTCCGTGTCGTGCTTGACGAATCTATACCAAGCACCAATAGAGGTCTTTTCAACGGTACCTCCTGGATCGAGGCGTTACCTGATACATCCTGGGACGAGATGTTCCACGAAACTTCCAGGACCGAGGTGATTCACGACAATCCTTGGATCGTGAATATCAACTGGAAATGTCTTGGAAAAAACGAGGACGACGATGATCCAGACTACGAGGTGGACAACATGCTATCAACGCAACAAGCTTTAGGCCTGGCCATCAATCTTCCCTGGCAGCTACAGCATCTACGGACGGCAACAACTCCTGCGGAGACAAGCATCTTGGAGCGAGATGCAAAATCTTCCCTCTGCAGATCCGAACCTAACCAAACGGAAGGTAAGATGCCTCCGATTCTGTTTTTAGTGGATAATTGGACCACGCCGGTCCAACCACCAAGCATCATCAAGAAGGCGCGATACGGATGGGTCAGCGGGGGGAGATCTGGTCCCCAATCAACCATAGACCTCCTGCACGTCTTCATTGCGCTGCCATATACGGATTTCACGTGCCCTTATGAAATCGGCGAGATTTATAACGACACCTCCTGGGACGAGGTGTTCCACGACACTTCATGGGCCCAGCTGTTTCACGACACGTCCTGGTTCGTGAACTCCACTGGAAAATATCTAGGCAATGTCGAGGACTACGGCGATCCAGAACGCAAGGAAGACAATATATCCTCAATGCATCGGCCTTTTGACCGTATCTTCGAATTCACCCTGGCGACAACGGCCTCATCCCGACTACCACAATTCATACGGCACCGAGCATCTTGGAACGAGGTGACACACAGTTCGTCCTATTATCGAGCCAACCCGATTCCGTAGAATACGGACACTCAGCAATCAACAAAGAGTTGGGCGGCAGCCCCAACTAACTCTACCTTTATAGAAATTTTGATCGGTACCCTCTCAACGGGGGGAGTATGTTACGTCGCGCAAGGCATCTGCACGCTATCCGGCGCTGCTTGACCGCCAACGGTCTGCGCACCGTCCTTCGACCCTCAATAAATCCAAGGAACCCGTAAAACGACAGCTTTTAATGCTATTGTTTTGACATATGTCGTCAATTTACGGAATAAGCTCCATATCCTAGAGATGCTTTCTGTTTATAGCCAGTTTAGAAAGGCCCTTGGATTTACTACTCGCTATTAGGAAACCCGGAGAAAGAAGGTAGTAACTTAGCAAAAAACCAATGTTTAATCACCGGGAAATTCAGGTTTTCCGTTAAACAAGACATCACCTAGCAACATTGGTAGGAGGCTCCATCCCCTCTGGTCATTCTATAACATTGACTTAAACCAATGGACATCATAGGTCGTTGCCCTCACTCTACTCACGAAAGGTGTGAACAACGAATCCACGTCCTTAATAAAAAGGGAAACACCCACACCGAGCTTTCTTCTGTAATCCTACGAAAACGAACTACAGTGATCCTACAAGCTTCATCCTGTCGATTACGAGGCTACTTCGGTTGTCTCTCTTACTACGTCATATCTTAGGATATCGTCCACGTTACTGCATATCAGTGTAAAAGTGTTGAAAATATATAACGTTTATAGCTCTGTTAATCACAGTGTTATACTTATTCAATCACCCCTATTATCCTAGCCGAAATAAGGGGATCGATCTATTCGCGGTGTCGATTCTTGCAATCGTAACGGGAATTTACGACTCCCGTTGACGCGCACTCTCGCAACCGTGTCTCCCCGCGATAGGCCGAAAATACAATAAGGGCACTGCGATATCAAGTACTGTGAGTAAGTCACTGCAAGCCAGCAAGAAGCTTGAAATGACCATTAAGGAAACAATGAAGGCCGAGCCAAAACAGCTCTTGTACGCGGAAAAAGTGAAGATGACCGCCCATAAAGTGGAAAAATGGCGATGACACTACCGCGAAATGTGGTTATAATCCGCTCGGAAGTGGAGGATGGTGAAATAAGAACAAGCGAAGAAGCGCACGACGCGGTATTCACGCTAGTTGTTCGAACACTCGCGGAGAGACGCGATCGCGTGGAAGCACGCCAACGGGAGTCGTAAATTCCCGTTACGATTAGATAATCGACGCCACGAAATGATCGATCCCCTATTTCGATTAGGATAATAGAGGTGATTAATTGAATATGACACTGATATAGCAAGTTATACATCACAGTTTATTCCAACAACTATGTGAAGAAGATAGTTACGCTGGTGCGTATGTGTAAGATAAGTAAGTGACTGATCTATGGGTGTAAACCCGGTCAAAGGATGTTGACTGCTTGAAAGATGGAAGATCAGTGAAGTTCGGTGATGATGCTGTGGCGGAGGAAAGCTAAGGATGGGTGTGTCTAGCGCACGGTACCATCGGATTTGTTGGTGACTATTTTGGCCAAGAGAGTGAGGGAAATAGGCTTCTTTGTTAATTGGTTATTTGCTATGGCGGTGGGTGAGGAAGAATGCTAACCGCCCTCAAGATAAAGTCGCTGGTGGGAGGCCGCATACGTGAGAAAGGGCAACTTTCCCGTATCAACCCGTAGTGGACAATAAAGTTTAGGAAACAATTCAGCGAAAGAATATCTGTTCGGTTTGAAGGACCTCGACTAGGAAATTCTTGAAATTTATGGAAGGTACTTGAGGCTATTGAGAGTACGCAGTACGGATCCGAAAACATCTGGCTGCCATCTTACCTGCGGTGTGTGGCCTGGCTTAGGTAGAGTGTTGCCCGACGCAACACTGGTAAACTCCCGTAAAAGAGGAATACAAGTTAGAGCAGTTAGAAAAATTAGCAGCAACGGCCTAGTTGTGGAAGCGACGAAGGCGGAAGGGCTGCAGATATTCACAGAGAATGTACAGAATACTCATATAATGTACAGAATTCGGAAAGAACAAAAATAATCATATGAAAAATCGTTCTCCACATAAGTGGATGAATATTTGAAAAATATTCGAAAATCGAACATTTTAAACATGTTCGCATATTATCGAGAAGTGAGTTGTTTATTATACAATTTCTGTAGATGTGTATGTTTTTTTGTCGCATAAAAGAACGCAGTTTGCGTTATTTGGTCAGTTGCTGAACAAAAGCATAAAGATTCATCACTTTGAGTACAGGCATATACCTGTACGAGTTTAAAGTAATCTTCTTACCATTGAAATATACCCATAGTTACGTTATAAATTATAATTTGTATAGTGAAATTTAACAGTACGTCTCAACTGAACAGATGTATTGCGTAACAACTATTTATCATTAAAGCACAGATGTCGAACCCAATCGAATTTTATTGTCAACGTTAGTAATATTATTTTAAAAATAATATAAATAGCAAAAATGAAAAGTAAACAATTTTTAACGTCTGATAATTTAATAAGAGGAATATATCACGCTCCTTTTCTCTCGATCTGTTTGGCAATAATTTTATTCACTAATTTTTCGAGAGCTTCAAATATGATCCCACTGCACACAAGACTGTAAATAAACAACGTGCAAAGAAAATTCTGATGCCGCATAGTCAAAAAGGCTTTAAGTGAAAACATACATACATACCTGTATGAAAATTGCAACTGCTCACAAATACAATTTCGACTCGAATTTGAGAATTCTATAAGATATCATTTTAAACTATACTAAATATATAGTACGCTGTTCCGCGTATCTAGAAGATATCTTTAAAATGACGGTCCTACCAAATTAAACTCGGACTGTTTCCTGAAATTACATAATCAAATGAAGCTTTGGTTTATAGTAGTAAATCTAGGAATCAGAAATTTACTCCGTATGAAGAAAGTCCATCAAACTCGGTGTATTTATTACCGTTACGAAACATGTATACTCCAATAGGAACACTCCTAAGATGATAATGCTCGAAGGAAAACACGTCAGAATCGCTGTCTCTCAAGTCCATTCAATGAGTAAGTGACGAATGAAAATGCGTATTAAAGTTACGTGCAAGTATCCGTAAAGTGGTGAGACGTTCGGACAAGTTTGTTCGATGAAGATCAGCTACATACTCTGTTCGCGAATGAAGAAATGAGCACCTAAGTGGGTGAAAAAGGAAGGGGAAATAAGGAGAATACAAAGAGTTGACGAATGTAAGGAAGGGAAGCTAAATCCCAAAATAAGGATCAAGAAAAAACATGCTACTTACAATGACACCGTTGCTAGTCATCTGTTCTCGATGACAATTGCCTGTTCCACCGCCCTTGTTGAATATTTTAGCAGTTATAGTATATTTGAGCATATTATATTATATTTCGATGCACACTACCTTTTCGACCACTTGTTTCCGTGATTATGACTGAAGAACAAACAGAAGATACTTATCGCAAATTAAATTTAAGCAAGAAGAAACTTTTTGCGATGTTAACTCCAAATGGGAAAATATGTATATATCAGAATGGATCATGACCTCCCTACTTTTACATTAAGTGTTTTGAGAAGTTGTATTTCAAAGCATGGCATGGTTTTCGTTGAAGGGAATGGTTTCGTGGAAGGAAACTTCAAATAGTGAAAGCGTCAAATTATATAGCTCTGGAAGAATAATATAATTTAACATGAAAATATTAAAAAACTGAGTACATCGAAATATAATAGATACTTTACAAGGGAAGTAAAACATGAAATATTAATATAATTAATATAACAAATCATTTATTTTTTCTAGAATATATTTTGTATGGTGCGTGCTATCATTTTGTTATCTCAAATTTATCTTCTATTTATATTTCTTTACATAATTTTTATAATATATTTATGAATCAGATGTATTTTCATAACCTATGTTCTAGCGATTTTTCACATGTTCAATGAGATACGTAGAATAGGAAGTGTATTAATATATATTTTTTATGTATCTTCAAACACAACTACAATATCGAGCATGTTATCATTTTCCTGTGGATTATAAAATGATCAACTGTGGTTGATAAATTAATAAATTGTTAAAATTTGTCGATTTGTACTACGATATGTGGTGTCCGAGTAGTAGCGATAGTGAACACACAATTGAATATCCAAACGACAAACTCCTGAGCTTAATACTTACTTTTACGAGAGACCAATCTTTACCTGTTCCATACGGGCCTTGACCGCTCTGGGTTATTTAAAATATAGGTAAAGGAATAGGAAAGGAAAGGGAAAGGTATTTGTATATGGTGGATTTGAAGTTCAATTTTATTTGCAAAATATAGCGAACCGAGAGAGAACCGTGGAAAGACTTGGTCATTTGTGCGCTTCATGTGACGCTGGAGAGAAAAAAAGAAAAAAGAAATGAGAGAGAAGAGACTAAAAGAATGAAAAATAAAAATTCTCTTCACACACACATACACACACACACACACACACACACACGCACGCATCGTATCATTTTACCGACCAGTAACGGTTGAAAATCCTACATACTGTCACCTCTCGCTCGGTCGCAGATCCATCGTTGACCCAGCTCTGTTTAGACTCTAGCATATCGCGTGGGAATTGCGCGCTTTTTCTTATACCTACAGAAATGTTAACTCAAACTTGGCGAAAGTACTTATAATACTTATATTAATATGTCGGGTTCACATTATGATTAGGGTTAGGGGCGTGTAACGAATCTTCATTTAGATCAAACATTGTTGTTATGACAATAGAGAAGATATTTACTAGTCCTGTGGCGGCACTCAACAGCAAAATACCACCACTCGACACTAACTAGTGTCGGACGACGGCAACGCAGTGGTTAGCGCCTTAGGTTACGAACGTTCTGGCCCCGGGTTCGAATCCCGACGACCGAAGACCGATTTTTCTTCCACGCATCTAAATTAGAAGAAAAACAGCAGTATCCCAGCAGCGACATCTATGGCCAGCAGCTCTACAATTATCACGGATAATACACTTCAGTACAAAAATGATTATTAGTGCAAGTGTGGATATTGCAGAATTGATAGGTAACCGCGGTGATTAGACACTAATGACAATGGTCTTAGGTTCAATAACGAATCCGCGGTCAACGAGATAACAAATGTACTTTCTTCCGAAGTCTAAGTCGGACTCGATCTACTTGTCTACGGTACAAGTATTACTAAACTAGCTCTTTGTTAAAACGTAAAATATACACCGAGCGTAAAGACGCTATGTAACTCGATGATGCTGCACAGAAAAACTGTGGTGGGGTGTGTCTAAGGACACGATATCATCGGATTCGTCGAGAAAAGCCTTCGTCCGGAAAGTGAGGGAAATTGACGTTACTGTTAATTGGTCAATTTCCATGTTGGTGGTTAGAAAAGGATGCTGGCCGTCCTTGAGGGAAGGTTGCTAGCGGGAAGCATCGTTCGTGAAAAAAATAGATTTCCCCAATCTTCCCGTAGTTGGGGCAAAGACTGTTTGTCTGTTTGAGGGACCTTAGTTAAACTAAATCCTAAGATTTATAGCGGGTCCTCAGACTCCATCTACTGTGGAGATGCGTCGACATATGGTAATCAACTTTCCCGAAGAATAGGGTCTGCATGTGGCGAGCCACGGGACAGAAACCGTTGGAATGTTTACTGTCGCGTGCTGTCATAAATATTTCTTTTAAGGAGAGTTATAGAATTATTCCATACCTCTGTTAGGTAAAAACGTTCATCCCGTGACCACAGCTACGTTCAGCGACTAGTTGTCGCTTCGAGCCCAAGCTCATTATCACAAATCTCGGACGATTATAATCGGGTTAAATTACAGAGACTAAAGTATTGCGGTTTTCACAAGAATTCCAAAGCAGACGCCCCAGTGTTCTTTCATCTCCGACATTTATTTCGTATTTGTTCTTGGGGTTAGACCTCCAATTACTATTTTCCAGATTTTATTATTTTCTATTATAAGGATTTCTGGAGTCTTTGTTCGTACTTCTACTTGCTTCAATTTTAGTTGCTTTATATTGAAGTTTTCGTTTCCGGCAGTGTTCTTTAATAATTCAATAAGGGGATCTATTATTTGGTCATCGCTGTAGATCGGTGATGATTTAACGATATCAGATGTGACTTTTTCTTTTGGATCCGTATCTACATATTCCATCAGTGAGCTGAAAGAATTTCGGATTGGGATGTATTGCAGCCACTATTATTTTCTGTATCTATAATTTTCATAGCGTTTGTGTCTGGTATTATTTTACGCTTTTTGTGAGCTGTTACTACCTTCCAGTTTCCATCTTGATAGGATAGTTCGTCGTTATAGCTGTTCTCTTTTTGCTTCTGCCATGTTTTCATTTCTTTTACAGCTGTGCTTTCCCGTTCTTTGTTAAGTAGCTGTTTTTGGCTTAGCGTATTTGTAGCCTTGTTTATGTAGTATATTTAATAATATTTGTTGGTTATTTTGATTGGCGGTATTTGTTGTTACAGTTTAGAGTTTTAACCATTTTTCAGCGTTCGTTGTCGTTTTGTCCACCTAAATTCACTGCTTGTGCACTTTCACTGACGCACAGCTTCTCAGTCTGTTTAGCTCGGTTGCTCGGATAGGACTGCCATGGCAGATGTGATTTAAAATAGTAGCACACAATAAAGACCGAAATGGTACATCGATGTCAGTGTGCAGTATTATTTTTGGATAAACGTTATTGTAAAAAATGTCCATTCAGTGTTAAGTCGGCAACAAATTCTAACGAAGGAGATTTTCAAAAAATATTTTCTTCGATAAAAATGAAGGTCGCCTTGTTTTTTTTTAAATAACACTATGTATTTTTGACTTTATAGTCGTGTAACTGATGGCAAGGCGAATTCATTACAATGACCTCAACATGGTCTTGAATTTATGAATGTCGAGAAAATGAAGCTCGACGTTTCGCAAGATATGTTGATATTTTTTGTAAGTCACTGAATAACCACAACAACCCGGTTCCAAGTAATCATAAATAAATACATATTTCATGCTGCCAAATTGCTGTTCCCTTGCCGAATAATTTCCTCGAGATATCCGGGGAAAGCTTCTGGAGAAAGCGGCGTGGTAGTGTCGGACTCCCACCGACTAAAACCTCCACGATGACCGCTCCTCATGTGATCGAGAGAGGCCCGGGAGCCGCTACAAGCGACACACCGGGCCCCCTCGCGCACATTTATACTTCCGCTGATGGAGCGGTGTGCGACCATGTCACATCGCGCCCCGTCCCCGGGGCCGCCGTGCAAGACCGTCCGGATCCCCAACCAAACTGTTTGGCGGCCGCAAGGCGCTGGGCTTGTCAGTGCCTAAGTTTTAAACCCCAGCGGGGGGCGCTGCGGCCCTAGCGCGCCTTGCCGAGACGGCCGGTCCTCTCGGGGTGGGAGTCCCGCTCCCTAACCCGCTCCGCTGCCTCCTTGCGGAGCATAACCTGCTCGCAGAAGGAGGTCACAGCCCTCCTACCTCTCTCGCTCACCAGCAGTGCCTCAAGGATCGCTGGCGGCGAGAGGTCCCATCCTATTTCTACGATGAGGGAGTGGCGCGGCACCGCCCACGCCGGGCAATGCTCCAGTGTGCGCTGCACCGAATCCACATCAGCATCGCGGTGGTAGCAACGAGCGGTCGCCTCTTTTCCGATTCGGTGCAGATACGTCGGCACCCGTGCCCTGTGAGCACCTTTTTTTTTTATATTTACGTGGAGAAAATCCGTACGGACGCCAGGCCGCTTCTGGGGAAAGCGGCGTAGTAGTGTGGGACTCCAACCGACTAAAACCTCCACGATGACCGTCCCGGCTGCGATCGAGAGAGGCTCGGGAACCGGCGTGAATGTCGCAACGCCCTCCCCCCTCCCCGCCTAATACCTCCGCTGATGGAGAATGTGTGGCCATTGTTACACCTCGCCTCATTGCCGGAGCCGCCGTGCCAGGCAGCCCGGTTCGCCTACCGGACTGCTTGACGGCCCCGAGGCGCTGAGCCGCCAGCGCCCAAACCCGAACTGCACCGGGGGGCGCGGCGGGCCCAGCGTGCTTCGCCAACGTCACACGGAGTTCCCAGGCGATTACCCATCCAAAGCTGCTTAACTTTTGTGATCTGACGGGAACGAGTGCACTCGGCGCGGCCAGGGCGTTGGCACGCCCTGTGAGCACCTGCGTCACCCTGTAGGTCATGGGAGACCCGCCACCGTCCAACAAAACAATCCAGTTTGGCAGGACGGCCTCGAGGACCCTTAGCCCCGGCGCGCCCGCTCTTGTGTCGAGGCTGGCGCGCCATCAATCGAGAAAGACCCGCCGAGCCTGAACCCTAACATCGGCGTCCACCGGGCCGACCCTGTCCGACAGACTCCGAGTGCAGAGATAAATCTCGCGGCACCTCAGGGCCTGCAACTCGAACGAGGGAAGCCCCGCGAGCACCGCCGCCGCCGCCGCCGAAATGGTGCGGAAACCGCTAACTATTCTGATGACTACCGTCCTGTGCAACCCCCTGACCGACAGGAGACTGCGACTTGCGGCCATCAGGTCCTCCGTCCAGATCGGAGCTCCGTAAAAGAGCTTCGATCGCAGTACTCCGACCAGGCCTGCTCAGCTGAGGCAGCAAACATCCTAACCGACAGTGCCAAGCGATCGAACTGAGCGCCGAAGGTCCAGTGGCTCTCGAGGATTAGACCCAGATAATTCATACTGGCTCCGAACTCGATAAGTAACTATGACTCTCTTAAGCAATAGCTTAAGTAACTTAAGTAATAATAATAAGTAACTTAGCCGCGTTTGCTCAGAATGTAATACCCGGCTGGACTTAGCCGCGTATGCTGAGAAGTTGTTCGCCGCTGGGCCCAGGCGTGTGCCCGAAGAGCAATGTGCTGCTGGGCTAGCTGCGGGTTGTGATCTCTTAAGCTTGCTAGGCGGCATGCCGCCAATAAACGGCTTGTCGCTGGCAATATAAGTGTCATAGTTACTCGGGGGCAGGTGAGACCTCCCACGCAAAAATTATATAGGGAATTAAAGAAGGTGTGGGATGATTTTAAAGATCATAATATTTTAACGACCAAACTCGATAATTTTGCCGGCATATCTCTACACAGGGCGTTATTCAAAGATAATGCCATAAAGGGAAGCAGGATCTCTGTAAAAAATATTGAAAGAGCTCAAAATAATAATAAAAATGAGAATAAGAAAATAGACAGGAATCTCAGACGATGTTATTTATACGCACGTTGCCAAGACATGTTTAAAGAATGTCCGAAGAAGCTGGCGGATGTTGTAAATAATGATGACAAGGCGTATTTGGCTCCTGTCAGACAACCTCCCGAAGCTAAGGAAATAGATAAACTTTACAAGGATTTGTGGGGTATAGCGGGTCCTTCAGATCCTCCTATACCGTCAAGTTGTGCTTCGGGAGGTCTGATGCATGAATATTTTCCTCCGGTTGTCGCTGAGGAAATTGGTGAGAGAATTAAAACGATCAGAAATAAAACAGCCGCAGGCCCGGATGGTATAGAAAAGAAGCATTGGGCAATCCCGGGCCTGGACATTATTCTAGCATTGTTATTCAATATGCTGTTTTATATCTCTCACTATCCGGAGAGTTGGAGGGAAAATAGGACCGTATTAATACCTGAGCCCAATAAAGATCTGAATAAGGCTGAGAACTGGCGGCCTATAACTATCGGTCCTATTTTAGCGAGAATTTTTTCCACCACTCTTGACCGGAGAATCAGAAGGGGCACTGTGCAAAACTTAAGGCAAAAGGGTTTTTACGGATGTAAAATCAACTTCGAACCGTTTAATGCAGCCCTTGAAAATAGTAAAAAGGAAAGAGGAGGTGTCTTTTCCATCATTGACATCTCCAAAGCTTTTGACACAGTGCCCCACTCAGCGATCAAACCGTGTCTGGCAGGAAATGCAATAGCAATGCCTATCATAAGCCTGATTCAACAAATGTATAAGGGTATTAATGCAAGTATTAAAGGAAAATATGGCAAAATGATCGATATTAAAATCCTCAGGGGCGTTAAACAAGGCGATCCCCTATCACCACTACTTTTCAACTTATGCATAGAACCGCTGCTGGAAGCGGTAGAGGAATCCACCAAAGGGATCAATATAAACGAAAATAACAAGATCCCCATTTTGGCCTTTAACGAAAACATTATTCTATTGGGAAAAAATGGCAAAGGAGCTCAAACACAATTATTGATGGTCCAAAAATACTTGTAGGGCCTCGGGATAACTATCTCTGGAGAGAAAAGCCAATCATTCTAGGTGGTCTCAAAGAAGGACACCTGGTATGTGAGGGATCCAGAGATAGAAATCAATAAGAAAAAGATACCGAACACCGCACCCGAGGAAGCCTTCAAGTATCTCGGCGCAAAGATTGGACCATGGAAAGGCCTGCAATGCGGTATTATTCTACCAGAAATATTAGGTACAATAAAAAGAGTAAGAAAGTTGTCATTACAACCAGGCCAGGAAATGGAGCTTCTGCAAAAATATATATTCTCTTGCTATATATTTAACTTATTGATCAATCCACCTAGCGAAAGAGTTTTAAAACTTTTGGACAGTGAAATCAGGCAAGAGGCCAAAGCTATTCTTCATTTAACACCTTCGACGGCGGTTGGGTTCTTCTACACGCCCAAAAATAATGGTGGATTAAGGTTACCGAGATTTGAACACCTAGTCAAACTCGATACACTTAAGAGCGGAATTAAAATCAAAAATTCATTAGATCCAGCAGCATCTAGCTTAATCAATGAAAGCATGGAGTTGAAACTTAAGAGGATCGCCAACTCCCTGAGGATTAATTGGCCCGCCACTTGAAAAATGAGTATACAAAACAATGGGCCGACTTGCGGAGTCAAGGCCACGGGGTGGCAGACTTTGCAAGAGAGAAACTTGGCAACGTGTGGCTCAAAGAGTACCACCTGTTGAAGCCGTCTCGCTCTATCGTCGCCTTAAGGTAAAGAACTAATACCTTCGGCACGAAAGCTGCCCTAGCAAGAGCGAATAAAAAGATAAATACAACGTGCAGGAGAAGTCATGCCCAGCCCGAGACCATAGAGCACATTTTGGGGCTTTGCCAATACACGAAGAGCTTAACAATAAAAAAGCATGACGAGGGAAAAGCTCTCCTCGTCGAAAAGCTTCGGGGCAAGAACGAAGTGTTTATCGAGCATTCTATCAAAATTGGAGAGAATCTATATAAACCGTACCTCGTAGTGAAAAACGAGGAACGGCTTCTCGTAGTTGACGTTACTGTCCGCTACGAGAATAGGGATTATCTCCAGAAAGCAGCCAAAGAGAAGGTCGACAAATACTCGTTATGTCTTAAAGAACTAAAGAAAAGATATAGCCAGCGGTTGCAGCTCCTGTTCTTCGCCACCGTTGTTCTGTTCCTCTTTGACCGCTCCCAGAAACAGGGCGCCGACGACCTTCTCGAGGAACCAAGGGTTCATGCTCTCCGTCGCGGGAGGTGCCCAAGGATGGAGTTTCATCAACACCATTCTGTAAGGGCGCCCTCAGGGATCAGAGTCGAGGGTGGTCAGGAGTTCGTCCCAGGCCCGCCTCTTCGTCTCCTTGATCACTCGTTGTAGGTGCCTCCGCGTTTCGCGATAAGTTTCATACAAACAAGCCACCGTGGCTTCATCCACGAATTACAGATCGCGTTTATGTCACGCCTCAGCCGGACCGCTGCCGCCTCCGCTTCCTCTCGTTCGACCGGGATTCTTCTACCCAAGCGACGGCCACAGCGGTTGCCGCCATGAGGTCCTCGTCGCGGTTAGCCGCAGCCCACCGCGGGAAGTTCCTTCTTTTTCCCAATGTGCTGACGGGCCCGCGCGTCACAGACGAACGGTCGTCTCTCGCGCCGCCGACAGTGTCACAAGTAGTCTAAACTTTGGTTTCGGTTTCTTTCCTCGGCGTAGATTTATCGCCACACAGTACCCGGGCGCCCCTAGGGACGTAGGGATTGGGGTTACGCCCAACCAGCGCGCAAGGCACCCAGTGCCGTGCTACGTCGATTAGTTTAGTCTGCAGGGGCTGTCACTCGTCCCAGGTCGAACGGGGCACACTCTAAGCCCTCCCGTCTCTCTCAGGGCGGTTCCGGAGCAGGTGGGACGCTGCTCACCCGCCGAAGGCCTTTCGGGGCGAGCCAAGACCCCTTAAATCGGCCCTCTTGCCAGCATCTTGGCCATCAACCACTGCCACCACGAGTCCAGACCCATAATTGTAATATAATAATAATAGCACTAGAAAGCTATAGAAAGACTATAATAGAAGTTAATCGAGCTACGGGAGCGAAGGTTTCGTTGTATTCTATACCTGGTTTTTGAGCAAAACCTTTCGCTACTAATCTAGCCTTTCTGCGCTCAACCTCTCCGTTTTCCTTGTATTTGGTGTTTAAGACCCATTTTGATCCAATCGGAGATCTATTCACTGGGCATTTTACCAATTCCCAAACTTTATTCTTGATCAAGCCGTCATATTCCATTCCATATGCTTCCTTCCATTTTTCGGCATGAGGTGCAGATAATAATTCATCTATAGACTCATTCAAATTATCGCTAACTAATTGCACCGATTCTTCATCGATTGGGACTGTTTTGTAAATTTTCTTTGGTCTACCTACATTTCCAGTTCGTATTATGCTTGACCTTCCTCGCCCCCTCTTAACCACAAATCTATCTTGACCACCATTTTCATTTTGTTTCATGTTTTTATTATCGTCATCGTGTTCTTCCTCATGAATCTCTTCTTCGATTTCCTCGTCAGGCTTTTGATCTGTTAGTTCATATTCGAATTGTTCATGTTCATTTTTAGTTTCATTATATTGGTATTCAATGTTTTTTAAGAAAGAAACATCTATACGTATTACAACTGTTCCTTTACTTGGATCCCATAATCGAAATGCTTTTGCTTTATCGGAATATCCAACAAAAATGCATTTCATTGATCTTGCTTCAAATTTGCCTTTATCAGCCCGCTTATTTAGTGCATAAGCTTCAGTACCAAAAATTTTTAGATGGTTCACATTTGGTTTCTTTTTGTGCCAAATTTCATATAGTGTTTTTCCATGAACTGTTGGGCATCTATTTCTAATATATGATGCTGTATTAACAGCTTCCGCCTAAAAACGAATAGGTAACTTTGACTGGATCAACATACATCGTGCCATTTCCACGAGTGCCCTGTTCATTCGCTCAGCTACTCCATTTTGCTGAGGTGTATAGGGATTTTTATCATACCTTTTGTATTTGTTTGAATCCTCCACTTGTAGAGCTTCGTGGTGATCATTCGCAGCATTCGAATTACGACGAGAATTAGCTTCTTCTAATAATTTTGTCCTAAGTGCACCTGGGCTAGGCAATTGGTCCCGCGATTCGATCGCACATCTAAGGTTTTCATATGTGTTCGGGACGCTGCATAATAATAGGATTGACACTAAATCATCAGCGATTTCAATATCCATTTCCTTTAGTTTATCCACGTGGCTGAAAAAAATTGTTTAAGTGATCAGACACATTTTCACTACCGGACATATTATTCACGAAAATGTCCGGTAGTGAAAATGTGTCTGAAATTGTGAAAATGTAGTGAAATTGCTTCAGGAGCGTATCCTTTCTCGCAGGTCCTTTGAATTCGTAAACCTCCTTTAATTTATTCCATATTTCATGTGAAGTTTTGCAATGCTTCACATGACATAGCTCACTCGAACTCATGGCAAGAATAATATCGGCTTGGGCTTTACCATCCCTTTTATTTCATAAGGAGGCTTCGTCCGCTGCTTGGGGTTTACTTATTGTACCATTCGCGTATTCCCATAAGCCATCTTTAATGAATATTGCCTTCATTTGCATTTTCCACGTGTCGTAATTTTCTCTATTGAGTTTTTCGGTACTTGAACTCATTTTGTTGCATTTTATATTATTTTGATAACTATATTATCACGTGAGCAATTATTACGTATTCGATAAAATGCCCTTATAGTATTCAACACTGAATCACCGATCACGCGCCTTTTTTTTTGTTTTTTAGGTTATCTTCTGGACTCCTTAATATTCTTACTATTTATGATATTTTCAATAAAAATTATAACTAATTATTGAACCTGGGCCCATAACCTGTTGTTATATCTATATTTAGAGGTAGGGTCGCGTTAGTTATTACTTTATTATTCGGATGAACAACACCACACTTCTCGGAGCCGAAAATCCTTTATTGCACACACTTGGAAGGGACACGAACGAATGAACGAAAAGGAAGTCTTAAACTATCGATCTGGTCTATCGACCGTGTCTAGTAATATCTTCTAGTTACTCCTTTTTGTAACTAGCCGTCAGCATATAGATGGCGAGCGAGAACTCACGTTGTCATGTTCAACAATTTTCCGGTTGCCGATAGACGGCCAATTATGTTAGTACGAACTAATTTTTTGCGAATATAATATACTCAATGTAACATGTACGCATACTCAAGAAATAGAATTCAATTAGAGACCAGCTAAGGAAGGGGACAAAGATAAGGATTGTGCGAATTTTTATGGCGACGTCAACTCATTCGACGATATAATCGATATAAGCCCATTTGGCGCCAAAGAGAAATGTAAAATATTCTGAACATGCTTTGCTTTGCATAGTCATATGGTATGAAATATTGGATTCCGCAATTTCAAACTTAGATTTGTGGATTCCACACATTGAAAACTACAAGACTGCAGATAAAAAGTCAATGATTTTTAGTTCCCTACAGTAAAGTTCAATCCCATTTTTTAATACAATTGCCAATTCTAATGCATAACTGACAGAACAAGATCGCTACTTTGGAGTATGTGGCTATAAGCAATATATTAAACTTTAATATTATATCCAAAATAAAATGTTTAACTCAGTAATGAAAAATATATAAAATAACACGATATTGATCGAAGGGCTGCTCTGAAAAGATATAGGTTTGCTTTATCTCTAAGAGTCCAGGATTGCACGTTATTATTTTGTGATAGACACTCTTGAGTTTGCAATCCTTCAATCATTGGCCTATAATAAGTGTACAATAACGATTATTCTATTTCCTAAAATAATATCAATTACTCATTCACGTATTATTTTCATAATACATTACGCATGCTATTTTT
Source organism: Bombus flavifrons (assembly GCF_040668555.2). Classification (NCBI taxonomy): domain Eukaryota; kingdom Metazoa; phylum Arthropoda; class Insecta; order Hymenoptera; family Apidae; genus Bombus; species Bombus flavifrons. The sequence goes on from NC_138451.1 coordinate 822,581, forward strand.
ATAATTAATTTGTTATTACATCACGCAACCGTTTGCGCGCACCTTGTAGCGGTCGGTGAGAACTTTAACCCACACTTAAACCTAATAAATGATGATATTCTCTTTTTATTGAGCTTGTATATAAGTTATAGTAGATAAGTTATAGCAGGCATATGCTGCAGCATCGTATATGTAGTTATCGTTATCGTATATGTTGTGCCATTATTTTAAGCCTTTGCTCGCCTTACTCTCGTCTATAAACAAAAGGTAACCTGCAACTAATACTGACGCTCGCATTGCCAAATACGCATAACTGTAGTCAAATATACTTTGTAGCGATACCGATGTCCTTTGGTCCTCCCGTTATTTCTCATTCTTCTATTACGTGTTTCAGGTCTTCTTCTTTCCTTTTACATAGTTTGCATCTTTTTTCTCCCTCTTCTTTTCAGTATTCCTTTGCTTTGGTCTCGTTTCCACATCTAAATCTTGCTAATATTCTTCTGTCCTTCCACTGCATCCTCCCTTCTGAATACTTTGGTAGCTCTTCTTTGGCGAGTTTTTTGTAATGTATGTTATATTTGGATTCCCTTATCCTTTTCCCCCTCTCTCCTACTTCTCTCTTTCTTCTTTCTTCTATAACTTGGTCTGCTGTCATCCTTTCTTGCTCTTCTCTTGCTTCCATTTGTGTCCCTCCATTTCTCACCTCTTCTACTCCCTTCTTTCTCTTTCTTGCTCTTTTCTCTTCTTGGCCATTTCCCCAGTTGCTCCCTCTTTTCTTTATGCACTCTTTTACTAGTTCCTTTTTTGATTCTAAGGATTTCTCTTCATACCTTGCTGCTCTTTTTAATGCTTTTTCTTTGATTTATGTTAGCTTGCATTCTTCTATCAATATATAATTTGGTGTTGTCATATCTAAACCTAAGATCTATTTCACATATCTTCTTTATATTCTATCCAGTTTTTCTTCCATATTCCAGCCTCATACCAAACCGAAAGTCCTCAAACTACAAATTAAATAATAAAAAAAAGCATCTTTCTGACTCCCATTTTCGAGAGCTTAAATTTTCCAGGCATTGCAGACAAGGAATATCCTTTTTTTCTTCGCTGACAGATCCTCAATCTCTATAGTTCTCTTAGTTCTCTACTTCTTACCATAACCAATCAAATATTGCCGTTATTATTCCATGGTAGATTATAAATACCGATGAAAGTAGCGCAAGTGTTCTGATATATTTAAAAAAACAGTTTCACAATAAATATTGCAATAGTTCTTTACAAAAAACCAAGAATTATGCAATCGTTGACTTATCTTCCGACGATGGAACTCGTTCTTTCTACATTTTTGACTTTACGAGTATGAGAATTTTTTTCCAAAACAAATGAAATATATAGTATCGCTCAATTACTGATTACATTGATATAAACTATCTTACACTTTTATTTGCGATATTTTATACATAAAAATATTTCTCGCATCGTATCGTACAATTTTAAATTACTCTCAGTGTTATAAATAATTCTGTATGATAGTTATGTAATTATTTCATTCTATCTGGTTGTAATTAATTGTAAATGATTCTCATATATAAAAGCACGGGTACAACAGATGATGTGTAGAGGTTGTGTTGCTTTAAACAAGAGACATCCTACTTTTTTACATTGGTTACTTGTATTTTCCATTTTTTCCAGTAATATTATTATTATTCGTTATAGTGCAATTTGACACTACATTTGATACACACTACATCATGACGCATGTTAAGGACTCCAAGGGGAAATGTTGACATGCTCTACAAGGGGAAATGTTACATATATTTTATAAATTATATATATGTCGGGGTATGGTTGGAATTTTGGGCACGTAACAACTCTTCACGTGAATTATCCATTGTTTTACACAACCGAGATTATATTTACACGTATACACAAGGCTACTACAAAGATTAACAAATAATAAGTCTAGTGAATAATAAGCTTAACAAATCATAAAGTTAGTGGATAATAAGTTGAACGATTAATAAGTCTAACAAATAATAAATCTAATGAATAATACGTTTAACGGATAGTAAGTTCAATGAATAATCTGATTTACAAACAATAAGTTAATAATCGTTATAAACAATAATTTTGAGTTCAAACGAATCCACGATCAACGGGATGACTCCTTACTAAGCGTAGACTGATCTTAAGCACAGAAACACGAAGTGTCACTCTCCAAAGCAGTCGCAAGACGAATGCCAGCCTCGTCGAGATTTTTCTCGCTGTACCATTGCATTTGTTTTTCTATACCCGTTTGGAAGCATCGAGAAAATTCCAAACGCCGTAGTTAGGCAGTTTCTGCCTGAAGTTTGATTAGTAATACAATGTATGACCCACTGTTTCACAAGTGGCTAGGCCCGCTCCCGAGGCCACATGCCGCTACAACCACATTTCTCGGAGAAACCATACAACCACTCCAGACCTCCGTTAGACAAAACGTACATCCCGTGACCGTGGCTACGTTCGGCGACCAATTGTCGCCTCGAACCCAATCTTGATATCACAAATCTCGAACAATTACAGCTATGATAAAATCCAGGCTAGATTACTAAAGGATGTTCCCAAAATTTCCAAGGAACGGCTTCGGCTTTCCTTTCATCTCCGACATATATTATGCTAAACGTACTAGGAAAATCGCTGTCATATGTTGTAGAATATTATATGATTAATATTGTATGAAATTTATGGAGGGAAACCTAATAGAATCTTGTTATATCTCTTATTAATTGCTATTGACGTGTTTTGATAGCAGAGTAATAAAGTACAAGTCTACTCAATATTTTATTGTTTTATTCCTTAATGAATTTTGGAAATAAGTCTTCCTTCATTTGTTAGTAGAAATGGAAAGATAACAGTATAATTGCTTAGAAGTTCTAATATAACACAAGCAAGAGCAGAGAGCAATCGCTTTGCCAAAAATTTATTTGCTAAAACAGTAGATCTTGTAATAAACCGTTCAACGTATTTTGCAGCGATATAAACATTTGCAACACAGCAACGTTAGATATCATTCACGTCTCAGCGTAAAAAACAATGTATAGAATTCATAAAGATACGTGCACAGTATACAATGCAGAAAACATTAAAGAAAAATTGTACTTAGCGATGAAAAGGCAATCCGTCTAGATGGACGGAATTGTAGAATATACAAGAAGTTACTAGGCAACAATGTACTATATATTATGTTGTAATTTGTCGTATATCAACATATGTTGGAAAATCTATAACAAATCTAAAGATATTGATATTGGCCAATGACACAGCAACGTGTTTTGAACTTGCAATATCTATTTATACGGTGAGGAATTTGAATAGTTTGAAGAGCTCGTACTCGGAGTAATCAGGCAATAAAAATAAATGGTGCAGTACGAAACGAACATTAGTAAAAGAAAATGAAGAAAACATAAAAGGGAAAAGATTAGAAACGAAAAACTTGCGTTTTGAAGTTTTGAGACGGAAACGGGAAGAAGAGGCATGTGATATTATATGTGAAATCAGATGTCCACGTGAACAGAACACGCGAAGGAAATGGATCCAATTATTGCTGTCAGATATACAATGCAGTACACATCAATTTTCTAATCATGAAGAGGGAATTTTCATTATTTCACAAATGAATACATTTGTATACTTGGAATCTAGAATTGTGCTTTATCTGTAAAATATATGTCTAGAATTTTAACATGTTTCTCTTGATACAAGGATTGTGCAATGTAATATAACAACAACAATATGAAATAATATCAAGTTTCAATTTGGATAAATGAACAAATGAAACATTTGCTTGTCTAATACTTACAAATAAAGCTATACGCAGTGAGATCGCAATCAATGGAAAAAGGTTGTAAGATGCAAAAGCTTCTGAAAGAAAGTCGATGGACATCTCAAAAACATTCGAATATTGGATATCTTAAACACGTCCGCACATTTATCGAGATGTAGGTTGTTCATGACACATTTTCTATAGGCGTATTTGCATTTTGTTGCATAGAAAAATGCAATTCGCATAATTTGATCTCCAGTTGCTGAACACGAGCACAAAATTTCACCGCTGTGATTACAAACAACACACTCCGTAATTTCTCCATACAATAATCTTCGTACCGTTGAAAGCTAACTATAATAATACTAAAGGTGACAATACAATCAATATGATACAGTGCGGTGGATGCAGTGTTTGTTAACAGCTATGTTTCTCACCAAAACACAGGTGTCGAGTTCATTCAAATTTTATAGCAAATGTCAGTATTATTTCAGAAATAATATAAATAATAAAAATAAAAAGTAAATAGTTTTTAAAAGTTGATAATTGAATAATAGAAGTATCTAATGCTTCTTTCTTTTCGAGCTTCTGGCGACAATTTTATTCACAAATCCTTCGAGATTTGCAAATATGAAATTATTGCATTCAAGACTGTCAGTAGACAACATGCAAAGAAAATCTTGAAGACACACAATCAAAAAAAAAAAAAAAAAAAAAATTGACAGTCAACACAAATAAAAAGATCATTTAAGTGAAAACATATTTAGCGTTTCCACTCAAGGATGAAATCCTTATATAAAAACTACAACTCTGTTTATAAGTGCAATTTCAGCTTGGATTTAAGGATCCTGTAATATATCCTTTCTAACATCCGAGTCTATTGAAACAATCGCCTCATAAAAACTTCCTTATAATATATGGAGCATATTATCCTGAATATTGAAAAACTTTTTGTCAAGTGTTCTACCAATTTCTTAAACTCAACTCAGTTTGTGAAACTACTTAAGCAAATGTTGTATTGCATTACGCTAGTAAATTCAGATCCCCAAAATTTTATCTATATGAACGTTTGCTGAACTCGATGTATTTATTACCGTTATGAAACATTTGCACGCTTTAATAGGAATACTCTTGAGATGACGATGCTTAAAGGAAAATGTATCAGAATTTCTTCAATCTTTTTAATGACCGAATGGCGAATACGTATTGAAGTCGTGTACAAGTATCCGCAAAAGTGACGACACGTTCGGACAAGATTGCTCGATGGGAATCAGTGCAAAAAATGAAGCTCTAAGTAGATGGAAAAAGAAGAGGGAATAGATAGAACACAAATATCACAGTCATCTGTGTTGGGTGAAGATTAACTATACCGTCCTTGAAGAATATTGTAACAGATTCTGATGTATCTGACCATATTATTTTTCGTTGCATACTATTTCATCGATCACATATTTCCATTAGAACAGACACAAGAACAGATACTTATCGTGATCTTAACTTCAGAAAGGAGGAACTTCCTGTAATATAAATTCGGAGCAGAAACATATATGAACCTGTGTTATGACCTCTCTGTTACGTCGCCTAAAACATCGGAGCTGCAGCTCTCGCGACCAGGTAGCCGACGGCCTGCGTAACGTCATTTCGACCCTCAATAAACCTAAGGACCCACCATAACTTGTCCGTTTCTTCGTATTGTGTCAACATGGGTCTTCAGGCGATCCGTTGTCTTGAAAGATTTCTTAAGGCTAAAAATATTTTCGACGCACACCTGGTTTTTAGAGAGGTCCTTGGGTTTATTAAGCGCAATTAAAAACACGGAGAAAGCGGGTACGCACCCATTAGGAAAAACCGAATAGCTATCTATTAAAACAGGCTGGGTTTTCCCATGTACAAGGTCATTCATGAACCACGTCGGTAGGAGGCTTCCGACTCATTCCTTCAGGTATCAGCATGGGTCACAACCAATCGACATCGCGGATCGTTGCCCTCACTTTTCCTGACGAACAGCGTGAATAACGAATCCGCGTTCTTCATGCAAAGGGCACACCCACACCGAGCTTTGTTCCGTGCTAGCCTAAGGGCGACAATTAGTAAGAAAAACAACGTCGAAGTCTAGCATCTAACTCTCCCGTCCACTAACATACGAAATTCGACTGTACGAACCTTGCTCTACTATTCATATCTATCTCATCTTAGTGCGACAAGCTGTTATCGACGATTTGTATCTACTCAACAGTGTAGTCTAAGTGTTGGAAATATATATTTTATAATTCTGTGAATCACAGTGTTATATAAACTTAATCACCCCTATTATCCTAACGGAAATCAGGGGATCGATCAACTCGTGGTGTCGATTTGTATAATCGTAACGGGAATTTACGACTCCCGTTGACGTCTCTCCTCGCGACTGCGTCTCCCCGCGATTGGTCGAAATTACATGGTCCTTCGAGCCGGATATCGCGCCATTAAAAAGTGCACTGACCAGTGACTATACAGTGTCACGTGAAATCCACATTCCAACGACTTAGGCAACTAACCAAAGGAGCTGCCCTCGGAAAGGAACTCCTTCCTCGCTCAGCACATACGCGAGCCCACACCGCACTGTAACGAGTAGCTACCGATTCCTAGATCAACGTCCATTTGATTAAGGTAAACTTGTTCCTGCCAGTAAACTCAAATATGGCTCAAGCTGAACCGATCAGCACGTTGCGGCGTAGACGAAGTGCCTTAGTCAGCCGATTTGCAACCACGAAGCGTCAACTCGAGGAATATGAAGAGTCTGGACGGGTAGACAAAAACTACCTAACATCTTGCCGTAATTCGTTCCACGAAAATTGGCGAAAAATCTGCGCGGTGCAAGAGGAATTAGAAGCACTAGATGAGGGGGAAATCGCTCGTGCAGATTCTTTATTGCGAGAGCATCATAAGATTGACGTACAGATCATGGACCTCTTCGACCGACTACCATCAACAACCCCTTCGCCAACAAAAACCCGCGATCCATGCGTGAAACCTGAGACGACACCAATCACTTTGCCAGAGGTCCGTTTGCCTCAATTCAACGGTGCCCTCGAGAACTGGACCTATTTCTACGACACGTTCTCATCCACAGTGGATCGCAATGAGAACTTAACAAACGTCCAAAAGTTCCAACATCTGTGCTCCTCTATAACTGGACGGGCCGCACGGAGCATACAATCCTTAGAACTCACAGAGGCCAACTATCCCATCGCGCTCAACACACTGAAGGAGAAATTTAATTGTGCCCTCCGGATCTGTATGCCTCATTGGGAATTACTGCGCAGTTATCCCGAAATAAGAAGGGAAACTCCAGAAGCCATTGAGGACTTGCTGGAAACCGTCAGCGTAAGTTTGAAAGCGCTCGAAAAGTTAGGACAGCCTGTAACATCAGATGTAGTGGTCATCGAGTTGCTTGCGTCGAAATTACCTTCGTCCAGCATGCGTAAATGGCAGCGCACGTTGCCAAACCAAGACGTGCCTTCCTATCAACATCTGATGGAATTTCTGAAAACACGGGCAAACGGTAATCAGCTTCTTTCTAAATCAAAGGAAACTAAAAGATCAACCCACAAACAACATCGTCATCGACAAAACATACCGCGTGGCCGAACCTTTGCCACAACCAGCAAGACATTAGTGTGCCCGACCTGCAGCGGACCCCACGTACTCAGACATTGTAAGGTCTTCAAAGCCAAATCGGCTGTAGAACGCTTTCAAATCGTAAAAGGGGCAGCGTTATGTATAAACTGCCTAGGTAGCGGACATTCGCTGACACAGTTTACAGCGGGTTCGTGTCATATCTGCGGGCAACGACACAACACCTACCTACACCGAGAGCAAACGCAGATCATTTCACGTTCGTCGAGTAGTCAGTCATCTAGCGGTCGATCGTCCAGCAATCGGTCGTCCAGCAATCGGTCGTCCAGCAATCGGTCGTCCAGCAATCGGTCGTCCAGCAATCGATCGTCCAGCAATCGGTCGTCCAGCAGTCGGTCGTCTAGCGGTCGGTCATCGAGCGGTCGGTCGTCGAGCAGTCGTTCATCGAGCGGTCGGTCGCCGGGCTGTCGTTCCTCGCATAAAAGTTCTTCTAAGAGACAATCCCCACCGGGATCATCGAAGTCACGTTCGTATCATAAGTCGAGACGGACAACCGAATCTTCCCGGAAGCATACATATTCGGCTCCTAAAGACTCGAAAGTTCCTGAGTCAAGCTCCCCACGGACCAAGGGCATCGCCATACACACCTTGTCCAAGTCCCAACCAGAGCTAAACTGACTAGCTAAACAAACTACAAAAAGGTGGACCGAATTGGAAAATACATCTCCAAACGGCATACTACATCATGATCTACTGGTCACAGCACAGATCGATGTACTAGACAAAAGGGCCTCACCAATCCGAGCCAGAGCCTTGCTAGATACCGGATCTAGTATGAATTTCATGACTGAGAAATTCGCAAAATCCCTCGGTATGAAACGAAGGAGATGTTCGGTGCCAATCGGCACCCTCGATGACTTGACGACAATTGCCAAGAGCCAGATCACGGCCACCATTGTTTCTATGGATGGCAAATATGAACGTATAGTAACGTTCTTAATAATCCCAACAATATCGGCAGTCGTTCCAGATCAACCAATCGATAGGTCTGTCATCCAGCTACCCAAAAATCTAAGATTAGCCGACCCAGCATTTCATCGACCAGGCCCGACCGACATATTATTAAGTTCGGGACCAACCTTAGCATCCTTTTGTGTCGGACAGATCAAAATATCCCAATCCACCGATACGGAGCTGTGTTTGCAAAAGACTCGATTCGGTTGGGTTATCGGGGGGAGCCCGCCAGCTCACTCGGGGATCCATTCCTTTCACGTCACCACCACCGACATACAAGCGGATCTCGCACGTTTTTGGGAAATCGATGAGGGACCACCTACCACGCATTTCTCAGAGGCGGAATTACAATGTGAGGAGCATTTCCGCAACCATGTCCAACGCAACAAGGAAGGGCGATACGTCGTCGCCCTGCCATTCAACGAGAAGCTTCCCACGCTGGGGACGTCAAGGTCCGCTGCCATGAGTAGACTCGCCTCGCTCCATCGCCGATTCCAACGCGACAAGCAATTCGAAGCCGCGTATAGTGCGGTGATCCAAGAGTATCTAAACTTGGGTCACATGACGAAGATCACGCCTGACCTTCCCACAACCAACGGTTATTATTTGCCTCATCGCGGCGTGAATCGAGTGATACTACGAAACTCCGAGTTGTTTTCGACGGATCAGCAATCAGCACTACCGGAGTATCCCTCAACGACATTCTACATACAGGACCTAAATTACAGGAAGATCTAATTGAAATTCTATTGAGATTCCGGTCGTATCAATATGTTCTAACGGGTGACATTGAGAAGATGTATCGACAAATCCTCGTACGCCCAGAAGATCGTAAATATCAACTGATTCTATGGCCTAATTCCAACGGGGAGGTCGATACCTATCAACTTAACACCGTAACGTTCGGACTATCAGCTGCCCCATACTTGGCCCTCTGATATCTCAAACAATTAGCAGATGACGAAGGACATCGATTCCTGCGAGCAGCAGCGGTTGTGCAGCGCGATTTTTATGTCGACGACGCCCTCACCGGAGCCGACACAAAGGAAGAATTACTATCGGTAAGACACGAACTCACAAACCTTCTCAGATCGGCCGGCTTACACATCCGGGAATGGGCATCCAATGACAAGGACATATTGCGAGGATTAACAGAAAGAGATACCAATAGAAGGCTACAATTGGGCGAGTCACAGACGTTGAAAACTTTAGGCATCTATTGGGATTCTCAGGAAGACGCAATCCTTTACTCAGTTGAACCCACAGCGACCATCACTCGAGTCACTAAACGATCAATGAGTTCGGTGATAGCCCGAATTTATGATCCACTTGGTTTGCTCACGCCAGTGATTGTCAAAGCAAAAGTATTGCTTCAACGCGTCTGGGCATTAGAAATTGATTGGGATGAATCTCTACCAGCAGAGTTGCATACTGAATGGGATCGATATCATATCCAACTACCCTTGCTTAATGATATTCGGTTCCCTCGTAAAACCATAATCAAGGCAGCTAATCATATAGAGCTGCACGGTTTCTGCGACGCCAGTGAAAAGGCATACGGAGCATGTGTCTATCTACGCAGTACCAATCCGGAGGGACACACACAAACTCAGATACTCACTGCTCGATCTAAGGTCGCGCCACTGAAATCGTTGACAATCCCACGACTCGAGTTAAGCGGAGCATTACTCCTCGCCTCACTTATGTCCTTGATAAAGAAATAAATGTTTCTCGCATTGTGTATTGGACGGATTCTACTATAGTGCTTCAGTGGATTAAGTCCTCGCCACACACGTTGAAAACCTTCGTGGCGAACCGCGTAGCCGAGATCCAGACGAAAACAAACATCGACGATTGGCGTCATGTGCCCACCAACGACAACCCAGCAGATCTCATCTCCCGCGGGCAAACTCCCAAGGAATTTCTGCGCCCGACCGTCTGGAAAAACGGACCCGAATGGCTCAAACAACAAGAGGACAACTGGCCGATCTGGATCCCCACGCCGCTGGGAGAACTCCCAGAACAAAAGAAGACGATATGTCTAACAACGAGTACCATTGATAATACACTCCTCCATAGATATTCGTCCTGGACAAGACTAATAAGAGTCGTCACTTGGTGTCTTCGATCGAGATATAAACAGAACCAATCCTCCCATCTAACAACAGACGAATTAACCACCGCACACAATAAATTGATAAAGATAATAAAATCCCGACACTTCGCGGCGGAAATTCGGACACTGCAGAAAGATCGAAGCAAGGAAGTTGGAGGAAAACTACAGCCACTAAATCCATTCCTCGACGAAGAGGGGATACTACGCGTCGGAGGACGACTAACCAACTCCGCTATCCCATTCAGGCAAAAGCATCCAATTATTTTGCCGAAATCGACAATAACCGAAATCATTATAAACAAAGAACATCGAAACAACCATCACACAGGAACACAAGCTACACTATACGCCGTGAGACTACGCTATTGGCCGAGCGACGGCCGTAGCCAAGTGTGGCGCACAATCAAAAGGTGCGTCCGTTGCTGCAGAGCTAATCCTCCACCAGTAGAGTACTTGATGGGGGATTTACCAGAGGTGCGTATTACCGAATCGCGCCCGTTTACGAACGTCGGAATCGACTACTGCGGTCCGCTCTATATCAAAGAGAGAAGGAATCGCAACCGCAGTAAAGTCAAGGTATACGCTGCCATATTCGTCTGTCTGGCAACAAAAGCTTTCCACATCGAGTTAGTCAGCGATCTAACTACCGACGCATTCCTGGCCGCTCTACTCCGATTCATCTCCCGACGAGGATACTGCGCAACCATCCTAACCGACAATGGCACCAATTTCGTCGGAGCTAATCGGGAATTGCAAGAACTCCGAATCCTATTGCAGTCCGACGACCACAAAGAAAAGGTACAGAATTTTCTCGCCGACCGACAGATACAATTGCGTTTCAACCCCCCAAACTCACCACATTTTGGCGGTTTATGGGAAGTCGCCGTGAAATCGTTCAAACGTCATCTCATCCGCGTCGTCGGCACGGAGCTCTTGACCTTTGAGCACCTTAACACCCTTGTGATTGAGATTGAAGCAATTCTCATTTCACGCCCACTGACTCCCATCTCGTCCGATCCGAAAGATCCCCCTGTCCTCACTCCCGGTCACTTTCTAATCAGTGATACATTAACGAGTTTACGGGAGCGTGATTTCAGGACAGTTCCATCAGGCCGGTTATCAAGTTGGCAGCGCATCCACCAGATCAAGCAGTACTTCTGGAACAGATGGAATCGAGAGTACCTCAACGAGCTGACCCGCCGCAACAAATGGGACAAGGGAAAGCATGACATCCGTGAAGGTACCGTAGTAATCCTCAGGGAGGATAACGTCCCATCTATGCAGTGGCCTTTGGGCCGCGTAATCAAGGTCCATCCAGGAGTCGACGGAATCATACGGACCGCTACCGTGCAGACGGCAACGAGTATCCTGGACCGTGGTGTCAAAAGATTGGCCCCCTTACCCATTCAACCAGAAACAGATGAATCCGAACACCCACCCGGAGCGAAGGAAATGGACAAACGACGCACCTGACTCCACAGCCAGAATTTGATCGGTGCCCTCTCAACGGGGGGAGGATGTTACGTCGCCTAAAACATCGGCGCTGCAGCTCTCGCGACCGGGCAGCCGACGGCCTGTGTAACGTCATTTCGACCCTCAATAAACCTAAGGACCCACCATAACTTGTCCGTTTCTTTGTATTGTGTCAACATGGGTCTTTAGGCGATCCGTTGTCTTGAAAGATTTCTTAAGGCTAAAAATATTTTCGACGCACATCTGATTTTTAGAGAGGTCCTTGGGTTTATTAAGCGCAATTAAAAATACGGAGAAAGCGGGTACGCACCCATTAGGAAAAACCGAATAGCTATCTATTAAAACAGGCTGGGTTTTCCCATGTACAAGGTCATTCATGAACCACGTCGGTAGGAGGCTTCCGACTCATTCCTTCAGGTATCAGCATGGGTCACAACCAATCGACATCGCGGATCGTTGCCCTCACTTTTCCTAACGAACAGCGTGAATAACGAATCCGCGTTCTTCATGCAAAGGGCACACCCACACCGAGCTTTCTTCCGTGTTAGTCTAAGGGCGACAATTAGTAAGAAAAACAACGTCGAAGTCTAGCATCTAACTCTCCCGTCCACTAACATACGAAATTCGACTGTACGAACCTTGGTCTACTATTCATATCTATCTCATCTTCGTGCGACAAGCTGTTATCGACGATTTGTATCTACTCAACAGTGTAGTCTAAGTGTTGGAAATATATATTTTATAATTCTGTGAATCACAGTGTTATATAAACTTAATCACCCCTATTATCCTAACGGAAATCAGGGGATCGATCAACTCGTGGTGTCGATTAGTATAATCGTAACGGGAATTTACGACTCCTCGCGACTGCGTCTCCCCGCGATTGGTCGAAATTACACTCTCCATTGTTAGATTAAACGTTGTTTAATCTAAACGAAAGTTATATTTGAAAACGTGGCAAGTAAGAGAAGGCTGAAGCAAAACGCAATTTTCAGAAAAAAATTTAATTTAATTAATTTAAGCAGTGAATAGAATTAGTAACGATATAGTGCTATAAACAGTCATAGATATATCAGTTTAATATATGGAAGATAAGAAAAGCATGTTAGTCGCATTGAACGGAGAGATCCTTTCAACGTGATAATGTTCGATACACTTAAATTTACTGAAACTATTATCTTTCTGAAAATATTTAAACCCTGATTTGTTTTGCACATTTATCAGATCTGAGCATTACGGAAAGTGTTCGGATAGATTTAGTCAGGAGTGTTTTCACAAAAGGAAGTCAATCATTTCGAGCAATAATATTAAATTCAATTATGATGGGAAAATAATATAATTTAGCAGAAAGATATTCGAAAACTAAGTATATGATCGAAATATAATAAATATCTTACAAGGGAAATAAAACATGAAATATTATAAATAACGAATAATATATTCGTTCTACAACACATATTGAATAATGTTTCATATAATTTTGTTACCTCCGGCTTACATTCTATTTATATTTTCCTCTATAATTTTCATAATGTATTTATGAATTAAATATATTCTCATAATCTATGCTCTACTAGCGATTTTCTGTATGTTCAATGAGGTGTGCAATATAGAAGATGTATAGAAAATATATATGTTTTATTTATCTACAGCTAGAAACTAGAATATCGAGCATGTTATCTCTTTCCTACGGATTGCAAATTGATAAATTGTAATTGATGAATTGATAAATTGATAAATTGTAAAAGCATCACGACTAATTTCACCGGTCTAGCACTTGTTTAAGATTTGTCAACCTTCGAACAAGCAAACTCAGACGAACTGTAGCGAACATGCGATAACGGAATGCCAGAGCGAGAAACACCGGAGCTTTATATTTAGTTTTATGGTGGATCCAATCTTCATCGGTTCTATTTATATAGATCTCGATTGTTCTGGATTACCTGGAACGTAGTGTAACGTCCATACACGTTATTGTGTCTGTCATTGATAACGTCGTTCCCCAAAGGCTGGACATGTGTTCATGAGTACTATGTGCGGACGTATTCTTGAACATTTCGGCAAACTTTTATAACCGTTGCTCGCGAATACTGGTAGTTCAGGTTCTCAGACCCCACGAATTTTATCGTACGAATCTAGATAATCCGACTAAAGTCGTGTCATAATGATATAATAAGAAATACGAAAAAATGATATTTTTTTAACTTGGTAATTCAGTATCAGTTGAATGATGTCAAAAGGTGAACATTCGGGCTTTTTATTTATTACAGAACGTCATTAAGGAATGGGAAAGAAGAGATGCATGTATGAAAATTATAACTAAACGGAAGTATTCTTCTTCGGAAGAATCAGTTTTTATTACTTTAAAAATAAACGTCTTATTTTTTAATGTATACATAAAATGTCTTTTATATACATATATTCAATTTATTTGATTTAATTTATATCTTGGGAAATAATAATGTAAAAAGAATTCGGCTTCGTCAAAAATGTACTCCGTCTGCACAATTCAATTTTTCCTATCTATCGCACAATAAATTTGACAAATTAAAGTTGAAATATCTCTTAAACCCCTTTTATATAGGGATTTTTATCCATTAACTAACGCATAAAAATTGTTATATTAATATATTATATGTTATATACTAATATATAATGTGTAATAATTAGTATATATCTTAATGTATACATATTGTTAGTTTTGTTATTGTTACGGAAGTTACAGTTATTGAAGTGTGCTGTTCATTAAATGTGTTCAGGGAAAGTTCGGTCATCGAGATCACGCTCTTGAACAGTTTGCAAACAGTCATTGGATATATGGAAGGAATTACGGTTTGTGACCTGCACGGCCAAATTTTTATGTCCTCTGTTTGGAACTAACTCTATTCTATTCGCGAACAAAGATTCACGATGGAAGTATCCGTCAGAGAAGTTGTCCTCTGCAACTTTACATTGTGAACAGTCCTTGAAGCTGTTTGCGAAGTAACAGCAAGCAAAAGAGTTTTATTCGAAAACCAATTGGGGGGCAGTTTACGAACTTCAGTGTTCGGCCAGCGGGCACTGATCTTTAGACGAGCGCTTTACTCCAATGGTATCTCGTAAGATCGAGAGAGCATAGCGATCGTGTGGCGTGTAGAAATTTACAGGTTACTATCTTTAAAGAGATTTATCAAAGAACAGAAATATCAAATAACAATATTTGTACAATGAATATAGTAATATTAATAGAATAGCTGAAATGACAATCATTTTAATCATAATAATATACTATAATGATGGAAGTTAGAACACAGAAGTTTATAATATTATGAAAGGATTTCGAATATGTAGAATAATTGAAATACTTAGAATCTGTTTTATCAATTAATCCGTAGATAGACCTTAAATGGTAGACCCAGCAAAGCTTAAAACTGAATTCTGCTCCTCTCTAGCTCATTAAATTTTGTGCGATTCTTGAATCAACGTCTGTGTTTAACCCGAAGTAAGTCTTTAAGCCGCAGTGTTGCTAATTTGTTGCTAATTTATATATACAGTTACGTGTAAAAGTTTCTGACTACATCGTTTTACGATCGAAATCTTATAATATAATGGAGTTAACTTGTTCTTTGTCGTAAAATATTGTTGATATCTTGTAGCTATGCCTTTCGCAAGGATAATAGCAGCAACGTGGCCGGTTTTCTTTAGAGCATTATTTTGGCCAGGCCAGGTCAGAATTTCTTTATCTTTTGAAGGTAACTGTTGTTATATCTATATTTAGAGGTAGGATCGCGTTAGTTATTACTTTAATATTCGGATGAAAAAACACCACACTTCTCGGAGCCGAAAAACCTTTATTGCACACACTTGGAAGGGACACGAACGAATAAACGAAAAGGAAGTCTTAAACTATCGATCTGGTCTATCGACCGTGTCTAGTAATATCTTCTAGTTACTCCCTTTTGTAACTAGCCGTCAGCATATAGATGGCGAGCGAGAACTCACGTTGTCATTTTCAACAAAACGTGATAGTAAGGAAATTTAAATTGGATAAAGATAAGGATGAGGGGATTAGGGAGATAGGAAATTTGATTAAAGGTATCCTGTCTTCCTTGGAACAATGTGGAGAGCAGAAGGCTAGAAGGAGGAAGAGAAGAAGAGAGCCTGTCGAGATAGAAAGAAGGGTAGACAGGGCAGAAACAATGAAAGAAGCGATGATGACTAAAAGCGGATACCCTAAAAGGAAAGTGGTATCGCCGGCTGAAACAATGAGAGTGGAGGAACTTAAGAGACCCCGTAAAGGAGAGGCCCCTTACGCCGAGGCGTGTGGGAAGGAAACCAGGAAGGTAAGGATTGAACAAGACTACAGTGAGGATTCTGAAGGTTGGATGAGGGTAGAAAGAAGGAAGAGGGAGAGGAGAGCTCCCTTAAAACAGGCTACCCCTATGGTACGTCCGGGTAACAACCGGCAGGTGGTTACCGAAGAGAAAGGTGTGCCAAGGAATAGGAAAAGGAAGGAAGCCATTCTAATTAAAGTTAAAGAAGGACGTAAATGGCTTCAAGTCTATAGAAAAATAATGGCGGCTAGGAGCCCCTTGGAAGGAGCTACGAGGGTGCGTAGAACGAGAGCCGGCCATATACTGATAGAATTTGACAGGTCGGTGGCGGTGAACGAGGCGGTGGTCAAGTTAAGAGCCGCTTTGAGTGACAATACGGAAGTAGCTGCTCTTGTCAACAGAGCGACCCTACAGATTAGGAATATCGATCCCCTCACCAGCAAGGAGGAGCTGGTGGAGGACATAGTGACGCAGTGAGGGATAAGTAGCAACAATATTGAGGTTAAATCCCTGAGAATGGCACCGTGGGGTACACGGGTGGCTATCGTGGTCCTCCACGATATTATCGTGGTGGTTAATGGAGTGCTGCGCGAAGAAAGAGATTGGAGGCTCAAAACGGGCCTGACCATAGCCTCGGCAAGGCTACGCGTTGCTATAGGTGCCATATGCTGGGACATATGGCGGCGAAGTGTACTGTGGTGTGTCCTGGTAAGGAGCTGTGTAGGAGGTGTGGCGGACCATATAATGAGGGATTGTGATAAGGAGCCTAAATGCGCGATGTGCACAAAGTATGAGGGTATGAGCACTAGGCACATAACAAGATCGTTGGCATGCCCGATGGTACGTACCACCAAACATCTTTCTGAACGACACACACATAATACAAACAAGGCATGTCAAATACCTAGGACTCCACATAGATACACAACTCACATGGAAACAGCATATCAAATCAATAACAGACAAAATACAGACAGCAAGGAGACAAATGCATTGGCTAACAAGTCGGAAATCCAATTTAAGCACAAAAAATAAATTAAAAATATACAAAACGATCATAAAACCAATCTGGACGTACGGAATACCACCATGGGGAACAGCAGCAATGAGCCATATAAGCGAAATAGAGACAATGTAAGCTAAAATTCTTAGAACAATAGTAAACGCCCTATGGTACGTTAGAAACGAGGACATTCGGAAAGACCTGGGAATACCAACGGTCAAGGAGGAGATTAGCAGATGTGCAAGAAGGTACAGAGAAAGAATAGCAACGCACCCGAACCGGCTGGCAGCGGAAACGATCAACACATCAAACATAGAAGGAAGACTAAAAGGAAACACCCAACAGATCTCATAAAGGATATAACCTAACAAACACGAAGATGGTACCCCCGCTGGGGGTAGGCACCCACATGATAATCAAACAGCCAAAAAATTCTACCAAATGTCCAAATCGGACAAATTGTGAATGTAAGCAACTAAATAAAAGAAATAAGCGTTCGTACCAATCTGTTGAAATACTTTGAACCGTCACTCTGTTGGATTTTCATAATAAATTCTATTACCGTATACACAGTTCCATTTCTTCACTTTATTTGTGAAACGTTCGAACTGCGACGCGAGGAGATCATCGGGGACCTATCAATTTCGTGATTCCTTGTGTCTCCTACGTGATACTAGCAACACTACCTCTCTGACTTCTCAATTGACACTTTTCGGCTTCTCTACTGACACTGCCTGTTAATTCGTCTTTCTCTCTTAGCATTCCTTTGTCTTTTTCCTTAGTCCCACCACGCACGTGTTCCGCAATCGCTCGTATCCAGAGTCACGTAGGCCTTTTCCACGAAACTGTTCGATTAAAGGACCGACGAAACATCGATGGGCCTGTCGACACTTCGGCTTTCTCGCGACATTGTTTATAGTTCGCCCGATATCTCTTAGGCCTTTCGTCCACAATATTACAGTACTTTACAATTTGTCCATTCGGTAAATCTTTCTAACTTTATTGCTCATTAAGATGGCCAATGCTATACTAAAGCCCTTGATTTAAGTTTCGAAGTCCTTATTTTACCTTTTACTTTTATCTACAATATTTTATGAGTAAATAATGAGAAATATTTCTTGCATCACACAGAACGATTTTAAGTACAATTTTCTGTATAAATCATTCTGTATGATTATGTAATTATTTTATTCTAACGGGTTGTAATTAATTGCATATTTCTCATATGTAAAAGCACGACCATTGAAACATCAAAGTACGTATAGGAGTTGTATTGTTTTTGCAAGAGATATCCTACCTTTTGCCATTGTTCGTTTGCATTTCCCCATTCTCTCTTTTTTTTGAGACACATTTTTTGGTTATGTCATAAACTGACACTACATTTGATACAGAATGCAAGCAGGAATGAGAATATGCTTAATATTTATATAAATTTTACAAGTTTATATTTTCTAAATTTTATATTCTATAAGTTATGCGTGTCACGGAAAGCATATGGAAAATTGCTGTAATAAATTATGAATGTTATAGAAAAAGGTCTAAAGTTATAGAAGGAATCTTATTACATCTTTCATTAATTACTGTTGCGGTATTTGAAAACAAACTAATAGAGTACAAGTCTACCCAAAATTTCATTCTTTTATTTCTTACTAAATTTTGGAAATAAGCAGGTCTTGACAATTGACAGAATTCTGCTATTACAGTAAACAATTAATTACATCGTCATAGAAGTTACAAAATTTGTTAGTAGAAATGGAAAGATAGCAACGTAGTTGCTTAGAAGTGCTACAAAGTATAAAACAAGAAAGAGCAGAGAGCAGTCACATTGGCAAAAATGCATATAATAATATATGCATATAATAATATATAATAGATATAAGCATTTGCAACATGCAACACTACAACCGTAGATGTCATTCACATCTCAACGTAAAGAAAAACGTATAGAATTCATAAAGATACGTGTACAGTATACAATGTAGAAAACATTCAAAGAAAAGTTGTATTTAGCGATGAGAAATTTGGGGGGCGTTGAGTCCCTGCCAGGTGAAAAGAGAATTCGCGTTTCGTCCCGGGACTACCGGTGGACTCGTCAGTAAGGCTATACCCGGTAGTCCCTGCCTTAGACGTAGAGGGAGTCTCGCTAGGTGCGGTATTTGTATCGTGACACCGTATATTCGACCGCTAGCGAGACATACTCGTTGTCGTCGTAGTAGCCCTCTGGTGTTGGCGGTTGATATCCGGATCGCCCGGGAGGTGTTACGACCGCGTTGATGCCTCGACCTGTCGGCGTCTTGTTGGTACCGATCCGTTACAGAAAGAACTCCAATGCAATCCGTCTAGTTGAACGGAATTGTAGAATATCCAGGAAATTCTTAGCCGACAATGTATTATCTACTATATTGTAATTTGTCGTATATCGACATATGTTGGAGATATCTATAACAAGTCAAAAGATATAGATATTGGTCTGATGATATCGTCGAAAACTCCATGCAGATTGGACAATGACACAACAATGTTTTGAACTTGTGGTATCTATTTATGTGACGGGGAATTTGAATAATTTGGCAGACTCGTAAATAATTATTAGCAAAAAATAAAAGAAAAAAGTTTGCTTTTCGAAGTTTGACGCAGTAACGGGAAAAAGATGAACAACGTGATTCGCTTAAAACGTGCAAAATTATATACAGATACATATATAACAAGAAGAAAACTATAACGATTCCAATCTTTCGTTTGTGCACTCAAATCACATGGTCGCGTGAATAGCATACAGTTTTGTAACAACTTTACTCTAGGAAATGGACCCAATTATTTTTGTCAGATACGCGATGCAGCACACCAATTTTCTAATCACGAAGACATGATCTTTCTTATTTCACAAACGTATACATTTGTATACTTCGAATGTAGAATCATGTTTTACCTGTAAGGAAATTATATCCAGAATTTTAACTTGTTTCTCTTAATACAAGGATTGTGCAATGTAATATAGCAACAATAATATAAAATAATATCAAGTTTCAATTTGGATAAACGAACAAATGAAACATTTGCTTATGTAATACTTACAAACAAAACTATACGCAGTGAGATCGCAATCGATGGAAAAGGTTTTAAGATGCAAAAACTTTTTGAAGAGAATCAATGAACACCTCAAAAATATGTGAAAATTGAAAATCTTATAAACAACTTACTTTTAGGTGAACATGCGGCATTTACTACAGACGTATTTGCACTTTCTTGTACAGAAAAATGCAATTCGCGTAACTTTTCCTCCAGTTGCTAAACAGGAGCACAAAGTTGCACTGCTTTGACTGCAGACAACACACTCCGTCATTTCCTCTTTTATGTCGTTGCAATCATCCTTGTACGAGTTATAATACTCCTCGTACCATTGAAAACTAGCTATAGTCACGGTGTAGGTGACAATACAATTAATACAATGTATCAGTGCGGTAGTACATTCCAACCGAACAGATGTATTGTCAACAATTACGTTTCTCATCAAAACACAGGTGTCTAGCCCACCCAAAATTTTCAAACCAGCGTCTGCACTCAAGACTGTCTATAGATAATATGCAAAAGAAAACCCTGAAAACACCTGAAGTCAAAAAGATTTCAAGTGAAAACATATTTAGTGCTTGCACAGGAGAGTAAAATCAATCATCGCTGTATGAAAATTGCAACTGCTTATGAATGCATTTTCGACTTGGATTTGAAAATCCTGTAAGATGTTCTTGTTGGCATTTGAGTTTATTGGGACAATCTCATTGGAACCTCTCATATAGACTGCCTTAAAATGTATAGTGTTTATTGTTCTGGATAACCTATTCCTGAAATGGGACTCCTGTCAAATTGTTAACTCAGGTCGTTTTGTGAAATTACTTGATCATATGTCGCACTGCACCAGTGTAGTAAATTCGGATATCAAAAATTTGATCTACATGAACGTCTGCGGAACTCGATGTATGTTTCTATTAACATCGTATGATATTACTCCATATCATGAAATATATACATGCTGTAATAGGAATACTATCGAGATGATTATGTTTAAAGGAAAATAAATCAGAATCGTTGATTCTCAAATCTCTTCAAATGAGCGAGTGGCGAATGACGATGCGTATTGACAAGGTTGCTCGATGAAGATCAATTACGTACTGTGTTCTCGGATTCCAAGAAATGGGCCCCTAAGTAGATGGAAAAGCAGAGGAAACAGATAAATCACAAAGAACTAACTAATGTAAGGGAGGAAAGCTAAAACTCCAAATAAAGAACAAAAAGGAACAAGCCTCTTATGACGCTATCGTTCCTGGTCTCCTGTGTTCAGTACAATTGCCTATATCGCTCTTGCAGTATATTGTAGCAGGTTGTAGTAAATTTGAGCATATTGTATTATATTTTGATGCGTACTATCTCTTCGATAACTTGTTTTCACCATTAAGACAGAAGAATATAATGCTGATTGAAGATGCTTATTGCGATCTCAACTTAAGAAAGGAGACACTTCTTTTGATGTATATTCGAAACGGGAACATGTATCAACCTCGATGATGACCTTCATTGTTAGATTGAATTTTAGGTTTAAAAAGTTGTATTTCAAAATGTGATAGGAAGAGGATAAAACAAATTGTTAGTAATACTGAAAATTACATTTATTTTTACTGAAATTACTGAAATTGATACTAAGATCAGTGAAATTATTATTTTTCTAACAATATTCAAGGCTTGACCTTTTTTTTTCGTGGGGAGATCCTCATGGACGCTGTCGGGGTAGTGTCGGACTTACCAACTAAAACCCCACGATAGTGTTACACGCTCAAGAAGACCGCCGCTTAGAAACCATAGTATAAAAACCCTCCAAAATAAGCGCTCGAATCAATGTGTTAAAATATTTTGACGCAGTCTCTTGTAATACTTTGAATCATTCTGTAACACTTTGAACCGTTACTCTGTTAGATCTGCATAATAAACTCTATTATCATATATAAAAGTCAATTTCTTCACCTTGGCCTACTTGACGCCTAATAGAGGTGCACCGGGCCTCTGAGTATTGGATACAGAAAATATCTGGATAAATTTAATCAAAAATGATTTCGCAGAAGGAAGTCAATTTCAAACAGTAAGTTAACTTGAGCGAATTAGATTATAAAGTTCTGGCATAATAACATAATTTTGCATAAAATAATAAAAAAATGAATACGCCGAAACATTTTACAAAAGAAATAAAGCATCAAATGTTATAAAAAGTGAATCGTTTATTCGTTTTACAGCATATTTTACATAACACGCTGTATCAGTTCGTTACCTCAAATTTGCCTTTTATTTAAATTTTCTTACATGATTTTCATAATATATTCATGAAATAAAGTTGAATATATAGTACAATGCTATAGGCCTATTGCGTGAAATGCATTTTGAAAACAGCAACATTAGTAGGGAAGAAGTGTTCAAGCCTATATCTAAATATGATATAGTGCTGAAGAACTAAAATTAATATATCTTAAGAAGTAAAATGTATGCTCATAATCTATGTTCTAGTAGCGATTTTCCACATGTTCAACGAGATATGCAGTATAGAGGACATATAAATTTGTTTTTTTATTTATGTTGAGTCACAAATCAGAATATTGAGTACGTTATTTTCCCGCGGATTGTAAAATTATAAATGGTAAAAGTGTTCAAAATTTGTCAATGTATATTGCGACCTGGAGATTACGTTAGTGAATATGCAACAATTGAATGCCCCAGCGAGAAGCGCTCGGACATTATATTTATTCTTATCGTGGGTTCGATAATAAAATATCGGGTTTATCGGTCGTATACAGAGCTCGATCTTTCTGGATTATAGCCTTTACCTTTACTGATTAAATGTCCAAATATAACTACTTGATGGTGAATAACTATTGCCGATAAGTTCTTTATGACCATAGGCCGCTACATTAAATTTTCCTTTGCTGCGAGTTACGTCGTGTTGATCTTGTCAAGTAGATCCCTTAAAAATCTACATAGGTCGGTTCCATATTTTCTTCGATTACTACTTTATCGGACGGTTCTCTGGCCTGGCGAGCCGTTCGAAAATTAACTCATTAAGAGAGAACATCGTTCCTTCCTTCTACCACAAAAGTGGTATAGGAGATCATGGCTGACTTCTCCTACCCATTCCAATTAAGGAAGTAGAAGAAGGAAAGCAAGGGCTTTCTCTGCATATAATTTGAGGTATCCGACTAGTAAGTGGTGCGGTCATTCAATCGATCCATTGCCCCGAGGGTAGTATACTATTGTAGCTTACTATTTTATTCGAAATCTCTTTGCTACCTTCTTCATTAACGACGATGTAAAATTCGTTCCTTGATTTGTTAAAATCGGTCTTGGGGAGACGAAACAACAAATAAATCGTTTTTAGAACGTGTCCTCAACTTTGGCTGCAGAGATTCCTTCTGTAGTGAGGTGGTAAGATATGTTCGGTGTAGGGTGCCAAAGAAATACTCCGTGGATTGATTTAATAATGAGTTTCTTAATTATACGAGGGAGACCTGACAGTTATACTAGTGCGCGTTACCTGAGCCGTACTCGTATTGTTGTTACAGAGAGGACCGCCGGGTGTGCAGAGAGTTTTTGACTCTACTGTACGCCCGCTTGCGTAAGTCTATGGGATATGGCAAACCCATGTTCCCGAAGCCAGGGGGGACCGTCAGGGTAAGTTCCAGAATCGAACCATCGGCGTTGACCGATACCCGTTGTTTTGGGTCCTCGCTTGCATGAGCCCCATGTGAAAGTGTCGAATTCGATAAGCGGGATCTCCGACCGACGATGACGTAGTCGTCCATCCACACCGATAGTCCCACCAATGACTAAAGTTGGAACCACGGGGGTCAAGTGAAGACCGCAGGGAGTTGCGACTCCTTCGCTCGGCCAATTTAGGTTGGACTTGTAACATTAATCCCCATCAGAGACCAGGCCACACACCGCGGGCAAGATGGTATAGATGTCTACATATTCTTGTCGTGTACCCTTAAGGACCCACCATGGGTCTTGGCATTTTTCATAGTTAAGGTCCTTCAGACCAAACAAGTGTAGAGGATGAGTTAAGGATGGATAATATAACATATAAAGAGCAAGAGATTGCTGTTGCAACCCGCCAAATATATTTGGAATAAGTGTAAATAAATAATTAAAAGTACAAATGCTGTCGAAAGACGCTCATTCACTGTATTCGCAACAATAGTGTATGATCGCTCGCGGAAAACTCGAATCGTAGATATTGATCTCTAATTCGTGTTACTCGGTATATACTGAGTCGCTCGCGATCGCGTCCGATTATTTATACTGGTCGGAGGGGAGTCGGAAAATTTGAATTTGTCTTAGATCGATGGTTACCCATAACGGTGACTTTGTTTTGTCCGGAGTTTATCTATCGTTATGTTTCGAGCGTCAAGGTTGTGTCCCTGTTCCGAGGCACAACAACAACATGAATCTCTCTCGATCCGCCTCGTCCTATGACTCATGTGCCGCTACACAACTATCTTTTACTTTACATTTACTTTACTTTACTTTACATTTATTGTTTACTACGGATTAACACGGGAGAGTTAGTTTTTCTCACGTTCGGTATCTTCCGTTAGCAACTTTCTCTCCAGGGCGGCTAAGACCCTTCCTGGTCCACCAACCTTCTTATTATCCAATCGAAAGCGGTGTCTACTGCCCTCACTTTCCTAACCAAAATTGACATCAACAAATCCGGTGGTCCCGTGTCCTTAGACAAACCCACCCCTAGCTTTTCTCTGCCACAACATCGTCACTAAACTTTTTTTTTTTCTTTAACGTGGAGAAAATCCGCACGGACACCAGGCCGCTTCTGGGGAAAAGCGGCATGGTAGTGCCGCACTCCAACCAACTAAAACCTCCACGATGACTGTTCCAGTTGCGATCAAGAGCGACCCGGGAACCGGTGTGAGCGACACACCGACCCCCCCCCCCCCGCCCCGCGCACAATACATGTCATAACGGAGAGGTGTGCGGCCATGTCACACCGCTCCTCGTCGCCGGAGCCGCCGTGCTACGCAGTTTGATTCCTCTACCGCATTGCTTGGCGGCCCCGAGGCGCTGAGTTGCTAGCGTCTAAGTTTGAACCCCACCGCGGGCCGCAGCGGACCTAGCGCGTCTCGCTGAAACGAGCGTGTAGCGGCGCCGAGCGCGGATGCACGCCTCGCAGAGACGAGCGACCTCCTTGGACCACCAGTACACCGTGCCAGCGCGGCGCGGGGCTCCGGACTGCGGCATACACGAATCGCAGATCGCGTGTATGTCGTACCGCAGCCGGATCGCTCCTGCTTCCGCGTCTTCGTTGGTCCGGCATCCTTCCAACCAGGCGACGGCTAAAGCGGCCGTCGCCATGAAGTCCTCGTCGCGGTGGGTCGCCGCCCCCCGCGGGAATCTTCTTCTCTTTCCCGGTGGGATCGTCACTAAACTTACTTATTCTCTATCCCTAGAATGGTCATCATATCTTTACCGGTTTCTATCCTGAGACCAGTAACGTACTTGATTTATACATACGCATCAGTGTATACTGAATTGTGGCTATTAAGTGAAAAATGAAGTTTAATAAAGAAAGTAGGAATTTAATATTTAAGTTACGGCTCAGCTATTTTGTTTTTACAATCTAACCCTCAAGTTTACGTGATATACTCATGGGGGTAGTGGTTGAAAGCCAAATGCTGGCCAGACGGCCGATAAGGGGTACTTGGCTCCGCCGATGGCCGTCGGCGGGTGAGCAACGTCCATTTGCTCTGGGACTGTCCTGGAGGAACGGCAGAATTAGGAAAGAATTCCCGTTCGACCTGAGACGAATGAAACCTTTTTTCCCCTTTTTTTATCGTGGGGAAATCCTCGCGGACACCCCGCCGCTCTCTGGAAGGTAGTGTCGGACTCAAATCTACTAAAACCCCACGGTGGCTATCCTGACGTTTTGCGGGAGTGTTCCGGGGCCTCTTTCAGAATTATTTATTTAGTTACTTTTTAGTTATTTATTCATTTATTTATTTGCATCACATTATTTTATTATTTAATACGGTTTGTTATATTTACTTATTTATTATTATCGATTGTATGGTATTTATTATTTATTGATTTATTTATTATTATTATTATTTATTTATTATTTTTTACCGGTATTATTATATATGTAGCGATTATGTACACATCATTGGGACTTAAATAGAACGATGGCGCTTGATTATATGTAATTATTTAGTTATTTATTTATTTAAGTGTCTATTAGTATTATTTATTTTTGAATGGCTTTCGTTGATGACTTGGCGAGTTTTATGGTTACGATAGGATACATTTGAACGGTTCTTCTGATATGGTTCGATATCCTCTAACGATCCTGATGGCGGTCGTCCTGTGCAGCCTCCTCAACAGGAGTAGACTGCGACGGTTGGCCATAAGATCTTCTGCCCACACTGGGGGTCCGTAAAGAACATGAGATCGAACCACCCCCTCCTACAGCCGACGAATTCCGACTTCGGCCCCGCCGATGTTCGGCAGCAGGCCACATAATGCGTTGGCTGCGGCCGTTACGTTAGGAACCAGGAGCTCGAAGTGCGGCCCGAACGTCCACAGACTGTCGATGGTGAGGCCCAAATATCTCATTTGGAGCCCAACCGGACATCCTCTCCACCAATGTCCATGCAAAGGCTGGGCGGAGGCGCTGCTCTCCGCCGGGGTCGTAAAACCAAATTGGCTACGGATTTGGCGGGGAACACGCTTAAGCGCTGCCTCTGGATGGACTGAATGGCGCATTCCACCGTGACCTCGGCAAGGCGCAGCGTCTCGTACCACCAACGCCCCCCAGCCAGGACCAAGGAGTCGTCAGCGCAACACACCATACCTGTGCTCGGGGGCAAGGGACAGCGAAGGATCGCGTCGTAAGCGATGATCCAAGGGATAGGGTCTAAAACGGAACCCTGCGGAACACCTCGCTCGACGGGCATCTGTCATCCAGATAGGCGCGGATGACTCGGACAAAATAGGGAGGCACTTCGAAGTGTTCTGGGTCCTCACTATCTCCTTCCATGGTATGGCGTTGGACGCGCTGGTGATAGCCAAGGATACAGCCAACGCCACACCAGTTCGAGAAACCATGGCCTCCGCCATGGGCCTTACGCGATTCACCGCGTCCACGGCCGAACGGCCCATATTGGCTGTCGTACAAACCGGACATCCTTTCCGCCATATGGGTTTCCAGACGGGTGGCAACTATTCTCACAAAAAGCTTGCCAACCTCGTCCAGAATGCACACCGGCCGATACGCGAATGGTGAGTCAGACGGATGATCCTCCTTCCGCAGCAGGACCAGCCTAGCTGTCCGCCATATCCTGGGTTAGACACCCTCCCTCAGGCGTCTGCTATATAGATGCCGCAGACGGGGAGCCAAAATGTTCATGGACTCCACCCTAACCCGACCTGGGATCCCGTCCGGACCCGGTGCCACATTGCGAGAGGCCATCATATTCGTCGCTACCGAGAGCACTTCTTCGGTCACGGCAAATTCTTCCCGCCACTCCAACGACCGAGTGGAGGATGGCCGTGACTCTCCCGCGACATCATTCTGCCGTGGGAACAATGTCCCGATAACATAGGCAAGCAAATCCGGGTCCAAGTTGGTGGTCAGTGGGGGGCCCAGGGGCGTAACTTTTTCGTAACGATACAGTAAGGCCGCCTCACGGATCGGAATCGACCGCCTCAACAAGGTCCATCCAGGACCGGGCTCTCGCGACCTTGATCTCCTGCTGTAAGGTACGTCGAGTGTCTCTGTACGCATCGTAACGGCGGGAAATCTCATCTTTGTCGCGAATCCGTCTGCGGCGTATCCACTGAAACGCTCTGCGGGCGCAAACGCAGCGGACACGAATTTCCGCGATTTCAGGGGTCCACCAATATACAGCCGAGCTGCGTCCACCACCGGCATCGAGGCGTTACACGCTACGCTCATGTCCTGCCGGAGGGCCTTCGCCTCCTCAGCTACACTTCGCCACGCCTTGGGAGCCTCCCAGCCCCAAAGGGCCACGATTGCTGCCGCCTGGAGCATGTCGTTATCTCGCTCCTTCGGACGCCATCTCGGTGGCGGTGAGCGGGAGCGCCTCGCTCCTGAGATGTTGCAGGCCCGCGCAGCGGGCAAGACCTCGGGGCCACTTCCATCCAGATGTAAAGGTGATCCGACAGAGTCTCAGTTTCCTCATCCACTCTCCAATCCGAGACCCGTCGGAATGCACTAGGGGTGGCCCACGTAAGACCAATTACGGAGCACCCCCCCCCCACACTGCACAGATGCTCGCCGAGCCCCTGTTGACGAGCAGGAGCCTGAGGCCAACAGCCCAATTTAACAGCGCTCGGCCGCGGGCGTCTGTCCTGGGGTTTCCCCACTGCGTGGCATGGGTATTGAAATCCCCCAGAGCGAGGACTTGCCGGGGAAGATATCGAGCCAGGCAGTCGCACACCAAAAAGCTGTCGAAAGCGGCCCGGCCGCTGTTGGGGAAAACGTAAACGCCTACCATCACCATGCCGGCCCACTCGATCGCGGCGAATCCGTTGCCACGGTCAAGAAGGGTACCGGAGGCGGACGTGTCTGGCGTTGACGTCCATGTCATGGTGACCAAGCAGTCCAGGTCCGAGACCCAGATAGGGAAATCGATCACTCGATAGGACTCGTCCACCACCGCCAAGGCGACCATGCTTTCTTGGATGGTCTAGAAAAGCAGGTCTTGCACCCGCCTCGATCGGCCAAAATTTGTCTGGAGGACACGATAGAACTTATTGTACTAAATCCATAGCCTCCTCCCGGCCATCTACCGCTTTGACAGTGCTTCCTTCGACTAGCGGCTGGCTAGCCCCAAAAGCAATACGATTAATGACGATAATATTCAACGCAATTTTAAGAATTTCATACTTTCCTATTATATTGAAACTAACATAGTTCATAATGCTATTTGAGCCAGGCAAAGGCCCACACCAAACAGAATCTTACAGGCCAATATCACTACTTTCTGTGTGTTACGACCGTTCGCGGGGAGACGCAATCGCTAGGAGAATGCGTCAGCGAGAGGCTTGGGAGGCTTGAGAGGCGGGAGAGCACGGGCTTGTCAACGAAATTTTGCTAGCAATAAAAAAGAAACAATACTGTAAGTCTCTTTTCATCAATCAAAAGACATTTCCCGGAACAAATCTACCACTTTCTTAAATCATATCTAAGCAACAGAACATTTGTAGTAAAAATAATTCTCGTGTTATAGAGTAATAAAGTACTATAAACATTTACCAAATGTCCAGCTGGACAAATTGTAAAGCACAAATTAAAAAATAAAGAAGAAGGAGGGAATGTGGAAATAAAAAGATCAATATTTTCTATATTATTAAATACATGCATTGAAATATTATAATAATGTCAATGTATGTATACATTTATTATACAATTACATTATTTATATATATGTTTCTTATAGTGTACAATTACATATATTTGAATAATGCAGATAATATTGTCCTTTTTATTTCTATATTCCAACTGTATTAACATTTTAGTTTTTCACTATACATATGTCGGATGGGCACAGGGATTAAGGTTGGGGGCGTCAAATGAATCTTCACGGGAATTAGCCATTGATGCGGCACAACACAGGTGTAGTTTATTACAATAATGGGATTGTTACAGTTCTTGACAGTTAATCACGGTGATCAGGCACTCGCGACACTAGTGACAATGTCTTCAGGTTCGATAACGAATCCGCGGTCAACTGGATGATAGATGAACATTCTCACAAAATCTAAGTCTGACTCTTTGTTAGCAAAACGTGAAATAATCGCTGATCGTAAAGACGTTACTCTTTAGTCGATGAGATCGCGAGAGAGAATGACTTTCCGTCCCGATGATACCACAGAGGAAAACTATGATGGGGTGTGTCTAAAGACACGAGATCATCGGATTCGTCGAGGAAAACCTTCGTTCGGATGGTGAAGGAAATTGACGTTGCTGATAATTGATCAATCTCCATATCGGTGGTTAGAAAAAATGCTAGCCGCCCTCGAGGGATTGCTGCACATGTACTGCGGAAACGCATCGACATCTGGCAATCATCTTACTGGAAGAATAGGGTCTGCATGTGGCGCGCTACGGGACAGAGACCGTTGAAATGTTTACTGTCGTGTGTTACAACTATTTCCTTTTTAAGGGGAGCTATAGAATTACTCCATACCTCTGACAGACAAAGCGTTCATCCCTTGGCTGCGGCTACATTTGGCGACTGACTGTCGCCTCGAGACCAAGCTCATTATCACAAATCTCGAACAATTACAATGGGACTGGGTGACTACAATTGTTTAATTACAGCTATGGTAGATTTTGGATTACAATGTTACGGGATTTTCCCAAAATTCCAAAGGGAAGGCTCCGGTGTTCTTTCATCTCCGACACATACATACGTGTATCTTGAACGTTATACTTACTTTGCATGTATCATCTTTAATGTATGATATGTGCATAAAGATCTTGTTAAAATGGCTTGTTAAAATCATACTTACACATCTGTAATTTCGACCAATCGCGGGGAGACGCAATCGCGAGGAGAGACGTCAACGGGAGTCGTAAATTCCCGTTACGATTATACTAATCGACACCACGAGTTGATCGATCCCCTGATTTCCGTTAGGATAATAAGGGTGATTAAGTTTATATAACACTGTGATTCACAGAATTATAAAAATATATATTTCCAACACTTAGACTACACTGTTGAGTAGATATAAACCGTCCATAACAACTTGTCGCACGAAGATGAGATAGATATGAATAGTAGAGCAAGGCTCGTACAGTCGAATTTCGTATGTTAGTGGACGTAGCACTAGAGGATACTTGATAGACGTTAGATTTTGATGCTAGACTTCGACGTTGTAGTATGTAGAAGAAGTAAGTTGACTTGACCTAGCGATGTTGACGAAAAGTTGACTTGATCCTCCTGATGTAGCAGGAGAAGTCGTTGACTTGACCCTCCTAGTCTCGTAGGAGAAATGGTTGACTTGACCCTCTTAGTGTCGTAGGAGAAGTGATGAGTAGGAAGCCTCCTACCAACGTGGTTCGTGAGTGACCATGTGCATGGGAAAACCCAGCTTGTTCTATTAAATAGCTATTCGGTTTTTCCTAATGGGTGCGTACCCGCTTTCTCCGTGTTTTTAATTGCGCCTAATAAACCCAAGGACGTCTCTAAAAACCAGATGTGTTTCGAAAATATTTTTAGCCTTAAGAAATCTTTCAGGACAACGGATTGAATGAAGATACATGTGTACACAATGAAAGAGAAAAGTTATGGTTGGTCCTTAGGTTTATTGAGGGTCGAAATGACGTTACGCAGGCCATCGGCTGCCCGGTCGCGAGAGCTGCAGCGCCGATGTTTTAGGCGACGTAACAACATCTATCAATTTTATAATAATCAATCTTAAAATACAAATACTATACGTTTATATTCTTATATATTCATGGAAGGATGTGCGCAGGTACCACGCTGTACTGCTGAGTTGTAGCCAATCAACGAGCAGTGATGTAAGCAAGTCGAGATAATAACGGTTGACCGACACGAGGCACTGCGCAGTCGTTCTGTGGATTCCCACATGGTTAGTAGTGCGTTGGTTGAAGGTTGCCTACAATGTGGATATATATCAGTTAGTAATGAATGCTAAACAAAGAATTACAAAGTTAATCTGTTAAATTTTGATAGAAGAGAATGTACAAATACAAAAGATGTAACACTTGATCGACCATTGATTTATTTAAGGTAAATATTTTATATATGTTTATACAACTAAAGATTTTGCTTAAGTTATTCTAATATGAAACAGATATGTTTTATGTAATTTATTATTGGAGTATACCGAATATATCAAACCATATGTATCAGAGATAAATAGAAGAGACTAGAATAGAAGGGATACGGAATTTATGTTCTTAATTCAATCATATTTTTATGAACTGTGTAGATAGGTTCGTACTTTTATATCTAATATTAATACAGGACTACCTAGGAATATGAACAGAACCGAAGAAAATTAAGCAATAAAATACGTGTTTGTGATTATTAATATGGGCCTACGTGACGATCGATAACGATCAACTTTGCAATTTTCATAGTTCAGTTTGTGATGCGATATACGAAATTTATTTAATTTCTATCCTTATTGACACAAGATAATAGGTTTCAAAGTTTCATTTTTAAATGTAAAATATTTTCTTTTTCCTCCTTTTTTAATTAAAAGTTACAAATTTGCCATATTATCGTAGTACCTTTTTACCACGTTTCGTCATACTATGTAACAGCAACAAAATTTCTTGTCTATAAAAAATGAAAAGACATCGCAATGTAAATATTATATTAACAGGAAATACGTTCAAACAGTGCCTAAAGTCATAAAGCGGTATAGGCTAAACTTCAGGTGTCTATGAAAATTGTATATATTTGCATGTATGTATATATATATTTATATGCTCTTCTTATATCATAGTCTTGTAAAATTTCCCAGTAAAATTATAATATCAATTTGTTTATGTTGCAGAATAAATAAAGGTAGCACCCATGTATAGATGTATGTATAGATTCTTATGGAATCAGAAGATTGAACTGCCAAGATTGTTTCAAATGTATTCCAGCAGTAGTTAATGATATCCATATTGCTCATATATCACTGTTACATTTCATAAATTAAATTGTGAGTATAGACATAAAATTGCATTAAATATGAAATAACAGGTAGGAAGCCACTAATATTGATACATAGATTTTAAAGCACATAGTTACTTATATATACAAACAACAATTTTTCGATACGTTAATATATGTTAAACTTATCTTTATTTATATTAATATTAATATGCGATAAGCAAGCACTGAAGTATTGAACATTTGTTTGCTCTTCTACTTTTGTCATAACTTATATGTACAATTATTATTATTATCAAATGTACAATAATATACACCTTCATTAATTGTAAAAACTTTTGACCCGCCAAAAATTGTATCAACTGAAATTATATTTTAACAATCCAAAATATGTAAAGCGCTGATAGATTACTTTGTTTAAATATGTCGACATTTCTTTTATAAATGTAAAAATATTACAACATTGCAATGTTGATCTTGAGAATGTTCTCTTTTTATGTAGATCAGATCGCTTTAAAATTATTTTTTTCTGTATATTCTGAAACCTTGATTATGGAGTTCGTTAAGATTTTAAGAACAGGACCAATTTGATTGATCAGTGATTAACAGAAGAGTGTGCTTTAATCATGTATGTTAGATAACAATCCGTTAAAATGTTTTAGCAAGTAAAACAAGATATACTTTGAGAATATTTTGCGAAATTCTGAATATTGTAGCTATAAATACATTTATAATTTATCAATAAATCACGCTATAAAGGTTATACAATTTTTTATTTTAATGTTGTAAGTTATTTGTTTTTATCAAAATTTTCTTATTTAAGAGCATTTGATGAAATTCAAACAAATAATGACAAAATATTGTAACATTTTAACTTAATTGTATGCATTAAATATATAGTTCAATACAGTATTCTTATTAAATAATCATGTTTCAATTTTAATTTTTGCATTTATCTAACTTCCTTTAATTTCTTAGGGTGCTCAAAGTCTTTGGATTTCCAGAAACTTCTGCATGGATTTCGTGTGATTCAATTAAACCTATTCTCCTGTAAGGTAAATCATTATAAATCTTCTATTACGTTGGTATGGTGAATCTTTTTTTATTATCTTTATTACGAAATGCATGTAATCATGCGTTCTCCTTTTTATTGTAACGAATTTAAATGATGTACTGCGTGCCTTTACCAATGAATATTTACAAACGGCCACGATGCTGCTCGATGCGATAAGTACTGTATTAAAAATATAATTGAAAACATCGGACCAGCGGAGTGAGTTCTTTATTTATAACGTGCCGCCTGCATATAGAAAAGAGTAAAGATCCCCGTGGCCTTGTCGCGGATAGCGGTTGAACTCCTATTTGAAATTGTTTGTGTCATGCAACCCAATTGTTAACGCCAACCGTCGCAACCTTGCTTTCGGATGTTAATCGCGTCATTTCATTTAGCGAATGTTTTCCTTTTCCTCTTCGGGTAACTAATTAGTTACTCGATTTTATTTATTTTTTTTCTTTTGAATTCTTTGGTATATACTTTACATAAATATAACGTATTCCTAAAAATCGTTCTCCATGTCCAACGCTTCTGTAATATGTTCACTGTGATGTCCTGCACCTTCGTAATATGTCCAGTGTGATGTCATGCGCCTTCGTAATATGTCCAGTGTGATGTCATGCGCCTTCGTAATATGTCCAGTGTGATGACCTGCACCTTCGTAATACGTCCAGTGTGATGTCTTGCGCCTTCGTAATACACCGAACGTAGTAATACGATCCAACAAACTGAGATTCATCCGTGTACGGAATCGAAAATGATCTGTCGTGTCATTACGGTCTGTCTGCTAACTCACAGAATGCAACTAGCACTTTGAATACAGATTATAACGCTACTAATTTTAGTTCTCTTTCATTTCCTTGCTTGTCAAACCTCCGAACAAAATCTCGTTGTTGAAATGGACCCTTGAATGGTAAGTAATATCAGTTACGTCGAGCCTAATGTTGAAAAAAACTCAATATTTTAGTTGCACACGAGGACGTGTGATACTCAGGATGGCCGTGCCGGAGATGAAAGAACACCGGAGCCTTTGGAATTTTGGATAGTCCCGCAACATTGTAATCTAGAGTCTACCATAGCTGCAATTAAACAATTGTAGTTATTCAATTCTATTGTAATTGTTCGAGACTTGTGATAGTGAGCTTAGGCTCTAGGCGAAAACCAGTCGCCCGACGAGGCCGCGGTCACGGGATGAACGCTTTGTCTGGCAGAGGCATGCAGTAATTCTATAGCTCTCCTTAAAAAGGAAATAGTCGTAACACTTGACAGTAAACATTCCAACGGTCTCTATCCCGTAGATCGCAACTTGCAGACCCTATTCTTCGAGTAAGATAATTGCCAGATGATAGAATTACTCCATTCCTATGTTAGGTAAAAACGTTCATCCCGTGACCGCGGCTACGTTCAGCGACTTTTTGTCGCCTCGAGCCCAACAATTATATATTACAATATACAACAATTATAATCGTATTAAGTTATAGAGGTTAAAATATTGGGGGTTTTCCGAAGAATTCCAAAGGAAGGCCCCGGTGTCCTTTCATCTCCGACATATATATGTCGGGTTTACATTAGAATTAGGGTTAGGGGCGTGAAACGAATCTTCATTTGGATTACACATTGTCGTTATGCAATAGAGAAGACATTGACTAGTGCAAATACGATTATTATAGAATTGGACAAGTAACCGTGGTAATTAGATACTCGAGAAACTAATGACAATGATCCTAGGTTCAATAATGAATCCGCGGTCAACGGGATGATAGATGTACATGCTCACAAAATCTAAGTCGGACTCTTTGTTAATAAAATGCGTAATATTCACTGGTCGTAAGGCGTTACTCTTTTCGTCGATGAGATCGCAAGAAAGAATGAATTTCCGTCCCGATGATGTCACGGAGGAAAACTATAATGGGGTGTGGCCAAGGACACGAGATCATCGGATTCGTCGAGGAAAGCCTTCGTTCGGAAAGTGAAGGAAATTGATATTTCTGTTAATTGGTCAATTTCCATGTTGGTGGTTAGAGAAGGATGCTAGCCGCCCTTGAGGAAAAATTGCTAGCGTGAGGCGTCGTTCGTGAGAAAAATAGATTTCCCCTATCTTCCCGTAGTTCGGACAAAGACTGTTTGTCTGTTTGAAGAACTTTAGTTAACTAAATGCTAAGATTTGTAGCGGAGCCTCAGGCTAGCTGCACATGTACTGTGGAGATGCGTCGACATCTGGTAATCATCTTACCCGAAGAATAGCTTCTACGTGTGGCGAGCCATGGAACAGAAACCGTTGGAATGTTTACTGTCGAGTGCACCTACAAATATATCATAACAAATATTGTACAACAAAATCGAGCTCTTGTACAAATGAATTTTTATGAATATTTCGTAAGATTGCAAGCATCGAAATAATAGAAAAGATTTCAATAATTTTCTAACTATCGCGATTGAAAATAACAATGAGAAGGAACATATAGCTGGAGTTATCAGAAAAATCAACCATAAGCTCCAGGTAACGGTTGTAGTATGTCCATCGTACAATTTATTCCAACAACCTTGTAAAGAAGATAGAGTTACGCTGGTGCGTATGTGTAAGATAAGTAAGTGACTGATCTACGGGTGTAAACCCAGTCAAAGAATGCTGACTGCTTGAAAGATGGAAGATCAGTGAAGTTCGGTGATGATGTTGTGGCGGAGGAAAGTTAAGGATGGGTGTGTCTAGCGCACGGGACCATCGGATTTGTTGGTGACGATTTTGGCTAAGAGAGTAAGGGAAATAGGCTTCGTTGTTAATTGGTTATTTGCTATGGTGGTGGGTGAGGAAGGATGCTAACCGCCCTCGAGATAAAGTCGCTAGTGGGAGGCCGCATACGTGAGAAAAGGCAACTTTCCCGTGTCAACCCGTGTTGGACAATAAAGTTTAGGAAACAATGCAGAGAAATTCGGTTCGAAGGACCTCGACTAGGAAATTGCTGAGATTTATGGAGGGTACTTGAGAATATTGAGGGCACGCAGTAAGGGCGAGCGGACATCTGGTTACTATCTTGTCCGCGGTGTGTGGCCTGGTCTAGGTAGAGTGTCGCCCAACGTAACAACGGGTGTAAACCCGGTCAAAGGATGTTGACTGCTTGAAAGATGGAAGATCAGTGAAGTTCGGTGATGATGCTGTGGCGGGGGAAAGATAAGGATCTGTGTGTCTAGCGCAGGGGACCATCGGATTTGTTGGTGACGATTTTGGCTAAGAGAGTGAGGGAAATAGGTTTCGTTGTTAATTGGTTATTTGCTATGGTGGTGGGTGAGGAAGGATGCTAACCGCCCGAGATAAAGTCGAAAGAATATCTGTTCGGTTTGAAGGACCTCGACTAGGAAATTCCTGAGATAAGGGTACTTGAGGCTATTGAGGGTACGCAGTAAGGATCCAAAGACATCTGGCTGCCATCTTGCCCGCGGTGTATGGTCTGGTTTAGTCAGAGTGTTGCCCGACGCAACACGATCATACTTCATAATCTTACGCCATTTAAATCTATTATATTAATTATCATTTCGGAGTCAATATTAAATACTGTTGTGTTGTCAATTAATACAAAACCATTATCGTTATTCAGTTAAAAGCAAAATAAACAACGACTAAAACAAAAACAAAACACGATAAACAGTCTTAGCAGGATGAGTCGTTGTTATTAAAGACGTTTTTAATCTTTCATTTTTTATGTAGCTAAACTTTATCTAGTTACATTTTTTTACTTTCTATATTCTGTCCCACATAACCTTTTTTTTGTACGTGGAGAAATATTCATGGACACTCCGCTGTTTTAACAATCGTGTAACAGCAGAGTAGTGTCGGACTCCTACCGACTAAAACTCCACGATGACCATCGACCACGATGACAAAAATGCTCCAGGAACCTCTTATGAAATAACTTCTGTTGCACCCCCTTCTCCATCGTCTTATCCTACAAGGGTGAGAATTTTCTCTCACTTTCTACTGGCTCCTTCGCGAGTCTCCCGCAGGGAGGACTTGCTTATGTAAGTCTATGGGGGCTGGCAAACCCACGTTTCCGCAGCCAGGGAGGACCGTCGGGTCAAGCGTCCCGCTTACGTGAAACCTCTATGTACATCGCAGGGAAGGTCGCCGGGAGTGTAAGGCGCTTAAGTGCGGTTACACTCTCTCTACGTGGCCTTGAGTAGTAGCGCACCCACGATCCTGATGCCGAGGATGGGACCGTCGGGATATGTTTCCAGATACAAAAGTACCATGAGGCCCCCGCTTACGTGAGTCTCATCTGGAACTGCCGAGCACGGTTAGCAGGTCGCACGTCTGTTGACGGTCTAGTCCAAACTCTATACACTGAAGGAAAACCCACATCAATATGTTTTATCAACACTGGTAAGCGAATCTGTCATATTACAAACGCAAAAGAAAAACCAGACAAATTAAGTCAAATCAATAAATTTGCAGAAATAATACGTACCAAACATACTGATCCAGAACTTCGAGAACCCCTTGAGAAAATCCTTATCATTTACCTAGACGTTTTTCACATGGAAACGGACTCACTACTGTAATATCGGGAACATATATATATAATTATTATTCTCGATTATTATTGATGATGTTGATTTATTTACAATAAATGGATTGTACAGATGTTGATTGAACAGAAGAACGATGGTTGTTTAACGTGAACTAATCACAATAACGTGCTATAATCCAGACAACTCAATAGTTAACTCGCAATTCTCGTCACAACGGATCCAACGCGCTCTCTCACGCGGACCACACTCTCACGACAGCGTTAGCAACACTATCTCGACAACGCAACTCGCACTCTCTGACTTCTCGATTCCCACTCTCTGGCTTCTCCACCGGCACTGCCTGTTCTAGCATCCTTTTGTTTTTTCTTAGACCCACCACGCACATGTCCCGCAGACACTCATGGACAGGGTCACGTAGGCCTTTTCTACGAAACTGTTCAATTGAAGGACCGACGATACATTGATGGACCCGACGACGCCTCAGCTTTCGCGACATTGTTTATGGTTTACCCGATATCTTTTAGGCCTTTCGTCCACGATACTACACTACCATGCACCAACCTAATCGAACGTGCAATCATACTCAAAACAGACAAACCTATAAACATCAAATCTTATAGACCTACCGAATGTCATAAAAAAGAAATTGAAATTCAAATCAACGACATGTTAAACGAACAAATTATAAAACCATCGGATAGTCCATTCAACGCGCCAATTTGGGTAGTCCCAAAGAAGTTAGACGCATCAGGTAAACTAAATTTTAGAAAAATAAGCGAGCAAACAGATGAAGACGCGTATCCTCTACCAAATTCGGACGAAATACTCGATCACTCAGGCAAAGGTAAATTTTTCTCAGTCCTAGACCTCTCGTCAGGATTTCACCAGATACCTGTGGAACAAAAGTCTAAAATACATACTGCATTCTCAACGCCACAAGGACACTTCCACTACAATCGCATCAGTTCTGCCTGAACAGCCGTGCTATACAGACGTGAGAAACTGTCCTTCAGTGAAAGTGCGACAAGCAATGAATTTATGTGAACGAAAAGACAACAAACAATGGCAAATGATAAAGCTACAAAATGCAACAGCAAATACCACCAATCAAAATAGCAAACAAAGGTTAAACATATTACATAATTAAAGCTACAAAAAAATGGAAACGATGCAAAACCAAGAAGAAAACAGCTACGATGACGAACTATCATATC
This sequence comes from Bombus flavifrons, assembly GCF_040668555.2. Lineage (NCBI taxonomy): Eukaryota > Metazoa > Arthropoda > Insecta > Hymenoptera > Apidae > Bombus > Bombus flavifrons. The sequence goes on from NC_138451.1 coordinate 862,401, forward strand.
AAGATGAACACTGGAAGATAGCAACAGCGCACAAAAAGCGTAAAATAATACCAAGCACAAGCACAACCATGAAAATTTCAGATACAGGAAAACAACAATGGCTACAAGACATCCCACTCCCATCAAGAAATAGATACGGACCCAAAAGAAAGGGCACAACTCATATCGTTAAACCACCACCGATTTACATAGATGTCCGAATAATGGATCCCCTAATCGAATTATTGAACTCACGTGCTGCAAAAGAAAACTACAGTATAAAGGAATTAAAACTAGAACAAGTAAAAGTACAAACAAAAACTCCAGAAATCTTTAGAAAAGTGCCGCAAGCATTAAAGGAGAAAAACGCTGGGTACTATACATACCAGCTCGAAACAGAAAAAAGCTGCAAAATAGTAATTAGAGGACTACACCCAAGGACAAACACAAAAAATATATGTCAGGAATTAGCAGAAATCGAACTCCAAGCAAGAACAATAAATAGTATAACCAGATATGATACGAAACAGCCATTGCAACTACTTCTAATAAAACTTGAACCCAAAGCTAATAACAAAGAAATCTTTGACATTAAAAAAAATCCTAAACACAATAGTAACAATTGAACCACTTCGTTATAAAAGGGCATACCGCAATGCATACGGTACCATCAATACGCACACACGAAAAACTACTGCAACAGAAACTCGGCGTGTTTCAAATGAGCAGAAAACAACCTAACAACAAACTGCCCATGCAAAAGAAAGATAGACGAAATAAAATGCTATCATTGTAATGGAAACCACCCAACAATAGAGAAAGTAAAGTTTATACCAGATCACTAATTTGGGTTCAGAAACACACACTCCACGATAGAGGAAATTCACAGGCTCGTCAACGAAATTTTACTAGCAATAGAAAAGAAACAATACCGTTCAGCCCTCTTCATGGACATTGAGAAAGCATTTGATAAAGTAAACCATAAAGCCACTTACAAACAATCAAAAAACACTTCCCGCAACAAATCCACTACTCACTCAAATCATACTTAAGAATACAGAATCTTTGAGATACTTAATCATTAGAATCATACTTGAGATACAGAATCTTTGTAGTAAAAATAAAGGATGTACCAGGTATGTAAATATGAAACCGGAATTTTTGTATAGAAAATACACGTTTATTGTATGAAAATGATTAAAAATATTTTATTCGAAGTATTGCCCATCGCTAGCTATACATTTTTCCCACCTGTCTGGCAATTGGTGAATGCCACGCTGCATTCACTGCATGCTGCTGTGCAAAATACAGCTGCAGACGCTCTATCTCGATTGTATCCTATCTCCAATGAAGAAATTCAATCCGTATCATTCGATCAAGGACACCCAGACTATTGTGATGACCATATCGACTGGAAAACTAATACAACCCTAGTTCCATTAACTCAAAAACCTAACAAACCACACTTTAAACAAATCACAAACCGAACTAGGGGACTTTAACGAACAACACTGGTTATATAAATTAACTAATCACTTTACGAAATGCCAAACTGAATTCTTACAAATAGGAATGGACGACAATAGCTCCAGCACGTTAAACAAGTAAATATTCAACTTATGTTAAGATTCTTGACAACGAGATTCCCTCAAATTAAACTAATATCTGGACAAGATCCAACAGTACACTACAATAATAAACGGAAACAAAAAATACTACGCGAAAACAATAATGAAATCGTAGGACACTTAGGTCCACACCGCACCGTGAAACGAGTACAAGAGCACCATCACTGGACAAATCTAGAACAACGCGTCACAGAATATATACGAGACATGCCAATGAGAGAAATTGAACCATATCAGAGCAAAAGAGCAACCCGTAATAACTGATACATTCGTTAACCCTAATGACACAGAAATCTCCAAAACCTAACGCATCAACTCAAGTTGTTATTACACTATAGAAGCAAACGCGTACACTATAGAAGCAACGTCATAGGCTCAGTATCTAAAACTCTATTCGGAACTCTCCTCGAAAAAGATTTAGAACTTATTAACGAAAATATTAATACATCATTTGACTCCAACAACAAAATAAAAACGGTCCACAGTAACCAAGCCGCATATCAAACACGTACTAGACGATACTAAGACGAATCAACTCGAAAACCTTACCAACGACATACGCAAAGTTGAAAACTATAAAGAGAAAAACGAAATATTGATCTCTATACTAATTCAGACTGAACCTACCATATCGGAGCTCCATATTAACATCGACGAAATTTTTAACACTATCGTATCAGGAAATATAAGGAATCATAACCCCGTAAATTATAGAACCTAAACAATTCTTAACAACACTCGACCAAATAACGCAACAAAACTTTAGGAGTAATCATATCGGTCTTTCAGTTCAAAACTTTCTACTAATTCTAGATCTAAGTAAACTAAAATTATGGACAAATGATAACAAACTTATATATACGATAACTGTACCACTTTTAGAAGACAACGAATGGGAAATAACAAACATTTATCCGATACCTTTCAAGCAAAACTCTGTACTTATCGCACCTGTAGTAGAAACTGATCTAATACTAACCAACTTAGAACAATACACCTTTGTCGATAGCCACTACTTAAATAAATATTGTAAACGAACGACAATCATCACCATTTGTAAGAGAACTCAACCAAGTCAAGATAGAATTAGTTCACCTGAATGTAGAATCGGATTATCAGACAGACAGACTAGAACAGTCTGATTAACAGACAGTCAAAACTTGCCCAACTGCTGTATTCAAGCTGAAACAATTGATGTTCGTACCTTTACAGACTGAAAATTATTATATCGTGTTTGCCGCGAGTTCCCGCTCGTGAGCATAAGGCTAGTTGTAATAATAGTTGGTTAGAGGTAGATGTGTCATAACGTGGGTGGAATTAGTTTAAAGAAAACATGAGAAATATCAATTGTTAACGAGAGAGATAGTGATGGATAATTCCCATTTGAGGTGAAATAAGTGGCGGAATATTGGAGTGTCTAGGAGAATAGGTAGGATCCAGTGAAAGAATTAGGGTGTCATGGTTACGTACAGTGATTTTAGCTTATTTTTGACTTGAATAAGATGAGAGGGTTTAGCGGATGCGAGAAGTCCCAGGCTAAATTGGAAGGCATAGCGGGGCTAAAATCGATATAATTTTAATGTTACTGAGTGAGTAAGCGTTTAGTGGATTTTAATTAAAATTAAAGTTAGCTAAATTAATATTAAGCTAATCTATTGGCTAAATTAAAGCAAATAGAAATTAGAATTTGACTAGAATGGAAATTGAAATAAAGTGTAATTACGGTTCTGGAACTATAACGAATGAATAACTACGAGTCACATGTTAAGGTGGACGTAGGTCATAGACAGAAAGATAGGATAGATAATAAAGTCAACGTGTAATTAAAATAAATATCTAATTTTATATTAAATATCAATTATGTATACAGTTTGAATATTCTTATATTAAATGCCGATGTTTAGAATTTAAATAGTCGTAGTTCATTGTTAAAGAAAGACCAATTTGGGCAATGGCCATGTAAGATGCGATTTTGATAGCATTAGGTGGGTTTGGTGGTCCGGGCCTAAGATAAAAATAAAATAAAATGAAATAAATATAATAAATATAACAAAGATAATAAATTGATAGTTATAGAAAGAAGCTGTCGTTAAAGTATAGTAAGATATAGTAAGATTAGTGAAATCATAATGTTAATTGATGTAGGTTTGGGGTTGATAATTAATCGATTTACACAGATTCGATTTTTCTCTCTATATTTCTCTGCCTCGTACAACACGTCCTAACACACAGGATACACTTAGTCAATTAACACGTAGTCAACTTCGAAGACAAAAGAGCGTCGTTAGAAGTCGTATCAACTTAGTTTGTAGTAACTAGCGATCAAGCCAACATAACTTTTTCTCAACGCATAACAAATCGATTGCTATGTAGAAATTAGTAAATAAATTTGATACTTATTCTAATAGATTAGCTAGCCAATAGTATGGAGAACCAGAAAGTTACATGTAAATAATCATCGGCTAATTCGTCCTAATTAAGTAATAAAATGAATTAAATTAACCGTTGTATATGTATATATGGCTACATAATAGAAATACACAGGAAGTTAATAATAATTATATTAAGGTTAAGGTTATTCGAAATAAAATAAATAAATGAATTAAATAGAGCGAAGGAGGTATAATTGAAAACAAAGGAGATAAACTAATAAATAAGAAACAGGATAAAACGAATTAAAATAAAATGACTTATCGCTCAAAATTGGTGTATCCAGTATTAAAAACAACAATAGAAATATTTATGATTGGACCAACAATGGCTCATAGACATCCAATGTCAAGCAGGAAGATATAATAATAAAATATAATGGATGTAGTTTTTATAAAAGCTAAATTTGTAATAATATTTACTATAAAAGTAGCTGTTGTCGTGGTTGAGTTATATAATAATAAGCGTTAATAAGAAATGCATATGTAGGACTAGAAATTGTGAATTAAAATAAAATAGTGATTTTGTTTAGCAGTATTACTCTGTCAAAGGGAAAGTGGATGAATCATTGGAATTGGTGGGCCTTGTGCGATCCAAAAATAATTTCTTTTATAATACAATGATTAAAGTGAGTTAGTAAGCTAAATAAATATCAAAATAACGTAGTAGTCATTGGAGCTTAGGTATAAAGGAGCGGTAATGGTTAAAATCGGAAACACATTAGGAGGATTTGAGAATTGTGAATGAAAGTGTTAGGTAGATCATAAATTTACACTGTACATGTGAATCTGTGTGTAAACGTCAGAGGGCGTCCAAATCTCAGTTGAGACAAAAGACGACTGGAAGCTGTTAGAAGAATCTAGAGGAGTCGGTCGACAACAAGCGTGCGTGCAAGAAGGTTATCGAGTACATTTGCGTTTACCCGCGCAGTAAAATCTGTGGACCTGTAAAAAAAAAGCTAGTGCGAGTTGTTCGCGACTAACGAGACACGAATCGCAAGGTAGGGGACCGTCGCGATCCATCTTAACTTGTCCCTACGGCGTGCCCTTAAGTGGCACTTTACAGTGGCTGGCGTCCAAATGTCTATTATCGGTATGAATTTTCTGAGTCACTACGGGTTGCTCGTGGACCCACGTAACAAAAGACTTCTCGACACGACGACCCAGTTATCTTCGAAGGGATACGCGGCCACGGACAACGTTCCATCTGTAAAAACTGTCTGCGGTGATTCAGCGTATCACCAACTACTGGCGAAATTTCCCGGCCTCACCTGTCCGCCGATTCACAGCAAAGAAAAGACTCGACACAATGTGATACACCACATCGACACCAAGCCAGGCCCGCCAGTTTACAACAAACCCCGCCGCCTCGCACTGGATCGGCTCAAGCAGGTTTTTTTTTTATTTAGCTGTTTACATTCACAATTTGTCCAATTTGGACATTTGGTAGAATTTTTTGGCTGTTTGATTATCATGTGGGTGCCTACCCCCAGCGGGGTATCATCTTCGTGTTTGTTAGGTTATATCCTTTATGAGATCTGTTGGGTGTTTCCTTTTTAGTCTTCTTTCTATGCTTGATGTGTTGATCGTTTCCGCTGCTAGCCGGTTCGGGTGCGTTGCTATTCTTTCTCTGTACCTTCTTGCACATCTGCTAATCTCCTTGACCGTTGGTATTCCCAGGTCTTTCCGAATGTCCTCGTTTCTAACGTACCATGGGGCGTTTACTATTGTTCTAAGAATTTTAGCTTGCATTGTCTCTATTTTACTTATATGGCTCATTGCTGCTGTTCCCCATAGTGGTATCCCGTACGTCCAGATTGGTTTTATGACCATTTTGTAATGCTTTAGCCTAGATTTTATCATAGTTCTACTTAAGCAATTGTTGTCATTCGATCTGATTGTAATTGTTCGAGATTTGTGATAGCTAATTTGGGCTCGAGGTGACAACTGGTCGCCGAACGTAGCCACGGTCACGGGATGAACGTTTTGCCCGACGGAGGTGTGGAGTGGTTGTATGGTTCTCCCTAGAAATGTGGTTGTGGCGGCATACGGCCTCAAGAAGGTGCCTGGCCACATGGGATTGTATCTTGGAGGTGTCAATATAATGGGACACACGTTGTATTAATAATCAAACTCCAGACAGATACTGCCTAGCAACGGCGTTTGGAACTTTCTCGATGCTTCCAACGAGTATACATCAAACTTTAGGCAGAAATTGCCTAGCAACGGCGATTGGAACCTTGTCGATGCTTCCAACGAGCATATAACAAACAAATGCAATCGTACAGCGAGAAAGATTTCCATCAGATTATTATTTGTGTGATCGCCTTGGAAAGTGACACATCGAGCAGTTTACCGAGCGTCTCAGCAATCGTATTTTTGTGCCTAAAATTATTCTACGCATAGTAAAGAGTTATCCCGTTGACCGTGGATTCGTTTGAACCCAAGAACATTGTTAATAGCGTTCATTAAACTCATTATTCGTTAAACTTATTATTCGTAAAACATATTATTCGTTAATCTTATTATTCATTAAACTTATTATTCGTAAAACATATTATTCGTTAATCTTATTATTTCGTTAAACTTATTATTCGTTAATCTTATTATTCGTTAAACTCAATATTCATTATACTTTGTAAAAGCCTTATATATACGCGTAAATGTAATCTCTGCTTTGTAAAACGATGGCTAAATCAAACGGAGAATCGTTACGCGCCCTAAATTCTAATGATAATCCGACATGTATGTTTTTAATTCATTTTGTATACTCAGTTTGAATTTTCGACTTGTTAGCCAATGCATTTGACTCCTTGCCGTCTGTATTTTGTCTGTTATTGATTTGATATGCTGTTTCCATGTGAGTTGTGTATCTATGTGGAGTTCTAGGTATTTGACTTGCCTTGTTTGTATTATGTGCGTGCCGTTAAGAAAGATGTTTGGTGGTATCTGTTTTCACAGTGTGAATGTAATATGGTTGCATTTACGGGGGTTTGCTTTAATTTGTTTATCTTGAAGCCACTTTTCTATTTTGGTAACATGTTCTTGTAATAATGTGACTTCTGTTACAGGGTTAGTGTGCCTGACTAGTACCGCTGTGTCGTCCGCGAATGTCAGTATTTTGCTATTGCTAGTTGTTGGTATGTTGGCCGTGTATAGTGTGTATAGTATTGGTCCTAAGACGCTTCCTTGCGGAACCCCTGCCGTGATGTCTTTGACTTCAGAGTATGTGTCCTTGATTTTTATTACGAAGGTTCTGCTGCTTAAGTAGGATTTTATTAATTGGTATATTTACTCCGGGAATTGTTTCCTGACTGTTTGTAGTAGGCTTTCGTGGTTTATTTTGTCGAATGCCTTCTCCATGTCCATAAAAGGGGCTGTACAGTATTGCTTGCTTTCTAGTGCTATTATTATTTCGTTGACCAGTCTGTGCATTTGCTCTATAGTGGAGTGTTTGTTTCTGAATCCGAATTGGTGATCCGGTATTGATTTTTCCTTCTCTATTATTGGTTTTATGCGGTCGTAAATTACTTTCTCTGGTATTTTAGAGAACACAGGCAGTAATGATATTGGTCTGTATGATGTAGTTTGATGTGAGTCTTTGCCTGGTTTAGGAAACATTATGATCCCAGTTTCCGTAGTTTAGGAAAGTATTGAATTCCTAGTATTGCGTTAAATATTATTGTGATTTGTTTTATCGCTTTTGGAGGAAGGTTTTTCAAGATTTTACCATTGATTAGGTCGATTCCTGGTGCTTTATTGTATTTTGTTTTCTCGATTATGTTTCTAATTTCTTGTGCTGTTGTTTTAGACATGGTGTAGTGTTTGTCATTTGATGTACTAGTGGTTAGAGCATCCTCGTCCGTATGACTATTGTGGTTGCTGTTATTGATATTATGTGGTGTAAATGTGTTGAATAGGTGGTTGGAAAACTCTTCAGTTTGCTCTTCGTTGCTCCTTGCCCTTGTGTTATCTGCTCTTCTGATTGCTCGTCTTCTTTATTTTTTTTGTGGCTTTCCATAGGGAGTAGTTGTAGTTATCGTGTGCAGATAGTGACTCTATGAACTTGTGAACTCGTTGTTGGTGTGTTCTTTATATTTTGTTTTTTTATTTCCTTTGTAAGTTTATTTAAGTGTTTTTTGTTTTCTTTTGTTCTATGTTTTTGCCATTTTGCTTTCGCTTTTCCTTTTTCTCTAATTTTTTCGAGGATGTCTGGCGGAATTACTTTTATTTGTCTATTTGTTGATTCGGGTATGGTGGTTGCCCATGCTGCTTCCTGAATAGTTTCTGTAAGTGTTGTTACTGCTTGTTCAATGTGTTCAGGTGTTTTCAATGGGATGTTGCAGTTGATTTTGCTCTCGATAATTTCTTTAAATGTTTGTCATTTGGTGGTTTTGTTGCATAGTGTCTCTGTATTGTTGTAAAGTACTGGCTTGTTTCTGTATGTAATTATTATGGGTGTATGAACGGAGCTAAGCTCGAGGCTGGGTCCTATATTTAGTTTATTTGCGTTTAGTCCCTTTGTAACTGCAAAATCCAGTAGGTAAGTTGTTTTGCTCAGGTCGGTCGGCCAGTATGTCGGTCTTCCTGTGGATAATATATGTCAGAGAAACATTGTGGTCAGGGTTGTGAGTGTTGGTTGAGTCTTCATTGGAATTAGCCATCGTCGCGATACAATAAAGACACGGTTTATTAGCGCAAAAACAGATGATACAAATTTGACAATCGACTATGATGATTAGGCACCCGCGATACTAGCAACAATGGTCTCGGGTACGACAACGAAACCGCGGTCAGAGGGATGATGAATGAATGTGCTCGCGAAGTCTAAGTCTGCACAATAATTCGTAAGAACGTTACTCCCTTCAGTTGACGAGATCGCGTGAAAGAATACCTCCTTCGTCCCGGTGATGCCACAGAGGAAAACTATCTCGGGGCGTGTCTAAGGGCCCGAGATCATCGGATTCGCCGAAGATAGTCTTCGTACAGAGGGTAAGGGAAATTGGCATTGCTGCTAATTGGTCAATTTCCATACCGGTGGTTAGAAAAGATGCTAGCCGCCCTCGAGAGAAAGTTGCTAATGGGCACATCGACATATGGCAAACATCTTACTCGAGGAATAGGAGCTGTGTGTGGCCACGGGACAGAGACCGTTAGAATGTTTACTGTCATGTCTTGCCAGGGATATTTCTTTTAAGGGCGGCTATAAAATTACTTCATACCTTTGTTAAATAAAGCGTCCATCCCTTGACCGCGGGTACGTTGGCGACCGATGGTCGTCTCGAGCCCAAGCTCACTATTACTAATCTCGGACGATTACCGTTAGGTTGAATAATTACAATTGTTTAATTACAGCTATAGTAGACTCCAGGTTACAATGTTGCGGGATTATCCAGCATTCCAGAGGCACCGGTTTTCTTTCCTCTCCGTCATATATTAAGGTTATTGTTTCTAATGTATTTTTCCAAGGTTCTACCTCAAGATGTAATGATTCTTGATTCCCATAGTGTGTGCTTTGAATTGTAGTCTCCCGCTGCCATATACTTGTCACCTTATTGTTGAAAGTACTCTTCCCACATTTGTGATGTAATTTTGTGTCGCGGTGGTACATATACTGCTGACAACTGTAAATGGTTGCTGCTAGTTTGTACTGTAACGGTGGTTGCTTGGATATATTCCTTACTAACTTGGCTATGTAAATGGTGTTTAATGTCGTTTCTTATTATTACTGCGGTCTCTTCGTGTGCTTTTCCTGGGGGATGCTTGGTATCATATATGGTATAGTACGGTATTTTTATGTAACTTTGTGTAGTGAAGTGTGTTTCCGATACGAGTAGTATGTGGATATTATTGTTATACAGGAATGTTTTAGTTTCTAGGGCCCTTTGTTGTAGGCCGTTAAGACTGGAAAGTTTAAAGTTTATTAGTTCTTGTTACACACCCGCGGACTAAGACCGGTGGCGTATTGCTTTACTCGCACAGACATTAAGTCCCGCTTTTTGCACACGCGACCAAGTCCGAAGGCTTAATGGCGGCATAATATGGCCGATTTTGCCCGCACTTGTCGCTATAATTTAAATGTTCCGCGTGACGGCGCTCTCTGCCTCCGTCAATGTGGCTGCATCAGCTCGTGCACCCGGGCAGTTCGCAAGTAGCCCGTGTGGCGGCGCTTTCGGTACGTGTCCCAATATGGCTGCGTCTGCGCAGTTCCCAAAGTAGCCTATACAGCGGCGCGATAGTCGTGCGTCCAAAAATGGTTTCCTCTCTGCCCTAATCTCCACAGTGAATTTATTTCACTTCACACGCTTTTACTAAAGCGAACTCCACTTTATATGCACTTTTGATCCAAGGCACTATCACTACACTTCTTTCCAATTTTTTTGTCTGAATTCTTTGATTAATCCCGAGATATCGGTTACAGAGTACGGAGTGACGTGAACGCGTCCTTTCTGCATGCCGCTATCTTGTGGACTCCCGTTTAGAATATCAAGTAGTCTAAGCATCAGGCCATTCGGCCGCGCCATACTTGGAGTGTAAAACTCATACTGGCTTTGCTTTTTTTTTTTTTTTTTTTAATCTACTCCCCGGCGTCCAATGCCAAGGGAACGGCGCGCAGATGGTCGGCGCGCGACTTGGAAAAACCCTGCCCTCCCCTTTCGGGTCATTGGACAAGTTGAACCTGCTCTTTCGGGCGGCAGCTCGCTTAGCCGGCGCGGCACGATGCGCGCATCAAAGGCTCCTGCTATGTCGAGTGCTATAGCGAGGACATACTTCCTGTCGCTCATTTGCTCGACCTTTTCTCTCATTTTTATGATCGCGTCCACCGTCGATCTTGCAGGGCGAAAGCCGTATTGGCGATCCGAGGACCTCTCATGATTATTAAAAATTGTCGACATTCTTGTAGCCATCATCCTTTCAAGCAACTTGCCCACCATGGATAATAGGCAAATCGGTCTGTAGGACTTTGGACTACTTCTATCTCGATCTGGTCCTTTCGTGATGGTGATGACATTTCCCAGTTTCCATGCTCTTGGGAAGACCCCCCAAGTGAGGCAGCCATTCATGAGCCTTAGGAGCTCTTGGTGAATTCCCCCCCAGGCACGTTGTATCATCTCCGCCTCGATCAAGTCGGGGGCGGGGCATTTGCCCCTAGTCAGTCGCCTCACTGCACATCCTAGTTCGTGGAACTGGAACTCCGGTGTGTCTTCTTCGCTTGGTGGAGTTATCATACTCCTCCTGATCTCTGTCTGTTCCGGGGTATCCGTTTCTTCTTCGTCATCGGGTAAGAGGGCAGACAGCATCGCCCCCGCGGTCGTTCGCCAGTTGGAAGTGTCTCCTTGTGGCGTCCGCAGGGTCGACACTGCCACTTCTCCCCTAAGTTTACCCGTGTCCGTTCTGTAAACGATTCCCCAGGGTTCTCTGTTTCCTTCTTTTGATACAAAGTCCTGCCAGCTCTGGATCCTGGCTTTCGTGATCTTCCTCGTGTATTCCCTTCTAGTTTTCCTGTACCGCAGCTTCTCTTCTTCCCTCGTTGCGGGGTCCTTGGCCCCCTGGTACCTTCTCCTTGCTCGGTAGGTGTCTCGCTTTGCTCTTGTGAGCTCGGGCGTCCACCATGGTACCGACCTATAGTGCCATTTCTTCTTGGGGATGGCCGCATCGCAGGCTCTTATAAAGACAGCCTGCATTTGCTCAGCCATTCGTTCCACGTCTTCAGCTTGCTGGAGGGTGGTCCCCCGGAGTGTCCGTGCCCCCTCTGTGACGACTCTTTGGGACATCTCCCAGTCGGCTTTTCGTGTGTTATATCTTTTCACCTGACGCTGCGGCTCGGTACTTCTTGACCCGAAAACCAGGCGTGTCTCTAGCATCCTGTGATCGCTGGTGGTTCCGTCTTCTTGTACTCTCCACTCCTGCACCAGCGGTATTGCCTCCGGGCTCGCCAGGGTTACGTCGATGTTCGACCGCCCTCGCGTTGTCTCAAAGGTGTGTGCCTGTCCTGGTTGGTTGAGTACACAGAGACCGAATTGTGCTATGACGGCCTCCAGGGCTTCTCCTCTGTCATCCAAACACTTGCTATGCCACAGCGGGGACTTTGCATTGGCGTCCAGACCAACAATGATCCTCTTACCTCTGAGACTCCTGAGTACTTTCTCGAGCTGTTCAACGCCGACTCCGATGTCTTCCGTCGGTGGGAAGTACTCGCCACTTATCTGCACGCATGTGCAATGTGTCGTACAGAGCCCAGCAATTTCGAGAGGCGTCAAGCGCTGCGATTTCACGCCCACAGCTGCCATTGGCGGGTCGTTTTTCGAGCCTCGACAGGCGATCGCGACCCCTGTTCCGAGCCCAGTTATCTTGCCGTTAATGCTATATGGCTCCTGCATCAGCAAGATTTCATCACCATCAGCCCTCAGTTGTTCCCTAATTTCATAGGGGACTATTTTGGATCGCTGCATGTTATGTTGCAGGATCCGTATTCCTGTTTCCCTGTAATGTCCTAGCCTGTTTCCCTTTATTCTTTTATCCATATTCTGTTTTGGCAATTAGCGCTTCTAGGGCTTTTTTGTACATAGGGCAGTCCGCATTGGAGGCCGCGTGATCTCCCTTCTTTCCAGCTTTCCTGCAGTTTACGCAGCTGGCGTTCTTGTCTTTGCTAGTGCACTCTTTCGTGCAGTGCCCACTTTCTGCACAGTGCGCGTAGATTTCGTAATCGACGCGGCAGTGTTTTGCTATATGTCCGTAGCCTTGGCATTTGTAGCAACGGCTTACGGCGATAAAGTCGCGGACCTTGCACGCATTCCACGATATGTATATTTTCCCCCTGAGTAACTTTTCTCTTACTTGGGGGGGGGGGTGCTTCTATCACCCAGTTAATCTCCTCAGCGTCCTTGCGACCCGTCCTGAAGCAGAATTTTATGGCCGCAACGTCCTCCTCCTTGAGTCTGTCTTCATTCTGCTTCCTGATGCAGGCTTTTATTTCCTTCTCCGGAATGTCCCTTGGGACATCGAACAAGATCATCCGGGGCTGTCTCCTCTGCGGCATACTGGCTTTTAAGCCGGCCTCCTTCAGCTTCTCGTTCTCAGTGAATGCCTTTAGGCTTTCTGGCTTCGTTGTTTCCACTGCCAGGCCGTTACCTCCGATTTTCCTTACAGCGGTGACTTGTATTCCCCTCTTCCGAGGATTCACAAGTGTAAACACCGCGTCCCAAGCTTCTTTGCTCGACTTGATTGCTCCATTTGCTTGTTCGGGGCGGATAATTACCACGTTCTTCGGTGGCTTAGCTGATATCTGCCCAACTTTACTGCTATTTATCTTCACCTTCTCCGCATACGAAGGCTGTTTTGGCTCGGCCCTCGCGGTTTTCATGACCGCCGTTTCGAGCCGCTTGCTGACCTGCAGCGACTTATTAACCACAGACAGTATCTCCGTGTTCCTGTGCTGGGCCGTCCCAGCGCTTTGTTCCAGCTTTCCAGTCAAGTAGCTGTTGTGGAGCAGCAACTCTTCTACTATTCCCCGCATTTCTTTAAAATACCGCATGATAGATGCGGTCTGCTCCTTGTTGACCTTCCTGTTAGGATCTAAACAGAAGGCAAGCACATTTTTCTCAATTTCGTCTGCTTGAGCCCTGAGGTCAGGCACCGTCGCTGGTACGTCCGCTATTTGCGGAGATTGCTCCTGCCTCTTCTCCTTCTCTCTTTCCTCTGTGCTCCTCAGTTTGCGTCTAAGTGGCTGGAGCACCACCCTCGCTTGATCCACGGGAGGAATTTCACCCTTCGAGGCCATTTGATGGTAATTGGGTAACAGGCTTAGTGGGTAGGTATGTACCAGATAGATAGTTCTCAAGTTGCCCGTACGGCGCCTCGGCGGCGAAACAGTCGCGCGTCACTAAGATGGCTGCCAATATGGCTGCCTCGCAACGTACTTCTATGTCACTTCTTTATTGACTAATTGCACTATCAATAGACTAAATTCCTCCAGACTTTTTATGGAGTTACTCTCCACTGCACTAGCCCTTCACTTTTTTCACGCTTTCTTGCCTCTAGCTGCCCGGCACTATGCTCACACGGCACAAGGCAGCTGCCTCGCCACGGGCTTTTCTATTCTATTTTCCGTGCTTTTATTTCTATTTTCTATTTTCACTATTTTCACTAATGCACTTCAAATCACGCAATAACACTGTTATCTCCTCCAAAAAGTGTATACACATCCACTAGCTCTTCCCTTTCTCACACTTTTCTCTTCGCACACTTCGATTTCCACAAGATGTCGGTTACAAAGTACGGAGCGATGTAAACACGTCCGACCTCCACGCCGTCACCTTGCAAAGTCATGCCGCTATCTTGTGGACTCCCGTTTAGAATATCAGGCAATATGCGCCATTTTGAGGTGATGTCTTCCTCCATTATCACATAGTGACCTGCTGAGATACAGTCGGCTCGCAGCAAGTTCCGCCGTTAAACTTTTTGAATCTGATGCTGCCAAGATTGGATACATCCTTTTAAATAATGTACGACATGCCGGTGCTAGTATGGTCTGTAACTGACAAAACTGAGAGTTTTTATTTATGCTCATGCTAGTTGTTTAGCGTTACTTTGGTCACTATACTGACTAATGTTATGTAATTTACGGTAATTTTGGACATCACTAAAGTAAATGATTTTGACTTTAAAACCAGAATTGTGGACGATGGTGGTGGTGCACTGGACGGTGCAGATTGCTGATGCGTACGATGGTTAAAAAATGTGCAACAGCATCAGCCTCGTCTGGCTTCGGCACGGTCGAGCGATGCGTAAAGGGCGTCGGAAGCTCGGTTGTGTCTTGAGTTTTTGGATCTCGTAGGTGTAGGGTAGCACTCACTTGGCACGGCAGGTCTTCTTATCGCGAAAGCCAACGGTATTGACGTGAAGAGACGCGCACGGGTGTGTCAGGCGGTCGCCATCTTGGTATGCGGGGACCGTTACTCATGGCACGGGTTATAGAATCATCATTAGCTTCGTGCCGATGTACGAATTAGTGGTGCCACCAATACGCTGTACGTACAAGTTACGATATGTAGCCTTAGGTGAGTATACTGAACGTGTCGTGCCATCTCGGGAATATTACAAGTCATGACAATTAGGTATTCAAGCACCAAATGACACCTGTGGAACTGGGCGCGTACTACGGTGTATCGAGAGCCATATGATAGGCTGCATTGTTAAGAGTATTATTCCCTTCACTTCCTGTAACTGGCCTGCCGCCCCTTTCAGTTTAAGATTCGGAGAGTGGGTCCATTCCAATCACAGGGATTAATAACATGGAATAAGCTGGAATAGAAGGAATTTACTAAGCAATGTTCCCGACAAAATTGTGGTTTGCCTAGTTTCGTTCTTGAGACGTCATGTAGTTGTACGGGTCGGTATATCTCCAGGCGCGGTGCTCAAGGGCCACTCGTAACCTCGCGTAGAAGTCGCCACATTACGGACCATTTGTTTCTTGTCAGAAATAGAGGCTGCTCTAAGAAAGTTCCACCATTGTTGAGCTGTTACTTTGAAGATGCTTTTGGGGATTTCCGAAATTTTCTCGCGTTTCAAATCTATTTTAAATAATGCCTTACAGTGGCAGCAATCTACTTGCCAAGTCGCGTTTCAGGAAAAAATCTGGATGCACGGGAAATTATTTGAACTCTGAGTCATTTGGCCTGATATAGTAGGCTGCTCGAAAGTACCATTATGACATTTCATTTAGAAGGAGGGCAGGCGCTGTTTTCCCTTAAATTTTTTGGTTCATTGCTAACATTATCAAGGAACAGGACATCGTTTAATAATTTGTATACAGATGTAGCTTCCTATTGGCTATACGTGGCGGTAGGATATATTTGGAAATCTTGAATGCTGCGAGCGATGCTCTGTTCTTACCGCCGAGTTACTGGACAAGTCTAGGGCATCGTCGCCCTCTTATTTATTGAAGTGAGAGGATCCGGTTCACTGTTGAGCTATGTTGCTGCGGTATAAGCGTGAAGATTTCCCCTATAAGTGTAGAGTTTGAACTCTGGGTGATCTTCGATACACTGATTTCGAGACTTAGCTTTGTATTGTAGTATTAAGCCGTTTCTCTAAGGACAGGGTTAAGGTTGTGGCTCTTATTTAGCCATCAGATATATAACGATGAATACGGGAATACAGGGTCTAGGACCGCACGTATGGATGGACTCGAGAAGACTCACTTGGACTGATTGGCTACGTTATAAGGACGCGACATTGCCATAACTCATTTATGATGAACGCGGCTCTGTGCTTGAACAATGATACTTTTTTTTTATATGATAATTATGGATAGTACAAATAAGAGTGTTGGCGGGAGTAACTATGACTCTCTCTCTTGGGTAGCGGCATGCCGCCTAATAAAGGTGTGTCGTGGGCCCTGAGATAGGTTGTAGTTGCTCAGGGGCAGGGGGACTTCGGTCTCGCCAGCTCAAGTCACACTTCTACCTCCTCGTGGTACCGCCGGTAACATACTCCGCTCGTGTCAGCGTGGGGTGTACAATCCCCCCGGGCACGATGAGTATGGCTAAACGGAGTGTGGCGCAGAAGGAGCGAAAGACAACTACCATCTCAGTCGGCTTGCCGACCTAACGGTGATTCGTCGCCGTGAAGTTGGGAAGCGTTTCCTCAGCAAGGAATTCGTTCCTGTATGATGGATACCGGTAACGACTGGCTTGTTAAAAGGTCATGAGCTGGACATGACTTGGATTGTTGATTAAGATTACACAATTGAAGGAAGCATTTTCGATAATGAAAATTTAGCCTCGGACGCGGCGCCTCTCGGTCCCGGAGGCGCCGTGGCGGATTCTTCCGCTCTGGAGGGGACTACTGTTGACGACTCGGCTATGCCCACGGACTTGAGAATGACTATTCTGATACCATTCGTGGGTACTCAGGTTGCTTGTCCTGTCTGTCAAGAGGGGGGAACTGACCTCTTCTTTTTATCACCGACGGACTTGAGCAGGCACCTGGAGCAGCATCATGTGACAGCCCCTATTAAATATATGTGCAGAGAATGTGGTAAATGCTTCTCGAAGCTTCATGGGGTTAGATGCCATCTGCTTCACTGCAGTGGCAGGAGCGAAAGACAAGAAGGACCTTACAAATGTGAGGCCTGCCCCATGAGCTTTGGAACACAAAGAGGGCTGTCTACCCACGAGCGGCATGCACACCCTGCCGTTAGAAACGTCAAAAGAAGAAGAACAGACCCCCCTGATAAAAAATGGACGTTTCAAGAGTTGGCCCTCCTGAGGGAGCTCTGTGAAACCTACAAGGATCACAGGCATCCTAATAGAATGATCAGTGAGGTCCTCACCACCAAAACTATCGACCAGATTAAATATCAAAGAAGAAAATTGAGATTAATTGGTGAGGACAATTCTCAGGAGGCCACTCCGGCGACAGAGGGAGGGTGTGATCCCGTTGATCCAGGCAATGCGCATTTCGAAGAGCCTGGAACCAACGGAGACTTAGAAGAATGGAAGCTCCAATTGGAGGAAGCCATTATGACACAAACCGAGGTGCCCTCTGTTTTAAGATGGGTTAACATTCGGTTGACGAACATCTGGGTCGCTCTCAAGGGAAATAGGGAAGCCCTTGAGAGTGGAATAAATGAATTCATCTCCTCAGTGCTCTATAGAGCCATAGATGATTTTAATAAAAGAAAAGATAAGAATATTTTACACGATAGCAAAAAATTGAAAAGAATTGGTCACCAACCAAATAAAAAGAAAAGAAGGAATGCTAAAAGTGCGATACTCATACGCACGTCGCCAGGAATTGTTCCTGGAAAATCCTAAGAGGTTGGCAGAAGCAATTGTAAATAATGATCAGGCCTTCCTCCAGCCGGCCAGGGAACCACCTGAAGCCGTGGAAGTGAGGAGGCTCTATGAGGAATTATGGGGCCAAACAGGACCTACCAAGGCCCCGATCCCAGGAAATAGAGCCTCCGAACTGTCCTTATGCGATATCTTCCCGCCAATTGCTGATACGGATGTGGCGGAGAGAATTAAAAGAATACGAAAGAAGGCTGCGGCAGGTCCAGATGGTTTACAAAAAGAACACCTTCTGATGCCTGGCCTGCCTACCATCTTGGCAAAACTTTTTAATATATTATTCTATATGTCGTATTATTCTTCCGCATGGAAGGAAAATCGTACTACTTTAATACCAAAAGCAAATAAGCCTAGCAGCCTGGTCGAGAATTGGAGGCCTATAACAATAGGT
The DNA here is from genome assembly GCF_040668555.2 of Bombus flavifrons. NCBI lineage: Eukaryota > Metazoa > Arthropoda > Insecta > Hymenoptera > Apidae > Bombus > Bombus flavifrons. The sequence goes on from NC_138451.1 coordinate 880,684, forward strand.
CCCATTCTCGGCCGTATTTTCTCCTCCATAATTGACGGGAGGTTGAGAAGGGGCATAGTATTAAGTCCAAGGCAGAAAGGATTCACCGCTGAGAGCGGTTGCAAAATCAATATAGAACTGTTGGGCGCTGCCTTGGACTACAGTAAGAAAGAGAAGGGGGGATATTCACTATCGTGGATATCTCCAAAGCCTTCGATACGGTGCCCCACTCGGCTATTGAACCTTGCCTGGCGAGGAAGGGAGTGCCGGCCCCCATAATTGAACTGATTAAAGGTATGTATGACGGTACCTATACAAATATTAAATCCAGAAATAATATGGGGGTCAAGATCAAGATTCTCAGGGGTGTCAAGCAGGGTGACCCCCTGTCGCCATTGCTCTTTAACCTGTGCTTAGAGCCGCTGTTAGATTTGGTTGAGCAAAGAACCAGTGGTATAAATGTGAATACTAATAGAAAAATTCCTGTCCTGGCTTTCGCTGATGACGTGGTGTTGCTCGGCGCAGGCGAGGGAGAGGCACAGAGCCAAATGGACATACTCCATGAGTATTTGAAAGGCCTTGGCATGAGTGTTTCTGGAGACAAAAGCCAAACTTTCCAAATAGTCTCCAAAAGGGATACCTGGTTCATACAAGAACCAAAAATTAAACTTGGGGAGAACATCATCCCATCGGTGGATCCCGGCGAGGTCTTCAAGTACTTAGGCGCCAAAATGGGGCCTTGGAAAGGTGTTCATTGTGGCATAATTGTGCCTGAGCTTCTGAACACGTTGCGAAGAGTGAGAAAACTCTCGCTCAAGCCGTGCCAGAAGTTAGAACTAATAATAAGATATATACTCCCTCGTTATATATACCATTTACTTGTGAATCCGCCGGGTGACAACGTCCTAAGATTGCTGGATAGCGAGATCAGGCAGGAAGTCAAAGCTATCTTTCACTTGACGCCATCTACAGCCACTGGTTTCTTCTATGCCCCTAAAAGTTGGGGGGGCTATGGTTGCCGAGATTCGAACATATTATTAAACTCGGCACCCTCAAAAGTGCTATAAAAATTAAAGATTCAACTGATCCGGCAGTCTCTGGCCTGGTTGACGAGCATGGTGAGATTAAGTTGAAAAAGATAGCTAATTCCCTGCGAATTAATTGGCCAGCCTCTTTGGAGGACATTGAAAAGGCGAGGAAAAGGTTAAAAGCGGCCCACATCAAACAATGGGCAGAATTGAGGAGTCAGGGACAAGGTGTTCTTGACTTCTCTAGGAACAAAACTGGCAATGTGTGGCTCACGAACTACGAGCTGCTCAAACCATCTCGGTTCATTGATGCCCTTTTAAGCTCAGGACCAATACATTTGGAACAAGATCGGTATTGGTACGGGCCGACAAGAACATTGATGTTGCCTGTAGGAAATGTCGGACCCAGCCAGAGACCCTTGGACATATATTAGGGCTGTGCCAATACACAAAAGGCCTGAGAATTAAGCGGCATGACGAGGCAAAAATGACCCTTGCAGATAATTTAAGGAAAAATTACGAAGTATTTGTTAGGAAGATGATACATTTACACTGTACATGTGAATGTGTGTGTAAGCGTTAGAGGGTGTCCTGGTCTGAGTTGAGACAAAGGACCGTCGTCGTTAAAGAAGCATCTGGAAGAGTCGGTTGGCGACAAGCGTGCGTGCAAGACGTTCTTCAGAGTGGAATATAGATGTATAGCTGTTGTGTGAAATAAAGTCAGTTATTTGTATTTCCAAATCCTCATGATTTCCTTAACAGTATTTATCGAACCTTCGCTTAAAGTGGGAGGTAACCTCTACAAGCCTGACCTTGTAGTTAAAAACAAGGAAAGGGTTCTCATAGTCGACGTCACCGTCCGCTATGAGAATAAGGATTACCTCTCCAAAGCAGAGAAGGAAAAAGTCACGAAATATAAGCCTTACCTAGAACATCTGAAGGCAAAATTCAAAGTTAGCAAGGGTGAAGTTGTACCAGTGGTGTTGGGCAGCCGTGGTGCGATAACTCCGTTTACGGAGAGGAGCCTTAAATTGATGGGTATCGGTGACCAAGTTATTAAAACGTTAGTTATGAACGTTTTAAGGAGCTCTATAGAGCTCTGTAACTTATTTTTAGATGAATAAAGACCCAGATATTTTATTACTATATGTTATTTATTTATTTATTTATTTATAAATTCAATTGTACATAAGAACTTATTGACAGATTATATTCATATACAAAAGTTTGTCGTCTATTTATTAAATTTGCAGTAATTTTAAGATTACAATGCAAATGTCTTTTTATTTTAATTCCCTACGAGGGGGTACCTCGGAAGTATGGGCCTTGTTTTAATAATAAGGTTCCACAGAAGGTTACAGCACAGGGAGTTTCGGAGCCTCCAGGCCCCGTTAGTGTTTCGAGCGGTGTTCCAGGCTCGAGCCGACGGTCATCCTGCGAATGGGCAAACAACGAGAGGAGGGTGGGTCCCGGGGCGCCCTCTCGGTAGGTAAATGCGATCGGGGACCAAAGTTTCGAAGAAAGCAAGAGCAAAGTTGGAGGATATAGAGAAAGGCGTAGCAGAACAATAAAAAAAGAGGCGTAGTGTACCCCTCCCTCCTCACTGGTACAAGAATACGAAACTTGTCGAATTTAGAAATGACATTTGAGAGGTGGTGGAGGGAAAGGAACCTGGAGCTTAAAAATCTTGCACCTTGCCTCTTTCAGAATTACCTCCCACCGCAGGGAATTGAACGCATTCTTTACATCGATGTACATCATAACGCAAATTAAGCCCTTCTTTCTGCAAGAATCGGCAAACCTGCGGACTTGAGAGATGGCATCGATTATACCTTTCTCCTTGCGAAACCCAAATTGATTTAGTTACCTGACACCTAGTACGAGCAGAACCAGAAAGGGGGGGGTGAGGGAGGAAGAGATGAAGTTGGTAAAAAAGAAAGGGTTGGGAGTCAAAAGAAATAACGAGGAAGCCATGGGTGATGGGTCTTCTGCGGACGAAGACAGAGGCCCAATGTTAGGGATCTCATGAAGAGTCTGTAACTCCTTATAAGGAACATAGAGAGAATGATGTGGAGAATCAGCAGTACCAGCAAGGGAAATTCGACATTGGAGAAGTTGAAGACGGATAATGTAAGGGAAATAATGAACGTGAGGCGTTGGATGGACACCAATGTCGAAATGGAAAAGGGACGACAGGACAGGAGAACGGTGACTACCCTAATGACCCCTAAGGAGCGAGATGAAATACACCGTGTTAGAGTGTCGGTAGCCGTCCAAACAGAGATCGGCAGCTCGGCAAAAAGGAGAGATTTCGCCGTGGGCGGAAAGAAGAACTGACAATAGGAAAAAACCAAGGCAGGAGGAGTTAACATATCCTGAGGCATGTAGTAGGCACGGAGAAAAGATTGAAAGCGAGGGTGAATAGTCCGGTGGTGGGCAGGAGAAGAAGGATTAGGAGTGTAGCCGATAAGACCGATGAGGAGGTACCTGGAAGTAAAGGCAATATGGAGGAAAGAAGAGATACAGTAGCAAGGAGAAGGAACGAAACGATTCTGGTTAAAGCTGACCAGGACACTAACAGGATAGACTCATACAAAGAAATAGCGGGAGCGAAGGATGTGCTCAGGGAAACAACTAGTGCAAAAAAGACCAGGACACATTTTAATTAAAATAAACAATAAGGTATCGGCGGACGAGATTGCAAGGAAACTGACAACGGCCATGAAGAAGGACATAGACACTTTGCCATTGGCTAACAGGGAGACTCGAGAGATAAAAAAATTACAGATTCCGTCGCTACCAGGTAGGAGCTGACTGAGGGCATAGCTACTGAGTTGGAGATTAACGAGAAAAATTGGTTTCAGATAAAATCGCTGAGATGACACCTTGGGGAACCCAGGAAACGGAGGTGGTAGTTTTGGCGAATAGCATTCCAAGGAAGAAACCCACTATCAGGATTAGGATAGGGTTGACGAATTCAACAGCTGGAGTTATTCCGAATGTCCTCAGATGCTAGTGATGCCATATGGTGGGGCATAGCGCGGCGAGGTACAAGATATTGAGTCCAGGGAAGGAGCAAAGTCGGAGGTGTGGCGATGGCGATCACACTATAAACATCTGCGGTAAGGAACCAAAGTGTGCGATCTGCGCGGCGGAGAGAAGAGCTAACCTGAGACATATAACGGAATCGCTGACATGCCTAGCGGTGAAGGATAGGATGAGAAAAGGAAATACATCCAGGAGATAAAAATCCTAATAATAAATTTAAAAACGTGTTGGTTGGCTCAGGAGGTGATGTACCAGTATGCCTGCGAAGCCAAAGTCGACATGGTCTTTATCACTAAGAACTATCGACAGCATACTTACGGGTATAACGATGACAAAGACGATGCATCGTTGCGGGTGACCCTGTTCAGAGGAAAACATCCGGATGAAAGTACTCTGACAACCAGGAACGGACTAATGGGCATTTGTGTCAGCGACGTGCTTATAACCATTATCAGGACAAGCAGGAGGAGTTATCCCTCAATGATGATAACCGGCTATTTTAATGCAAAATCTAATGCGTCGGGTGGCCAGAGAATTGATCGCAGGGTTACGAGCCTGATGAATATTTTGGTAAAGAACGGCATCGTACCCATTAACACGAAGGAAAGCTATATGTTCTGTAGGAACAGAGGAACAAGCTTCATCGACGTGGTATATACCGATAGAGGATTGGCCAAGAAATACGTGGGAGGGAAAATACTAAAGGTGTGGACAGCATCGGACCTCATGTATGTCCTGCACGATTTTAGAGCGAAAAAGACGAGGCGTAACCTAGAAAATTTTACTTATACGTCGAAGGATGTTGATGCCTGCGGTTTAAGATGGAAACAGCATGTCAAATTAAAGAAAGTTTAATTAAAGAATTAAAGAAGGTTTACCCGCCGATGTGTAAGAAAAACCATAATTACTGGTGGAGTGGGTAATTGACAAAATTAAGGGAGGAGGTGATGATGACGAGAAGAAGAGCTCAGAGGGCAATGGCAAGAGGAAATAGCGATGCGGCACAATGGGCTCAGGAGTGGAGGAAAAGAAGAAGGAGACGAAGAAGATGATACAAGCCAACAAGTAGAAGGGTTGGAAGGAGGTTTGTGCTATGGTGGAAAGGGATCCATGGGGAAGGCCATACAGGGCGATCATGACCAAATTAATCCCGAAAGCCGGAACGGATGGCCATCGTGTAGACAAAGTGCGAGGTATTGTTCACGAGCTCTTCTTAACGAGATCGAGAGATTTCATTTGCAGAATCAACAGGAGTATCAGTATGAGCGATGGCGAGGACATCTGCTTGATTACTGAGAAAGCGTTACTAAATGCCGGAGCTGAGATAAACCCCAATAAAGCGGCAGGCGTGAACAGCATACCGGGAACGGTGGTGAAGGAGTTAATTGAGAAGAGGACTGACAAGATGCTGAGAATGTTGAACGCGGTAAATGTCAGTGGAAGGAAAACTGCGATGTGGAAAGTGGCGAAGGTGGTACTTATCCCAAAACCGGATAGGGACCCCGCACTACCATCTGTTTCGACCACTCGCGGAGAGACGCGATCGCGAGGAAGCTCGTCAACGGGAGTCGTAAATTTCCGCATAATCGACGCCACGAAATGATCGATACCCTATTTCGGTTAGTATAATAGAGGTGGTTTAATTGAGTAGTTACACTGAATTAACAGGTATAACTTAATGTTTATTCCAACAACTTTGTAGAGAGATGATTACACTGATGCGTATGTACAAGTTAAGTAAGTAATTGTTTTAAGTATAGAATCCCGATAGTGACATGTTGACTTTTCTAGCGGTGTAGAAGAAGTTGACTTGACCCTCCTGATATCGCAGGAGAAGTAGTTGACTTGACCCTCCTCATCATACGTGATCATCATACGTGAAAAAACCAACTTTCCCGTGTCAAGCCGTAGTAGACAATACTCTTTAGAAGGCGATTTAGAAAAGGGATATTTGTTCGGTCTGAAGGACCTTAGCTAGTAAATTACTGCGATTTATGATGGGTCTTTGAGACTATTGAGGGTACGCAGTGAGGACGAGCGGACATCTGGTTACCATCTTGCCCGTGGTGTGTGGCCTGGTCTAGGTAGAGTGTCGCCCGACGTAACACCATCATCGTACCAGACGATCAGTGTGTTGCCAGCGCTCAGTAAAGTCTAGGAACACAATGTCAAGAATTTGATGAAGATTTGATGATCAGTTTGGATTTCGTAGGAGGAAGACTACAGTGGACGAGCTGCGCCGGGTAGGTGAATTGGTGGACAACTCTAAGAGAAGAAAACGGACATATGTGCTCGTAGCCGTAGACATTAAGAATGCGTTCAATACTCTCAGGTAGAATAAGATTTATCTGGAGGCTGAGGCGAGAGGGATGCCCCGGAAACTTTTATGTCTTCTAGGCAGCTACCTGAAAGACAGGAAGATTATTGTCCGTAACAGCGGAGGCACGTTGAAGAGGAACGTTTACGCGGGAGAATCTTGTCTACGACAGCCTCCTGATGTAGCTTTACGATATTCCTCGTTTGCCTTTGCCTTTGCCGACGGCCTGGCACTGATACTTGACGTGGCCAGCCAGGAGGAGATCGGGATAAGCTTGAGCAGGGCAATGAATATGGTCACGAGGTGGTGTGTCGGCAATGGACTAGTGATAGCACACGAAAGGCGGAGGTAATCCCGCTCACCGGGAAGCGTATTTCCAAGGTCATGGATATCCAGATTCGGGACCATCCATTGAGAAATAAGAAAGAGATCAGTTACCTTGGGGTACCTTGGGGTTGGATAAAGGCAGGAGGTATGGGGCTCACCTTGAGAAAGTTTGTGGGTAAGGCCAATGCACTTATGGGGGCGCTGAGGGCGTTGCTGAATATTGTTAACGGTCCCACTGGTTCAGTCAGGAAGCTTTACCATGGAGTATGGGAGACAGCAGTGGTGCTTTATGCGTCCCCGGTATGGGCCAAACCGCTGTTAACCAAGAATAACAGAAACATCTTGTAAAGGGCAGAAAGGGCCGCACTCATAGGATCGTCTACGGCCTACAGAACTGTATCGCAAGCAGCGCTGTGCGTATTGACGGGCACAATGCCAATTGTGAGTTTGCAAGGCCGAGATCTACGAACTAAAGAAGATGCATCAACGAGAATATGATGAGAACAGGAATTAGAGAAAATTCTATCTAGAGCAGGAATTGCTGAAAATTCTGTGCAAACGAGGAGGACAGTGGAAGAACGTATAGACGACAGGTGGAGGGATAAATGGAGTGTGCACAGAGAAGGTAATGGGACAAAGAAATTAATGGGTGACGCTTGTGCGTTTAAGAAGTACAAAAAAAATATTGAACATTGGACGATGCAACTGTTGACCAGGCACGGGATATTCAACGCGTATCTTAGGACGATCAGCGAAGAGGTTCACTCCAAATGCTGCGATAGCGACGCGGAAGTAGGCGACGCGGAGCATGCGTTGTTACACTGCCCAAGGTAGTCCCTTGATAGGACCGAACTGGAAAGCTATGTTGAAATAAAATAGTAAAATAGTAATAGCAAAGTTAAATAGTAAGACATGTGAGCAGCAAAGTTTTAGGTATTTATTCTCCCTCGGACCACTTATACGTTTTACACAAATTTAAGACTAATATTTGCACCGGCAAGTCGAAATATTTTAAGTAATCGACAAATGAACTCGAATCTGATGTTTTTATAGAGAAATTGGACGAAATGTTGACAGACGAAATTGTAAATAATACTGACGTAGCCGACAGAGCGGAAAGAATACGGAGGTGCATAGAGAAAACATGCGAGGAAAAATTAAAAAAAAGTAGGTAACGCGGTGAAGAATAAATGCAGAAACTATTGGCGGGACAACGAAATTAGTAACCTAAGAACGTGATCAAAGCAAGGAGGAACGTGAAGAGAACGAAGAGAAAAGCGAATATAGCAATAGATGTTCTTATAAAGGAATTCAAGGAAATGAGGAGGAAGATGAAGTACGAAATTGTCAAAAGCAAAAAGAGAGCGTGAACGGCATTTTGTGAGGTCTTAGAAAGAGATCCCTGTGGAAAGCCATACCGTACGGTTATGGCAAGATGCAGGAATAAATTTCCGCCAGATGATATGTCGGTTAGTAAGGTAAGGACAATCATAAATGAGCTATTTATAACGACACACGGACCGCTACAGCAGGATATTGTAGTAATGGACACGACCGACGATGAGGAACACGATTTAATAGTAGAGAAGGACGATGTGAAAGAAATTACAGAGTAAATTAACTCTATGAAGGCGGTAGGGATTGACAGAGTAACATCATTAAGTTAATTGTAAATCGCAAGAGCGACATAATAACGGAAATTATAAACGGGATCACGGAAACAGGACAAATTCCAAAGAGATGGAAAGTAGGCAGGTTGATTTTACTGCCAATGCCGGGTAAAGATCCGAAATTACCCAATGCGTATAGACCCATCAGCATACTACCAGCACTAAGCAAAGTATGAGGAAAATGCTTAAAACTGCTGATGGAGAGATGCATGAGCATGGATCCGTTCCATAGGAAGCAATATGGCTTTCGACGGAAACGCAGCAGCGTGGACGCAATAACTTAAGTTATGAAAATTGCTGACAGTTGCAGATTTACGTGCTGGTAACGCTCGATATAAAGAACGCTTTCAGTACTCTCAGCTGGGAGAGTATAAGAAAAGAAATGATAAAAAGATCGTTATCAGCCAAGATAAAAACGCTAGTGAAGAACTACTTGGCCGATAGAAAAGTAATTGTTAGCAATGCGTTCGGCACGGTAGAAAGTGGGGTATTTGCGGGAGTAACGCAGGGATCAGTGCTGGGACCATTCCTGTGGAACGTGGTATACGACGAGTTACTAGAAAAATAACGTGGCAATAAAAGCCATTGCGTTTGCGGATGACTCGAGGCTTACGTGCGCCATAAAGAAGAATGAATGTACGGATCGGAGAATAAATGAAGTAATGAAAAAGGAGAGAAAATGGGGTGTTGAGATATGTATAATTTTCTGTGCTGGATTGGGTTAAATGCGTAGTAGAGATACTTGTATGTGAATATCAGTGTGTGGAAGTATGTGTGTGCGCAGCGTCTCGAAAACAAAGGAATGTAAGCTGTTCAGTCGGTTAACAATCGGCTATGGAAGAAAGTGCTGAGACGCGTGCAAGTGTGTATCGATGAATATATAAGAAACCGTCCATAAAATAAATACATTACTATTCTAATATTAATCCTCAGTATAAATTTAGTGTTCCTATAACATTATTTCGGCTTCAAAGATTCACAATTCTCAACATGGTAGCAAAAATCGTGGTTGCCGAAATTCAAGGTTATGGAACCACGTGTAACCGGGAGTGAATGTATAAAGGTCGATTTTAAAAAAATAAAAAAATTGGAAATAAGTTCTAAGAGATAAAAGGGCTATTGGCAGAAAAAATAAAAGGAATCTGGATAATAAAGAGAACTATTTTTGAAAAAGAAAAAAAGGGTGAAAATAAAAAAACGAATCAAGATGCTAAGGGACGATGAAATTAAGCTTCAAATATTCGATGGGCGTGATTACAGAATGTGGAAGAAAAGAACATTAATGTATTTAAAGTGTAAAAAATGTTATGAACCAGCTACACGAGAGAAAATGGACACGGATGCACAAGATAAGTGGGATGAAAAGAATCAATGGTAGTATATCATAGAACTACATCTATGGTAATATAACGAATGAGCAATTAGAATTTGTTGGTGATTAGGATAGTGCTTTAAAAATAATGAAGAAATTTGATGAGATGTATATGAAGGAATCAGCAGCATTGCAAATTTGTTTAAGAAGTAGACTAGACATGATGAGGCTGAAAGACTTCGAAGAATCAAATTCATTTTTCATGGAATTTGAAAAAACAATAAATGAATTAAAGAGTGCTGGTGCAAACGTAAGTGAACGTGAAAAACTCGACTACATGCTGAAAACACTACCAGAATCATTGAGCTATATTGGTGACTTAATCGACTCAGTGAAAGAAAGTGATCGAACTTGTGAATTTTTAAACAATAAAATTACAATGTGGGAAACGCGTAGCAAGAGGGAAAGTGATAGGACAAGGTCAAATGTATTCAAAGTTGGGAAAGAGGGACATAAAGTGCCATGGCTGCGAAAATTACGGCCACGTGGTAAGAAATTGTACAAATACATGCGGAAGCGGAAACAATGGCAAGGAGGTGCGTATCAGCCACAGCAGAATAGGAATCGCGGCGGACGAGGTTTAGGCCAAAGAGGACGAGGATTTGGCCAACGAGGACGAAGCAGAGGCTGGCAACAACGCTACAACGGAGCAAGTCAACACGACGCAAATTATACACACAACGAGGGCTACGACGACGAAGAAATTGGATCTTTCCTAACGAGAGTAGAGCGCGAAAATAGTAAGAATGAAATTACGATATATACTAGTGATACGCGAAAAATAGATTGGATATTGGATAGTGGATGTTCAGATCACATTGTATATGATGACTCTTATTTCGTTGAATACGAAAATTTAGAAACCCGATAAATGTAAAGATAGGAGACGGTAGAATTCTAAAAGGAACAAAAGTCGAAAAATTTTAACTTACTTTGAAGTAAACAAAAGGAGGATTAAAATTATAATGTCTAATGTATTTTATGTGAAAGAAATGGATAATAACTTGATTAGCTATGCGAGAGTGACGATTGAAAATAAGATAGTCTCAGCAGGAAATACATCAAAGATATATAACAAATACAGAAAGTTGATAAGGATCGCATTCAAAGATGATGGTTTATATAAAATAAGTAGTTACATTGAAAGGCAAGAATCTCACGCTAAAAATATGAGAAAAATGACAAATAAGGAAAAATTTCACAGGATCATAGGGCATGTAAACTTTAATTATTTAGATACAATGTGCAAGAAATGATTAGTTGAGGGAATGCCAGAAAATTTTGAAAGTACAATTAAAATGTGGTACATGTATCCGAAATAACATGCACAATTTACCCTTCCAAAATAACCGTAGTAGAGCTCGCGAAATTTTAGAATTAGTACATACCGATTTAAATGGACCTCATAAAAATACCGGGTTTGATGGATCCAAATATTTCTTAACATTTATAGATGAATACAGTAAGTGCGCATTGATTTATACTTTGAAATCAAAAGATAAAGTTTACAATTGTTTCCTTGATTATATAAACAAAGTTGAAAATCTTACTGGTAAGAAGATAAAGAGATTAAGATGCGATAATGGAAAAGAATATATGAACAAAAACATGTACAATCTAACTAGGGAAAAGGAAATTGTTGTAGAACCATGCCCACCTTATGTTCACGAGTTAAATGGAACAGCTGAGCGCTACAATAGAACAATCATGAATTCCGCTAGATGCTTATTACATAATTCAAAGCTGAATGTTAAATATTGGCCGGAAATAGTTAGAGCCGCGGCGTACTTATAAAATAGAACCATTACGAACACATATGAAAATAAAACACCATTTGAAATATTTTTTAAAAGGCAACCGAATATAAATAATTTAAGATTGTACGGAAGTAGAATTTTCGTAAGAATACCTGAAATCAAAAGAAATTCGAAATGGGACAAAAAAGCAGACACTGGGATACTTGTAGGTTATGAAAACATTGGATGTAGAATCCTAGTTAATAATAAAATTATAATTGCAAGGCACGTAGAATTTATAGTTGAAGATGATAATTTAGTAGGATTTCAAGGAGAAGATGGATCAGACAATGAAACATAAAAGGATTTTGACGAACATTCGGATTCAAACGAAATTCATGAAAATGATATAAATGACGAAAAGGTCGAACAGGTTGCAATAAAAGAGGAGAGAAATTTAAGTAATGAATCAGAAAGAAAACTTGAGGACATAGAAAATAATTTGAGAAGGTCAGGACGGGAAAGAAAGAAACCTCAAAGATATGGCCAAACGAGCTCATATTTCATTTATGTAAATGTAGTTAGTGCAGACAGTCCTCAAACCTATAAAGAAGCTTTAAGTGGAGTTGCAGCGATTCATGGAAAGAAGCAATGGATCGAGAAATGAATAGTTTAATAAAAAATAAGACCTGGCAATTAGTAGAGAAACCAAAAGACAAAAAAGTATTAGACTTGAAATGGGTATATACGTATAAATCTGATAATCGTAAGAAAGCGCGACTTGTTGTTCGAGGCTTCCAACAAAAGGAAGTACTGGGAGATTTATACTCTCCAGTGGCAAAAATGCAAACGTTGAAGTTATTACTATCTTATTGTCAATATGGTTTGACGATTATGCAAATGGTGTAGAAACAGCATTCCTAAACGGAACTATAAAATCGGAAGTATTTGTAAAACAACCTATAGGTTACGATGATAAAAGCGGGAAAGTATGTAAATTATCAAAAGCGTTATATGGATTGCGTGAAAGTTCAAGAGCATGGTATGAATGTTTCGACGAGTATATGAAAAAATTAGGATTTCAAAGAAGTAAGAGTGATTATTGTCTGTATATGAAGTATGAGGCGATGATGTTATATATTTAATTCTATTCGTAGACGACTTATTAATATGTGGAAAAAACAAAAGAAAAATCGATGAAATTAAAAACAAATTGTCAAACAAATTTGCAATGAAGGACTTAGGTGAAGTAAAAACTTATTTAGGAATAAACATTGAATACGATAACAAGAAGGGTGAGATGAAATTAGACCAAAGTAGTTATATAGAGTCATTAGCAAAACAATATAATATAGAACATAGTGAACTATATTTAACGCCAATGGAACAAAACTTAAGTTTAGAACCCGCACAATCAGCCTCAGACGATATAAGATATAGAAATGTCATAGGAGCTTTATTATATATTAGTACTGGAACAAGATTAGACGTTAGCTATAGTGTAAACTATTTAAGTCGATTTCAAAACAGTTATAACGAGACCCACTATAAATATGCATTGAGAATTTTGAAATACTTATATTTAACTAGGAAATTAAAATTAACTTATAAAAGAAATTTGAATGCCGAAGTTATTGATCGTTTTGTTGACGCTGATTGGACTGGAGATAAAATAGATAGAAAACCCACTACGGGATTTATCATAAGATTTTTCGGAAACGCAATTTACTGGAAATCGAGAAAGCAAAGTAGCGTGACAAAATCATCAACAGCCGCCGAGTATGTAGCTTTATTGGAAGCTGTGAGCGAAATTAAATTTGTAAGAAAATTGTTGAAAGATTTCAAAATAATGATCGGGACGCCAATAAAAATTTACGAAGATAATTCTGCAGCGATTGCGATATCAAAATTTGGAAACTTGACAAAAAATTCTAAGTACATTGAAGTTCACTTCCATTTTGTGAATGAAAGTTACGAAAATAAAGAGATTGACATTATAAAAGTAGATTCAGAAAATAATGTAGCTGATATTTCAACGAAGGCTCTAGGGAGAAACAAATTTGAAAATTTTAGATTACTTTTAAGAATGGTTTGATTGACTTATAAAAGGAAATGCATATGCAGCACAAAAAATTAAGGCAGTGTGTTGAGATATGTATAATTTTCTGTGCTGGACTGGGTTAAATGCGTAGTAGAGATACTTGTATGTGAATATCAGTGTGTGGAAGTATGTGTGCGTAGCGTCTCGAAAACAAAGGAATGTAAACTGTTCAGTCGGTTAACAGTCGGGTATAGAAGAAGGTGCTGAGACACGTGCAAGTGTGTATCGATGAATATATTAGGTGAAGTAAAAAGTTCTGAGCGCTTTTTCGCTTTATTTCGACGATGAAATTAACATAGTCAAGATTATTCGATTTAGATTAAATATGCGCCGTTTTGTTCGATTACTTTTGTCCATTTTGAAGGCAATTTCATAATTCCGCGGTTGAAGAAGTCCTCGTCCCTATTGGTAAAAAACTTGACCAGCTCATTTTCACAAGCCTCTCTTGAGGCCAGTTTTGTACCATCAAGAAAATTTTGCAAAAACTTAAAAAGGTGATAATCGCTTGGTGCCAGGTCTGGACTGTACGGCGGATGCGATAGAACCTCCCAGCCAAGCTCTCGGAGCTTCTGACGCGTCGTTAAAGATGTGTGCGGCCTGGCGTTGTCTTGATGGAACACAACACCTTTCCTATTGGCCAATTCTGGCCGCTTCTGGTCGATCGCCTGCTTCAGTCTGGTCAGTTGTTGACAATAGAGGTCCGAATTAAGTGTTTGCCCCGATGGGAGCAGCTCATAATGGATGATTCCCTTCCAATCCCACCAAACACACAATAAAACCTTCTTGGCCGTTAATCCACGCTTGGCGATCGTTTGGGCCGGCCCACCGCGATTGGACCACGATCTTTTTCGGCTGTTGTTCTCGTATGTGACCCATTTTTCATCGCCAGTCACCATCCGCTTCAAAAATGGGTCGATTTCGTTACGTCTCAACAAAGAATCGCAGGCATCAATTCGGTCCAAAAGGTTCTTTTGCGTCAATTCATGTGGCACCCATACGTCGAGCTTCTTCTTGAGACCAGCCTTATGCAAATGGTTCCAAACGGTTTTCTGGCTAATCTTCAGTTCCTGGGCAATGGAATAAGTGCTCACATGCCGGTCCGACTCGACGATTTCCATGATTTTATCCACATTTTCGACGATTGGCCTACCAGAGCGTGCCTCATCTTCGACGTCCATATTACCAGAACGGAATCGTTGGAACCACCGCTTTGCTGTTGCATTCGATACTGTACTGGGTCCATAAACAGCACAAATTTTTTTGGCCGCCTGCTCCGCCTTTTCACCTTGGTCGTAGTGGTACTGAAGAATGTATCGAATTTTCTCTTTTTTTATCTCCATTTTCGAACGCTGTAACACACAACTGGCTTCACCGAACACAAAACTGACAAAGAACCTTTTTGATGCGTAATATCACCTTGAAATCGGTGTATACTATGACTCGATGCGATGTGCACATCGTGAGATATGGCTCACTAAAGACATCTAGCGAAAAACGCTCAGAACTTTTTACTTAACCTAATATAAGAAATCGTCCATAAAATAAATATATTACTATTCTAATGTTAATCCTCAGTATAAATTTAGTGTTCCTATAACATTATTTCGGCTTCAAAGATAAACAATTCTCAACATGGGGTATGACTGTAGGAACCAACCTAGTGAAGGACAAAACTGAAATCATAATGATAACTGGCAGGAGAGTACCGAGGATAATCAAACTAAGGTTGGGATAGATAGAAACCTAAACGAAGGGGGCAATTTAATACTTAGGGGTTATTATTGATGGGAGGAGGAGGTTTGATAATCACATCTCTAGTGCACGCGGGAAACTGGATGTTATGTTCAGCGCGTTGAGCAGTATATTACCAAACGTAAACGGACCTCCCTACTTAGCGCGTAGGTTGTATTATAACGTATGGGATGCAATAATGATGTACGGAGTGCCGGTGTTGGCCAGAGCCTTGAATATTGCAAAAAATAAGAAATTGATGAAAGAGTCGCAAAGCACGGTCCTCAATATAACAACTATGCCGTACGGTACAGTCTCTCATTCGGCATCAGGCGTTTTGTCCGGCAACATGCCGATCCACATCAAAGCAAGCGTGAGGAAGGAAATATACGACAAAAAAAGAAAGAGTGACGGGAGTAGAACATGGGGTGGATAATCCCAATACGTTGATGCTAGAAATTAATAATGTAATCAATAATAATATAATAAATATGTCGGAGATGAAAGGACACCGGAGCCTTCCCTTTTGAAACTTCGGGAAAATCCGTAAAATTGTAATCTAAAGTAATCAATTGTCGTCATTCTATTTAATTGCACTTGTTTGAGATTTGTGATAATGAGCTTGGACTCTAGGCGACAATCAGTCATCGAACGTAGCCGCGGTCACGGGATGAACTCCGATGGAGTCCCATACTTCCGAGGTAGCCCCTCGTAAGGATTAAAAAAATTTAAGTTAACTTTAAAATTGACATAGTCAATAGTAAAGCCACCATTAATAAATAAATAAATAATTTATATTCATTTTAAGTTCATATGTACAATTTATATGTATATGTACAATTTGAAAATAAATAAATAAATAAATAATAGTAAATAAATTAAATAAATAATAATTGCATTTTATTCGTCTAAAAATAAGTTGCACATCTCCACAGAGCTTCTCAGTACGTTTCAAACCATTGTTTTCATGTCCTTAATAGAAATTCCCATCATTTTTAAGTTATTTACAGTTTCCGGCGTTATAGCTCCTCTGCTACCAAGCACCACCGACAGAACGGCTCCCTTACCGACGCCATATCTTTTCTTTAATTCTTTAAGACAAGACGACTACTTGTCGACCTTTTCTTTGGCTGCTTTTTGGATATAATCTCTATTCTCGTAGCGGATAGTAACGTCGACTACGAGAAGCCGTTCATCGCTTTTCACCACGAGGTCCGGTTTAAATAGATTTTCCCCAATTTTAATAGTAGGATCAACAAATACTTCGTTCTTGTCTTATAGCTTTTTGACGAGGGGAGCTTTTACCTCGTCATGCCTTTTAATTCTTAAGCCCTTTGTATGCCAGCATAGCCCTAAAATGTGCCCTAGGGTCTCGGGCTGGGCATGACACCTCCTGCACATTATATTTATCTTTTTGTTGGCTCTTGCTAGAGCTAATTTGATGCCAAAGGTATTAATTCGCAACCTAATAGCGTCGATAAAGCGAGACGGCTTCAACAGGTGGAACTCTTTGAGCCACACGTTGCCAAGTTTTTCCCTTGCGAAGTCAGCCACCCCGTGGCCTTGAGCCGGCCTATTGTTTAATATGCTTATTTTTCAGCTTGCTTTTGGCCTTTTCAATGTCCGCAGAAGTAGCGGGCCAATTAATTTTCAGGGAATTGGCGATCTTTTTGAGTTTCAATTCTGTGCTCTCATTAATAGGACTAGATGCTGCTGGATCTAGTGAATTTTTAATATTTATTGCATTTTTAAGGGCCTGTCGAGAGTGGAGGAGAAAATTCTCGCTATTATTGGACCAATAGTTATCGGCCGCCAGTTCTCGGCCTTTTTCAAATCCTTATTTGGTTTTGGTATAAGCAGTAATAAGCAAGAAATATAATACAGCATGTTAAATAACAAAGCTAGTACCATGGACAGACGCGGGGTTACCAAGTACTTCTTTTCCAAACCATCCGAGCCTGCAGCTGTATTATTTCTTATCTTTTTAATTTTCTCATTGATTTCCTCGGTGACTACCGGAGGAAAATATTCATGTATAAGACGTCCTGAAGACAGTAAACATCACAACGGTTTCTGTCCCGTGGCTCGTCACACGTAGACCCTATTCTTCGGGTATGATGGTTACCAGATGTCGACGCATGTCCAGAGTACATGTTCAGCTAGTCTGAAGGCCCACACAAACACAAACAAACAAGGGGGGGGGTTCTTCCGCCCTCCACTGTGCACGGGGAGCCTACAGACCGGAGAAACGTTGGAGGAGGAAGAGACCCTCGTCGCCCAAGCGCCCTGCGCAAAGAAATGGAAGGTCGGCGGATATTCTGAGGTCCCCTTGGAACTGGCTGAAGAGATGAGAACATCCACTACGGAACATCTGGCAACCTCAAGGGCACATACGTGCATCAAGATGTTGAGAGAGGCCTCGAGGTCCACCCCCGCAGGCGTAGAAGAGCTTGCAAGAAGGACGGGTCCCACCCCTGGCGCCTCCGCGATGAAGGAAGGACGCATGGCAGCGTTGGAGGCGGAGGACGAGGCGCTCCGAAAGGAGGTGACCAGATTGGTCTCGCGCTCCTCGGCGGAGATGAGCGACGAGCCAGCGCGTCTCGCAGCGATCGAATCCAAGATGGAGGAGTTAGGCACCTCGTTGATTAAACTGATGGAGGAACGCCTCCGAAACGTCGACAGGAGGAGGGAAAAGGAGGTTGCTTCTGACCAAACGGTTGTTCAAATGGTTGTTCTGAGACATATGAAATAGAAGTACGTAATTTGAACACGACCTAACATCCTCTATATTGGTTACTTAATCGAATGTAGGAAAAAGTACATTGTTACTGGGAAATATGTTCGGATAATAGAGCATTGCAGATAATAGAACGTTCGGATATTAGTGTATTCGGATAATGGGTTTCCAGATGAGGGGGGGGGACTCAACTGTACTTACTGCCATATGTTATCGCTAATTATGCATAGTTATCTATATTCGCTCCTGCTTGCCTTTCTTACTGAAATCTATTCGGTTGATTTCTCTTATGACACCTTATTTGACTTTTCATGGCTTTTCAACCAGTCAGTACTGAACATAGATACATTAAAGTGTATTATTAAAACAGTCGAGTTAACACTTTTTCAGAGATAGATTGACAGTGGAAATGTTCTTGCATAATACGATTCGGGATAATATTTAGATCAAAATATCCGGCGTTGAAACAAAGCGAAATATAAATTATACAAGGAAGACACTACTTTCTTTTACATTTCGCTTTATATCTTGGAAATTATTTGTCGTATGTGAGAAAAGTTCAGCAGAACGGTTCAACGGTTTTAAAATTAAATTTCAGAATGAGTATTATGAGCATGGATGGTATTTAAACTTTGAAATCTATGTAATAATGTAAGGCAATTACCTTTTAACTTTTAGGATGCAATGTATGGGAATCGATGTAAGCTATCTGTTTGATTCGTATTATTGAAAATCTTGGAAGTAACTTTATCAATTCCAGGACAGATTTCCTGACATACACATATCGTCGAGAGATAAATCTCGACTGTTTGGTATAAACAGTTTTTGTTTTGATAGATAAACTCTCGAAAGAATTTCCCATTGAGTTTATGAAAATTATATCTCGTGTTAGAATCAACAGATTCATTATCAAAGAGAATATTATCAGCGTCACAGAATATCACAGCGTCAGAAGATCGCTGTTTTATCTAGACATACTAATGAAGCTATTATCTATTAAATCTACAATATTCATTCTTGAATCAATAATAACAAGATTTATGAATGATGCGGTTTTGGAACAAAATGAGATATAGGATCTATGAAGTTGAAGTTGCAACTGTTTCTGGTTGTCATGCATTCATTCGTTGATTCTACCATCCTCCTCATATCTTCACGTTTGTATCTCTTCAGATATCTTCTTCTTTCGAACAGTTTCACTCATAAAAAGCTAAATATCGTAGGATACACGAAAGGAACAGAAAATCGATCGAATAGAAAAAGCCAAATATAAAAAAATACAAAAACTATGTATATTATAATAATATCTCGAAATATAACATCCATTTCGGTCCATATAGAACTGAGGAGAACAGCAGGATTAAATACAAATTATGTTACGTCGGGCGACCCTCTACCTAGACCAGGCCATACACTGCGGACCAGACGGACACCAGATGTCCGCTCATCCTTACGGCGTACCCTCAATAGTCTTAAGGACCCATCATAAATCCCAGTAATTGGTAGCTAAGGTCCTTCAGACCCAACAAATATCTTTTCCCCGAATCATTTTTAAAGACTATTGTCTACTACGGCTTGACAAGGGAAAGTTAGTTTTTCTCACGTACGATGCTTCCTACTAGCAACTTTCTATCGAGGGCGACTAAGACCCTTCCTAGTCCACCAACATTCGTTTATCCAATCAGAAGCAATGTATACTGCCCTCATTTTCCTGACCAAAAATGTCATGAACAAATCCGATGGGCCCGTGCCATAGACACACCCATCGCTAGCTTTCCTCCGACACAGCATCGTCAGTCAACTTTACTTCTTCTGCAACATCAGGAGGGTCAAGTCAACTACTTCTTTTACACCGCTAGAAAAGTCAACTACCTCTTCTACACCGCTAGAAGGGTCAACTTACAACGACGAAATCTAACGTCTAAATCTAACGTCTATTAAGTATCCTCTAATGTTACGTCCACTAACATACTAAATTCAACTATGAGAGCCTTGCTCTATTGTGCATTATCTATCTTAACTTCGTGCGACAAAGTGTCATCTAGGAAATATATCTACTCAACAGTGTAACTTAAGTGTTGGAAATAAAAACCTTATAACTCTGTGAATCACAGTGTTATACTAACTGAATCACCTCTATTATCTTAACCGAAATCGGCAGATCGATCAACTCATGGTGTCGATTATTATAATCGTAACGGGAATTTACGACTCCCGTTGACGTCTCTCCTCGCGATTACGTCTCCCTGCAAATGGTCGAAAATACAAATTAACTCTACGATTATTGTTACACAAATTGCCAAGTTCCGTATGTTCGAAATCGAGATCTCCTGCAAGAAAATAACAATTGTTTAAAAAGAATTTTTGATATATATGATAATAGAAATAATATCTATAATAATATATATGTCGGAGAAGGTTGGAATTTAGAATTAGGGGCGTGAAACGAATCTTCGTTTGGATTACACAGTGTCGTTATGCGATAGAGAAGACATTGACTAGTGCAAATACGATTATTATAGGATTGGACAAGTAACTGTGGTAATTAGATACTCGAGAAACTAATGACAATGATTCTAGGTTCAATAACGAATCCGCGGGAATCGACGGGATGATAGATGAACATGCTCACAAAATCTAAGTGGGACTCTTTGTTAAATGTGGAATATCCACCCAACGTACAGACGCTAAGTAACTCGCTAATACGACGAGAGAATGACTTCCCGTCGCGATGATGCTGCAGAGAAAAATATGATGGGGTGTGTCTAAGGACACGAGATCCTTGGATTCGTCGAGGATAGCCTTCGTTCAGAAGGTGACGGAAATTGGCGTTGCTGCTAATTGGTCAATCTCCATATCGGTGGTTAGAAAAGATGCTAGCCGCCCTCGAGGGAATGTTGCTAGTGGGAGACGTCGTCCGTTGAAAAATAGGTCTCCTCTATCTTCTCGTAGTTGGGACAAAGACTGTTTGTTTGAAGGACTTTAGGTAACTAGATCTTAGTGTTTATAACGGCCCTAGGGCTAGCTGATCACGTACTGTGGAGTCGCATCGACATCTGGCAATCATCTTTACTCGAAGAATAGGGTCTACGTGTGGCGAGCCACGGGACAGAGACCGTTGGAATGTTTACCGTCGCGTGCCATCACAAATATTTCTTTTAAGGAGAGCTATAGAATTACTCCATACCTTTGTTAGACAAAGCGTTCATCCCGTGACCGCGGCTACGTTCGGCGACTGATTGTCGCCTCGAGCCCAAGCTCATTATCACAAATCTCGAACAAATACAATCGGATCGAATGACGACAATTGTTTAATTACGCCTATAATAGAATCCATATTACGGTGTTAAGGGATTTTCCCGAAGTTCCAAAGGGAAGGCTCCGATGTCCTTTCATCTCCGACATATATAAATTATAAAAGTACGTCTATTTCACTGGTAAACTCAGTCTTTGGTGAACCAGTTGCATAAACGGAAATAATAAAGAAACTAGTATTCTTGGCGATTCTGATTCTAACTATTGCGAACTTTATTTTAGTTCATTTTACTCCGCCTTGTTTAGCATTGCGTCTATTTTTGCGAACAAATTTATAATTTTTACGTATAACAAAGTAGCTACTGTTTAGCTTCTTTTCAGATAATGATACGCCCGATTTTCTACTACGCAGCATATCTTGCAAATCATGTTTCCTACCATTTGAAATAATCGAATTAATATTGATTTGTATCATTTTTAAATTGTGTAAATCTAACGTATTATGCGATCGAGCGTTATACCTTGTTGAAGTATCTGCAAATGTTGTAAACTGTTCAATATCATGTTTCTTTACAATCTTTTCTTGAATCATAGCGTCGGTTATAGGATATTGATTATTTAAGAAATTATCCAGCTTATTATTCGATGGAATTTGACTGCAAGTAATTTTTGACTAACTTGTTTCACAAACGAATCGTATTTATTTGTTTATGGCGCGCGCAAAATCGGTCCAACACCGAGCCCTGCGGAACACCGCGCTCGACGACCGTCTTCGCTCCCCCTCGCTGCTAGCGTAGCATACCCACCTGTCATCGAGGTGGGTGCGGATTAGCCGTACGAGGTAGCTGAGAACCTCGAAGTGCTCCAGGGCTACCACTATCCTGTCCCACGGCATGGAGTTGAACGCGTTGACAATATCCAGAGAGACCGTCAGGGCCACGCAGTCCCGGAAAGCTATGTCCTCCGCCCGCGTGCCCGCGTGCCCGCGTCAATCGTCGAGAGTCCCTTCCGGAAGCCGTACTGGCTTTCGTTCCAACCCGGCACCCGCCTTGATATGTGTCGCTCCAAGCGGATGGCGACTACACTCTCGAGTAGTTTGCCGACCTCGTCTAGCAGGCATATCGGCCGGTACGCTGACGGCGAGGTCGTCGGTCGGCCCTCTTTACGGAGCAAGACCAGCCTCGCCGTCCGCCATGCCTCGGGGTAAACTCCCTTTCTCAGGCATCTTGTGTAGAGGCGCCGAAGTCTGGGGACCATGACCCCCATCACTCCCCCCTCCCCCCAGATCCGATCCGAGATTCCGTCCGGGCCGGAATTCTGGGGGCCTCTCATATCTCTTCCTCCGTGACTTCCCAGTCGTCCCTCCATTCCAACGGTCGTGTCGTTTCCCGCGACCGCTCTGCCGCACTGTCTTCTTGTGGGGGGAAAAGCGTCCCGATGATCCGCAGCAGCAGCGCAGGTTCCATCTTCATCGTTACCAGGGGGCCCTTCGTGCGAAGTTTTCGCGTCACCGTCCTGCATGGTCTTCCCCATGGCTCACACTCGACTGTATCAACTAGTTCGGACAAGACACGGTCCTTCGCGTTTTTAATCTCCTTTTGCAGCGAGCGCTGAAGCACGCGGTACGCCCGGTAGCGCAAGGAGACTTCTTCTTCGTCGCGTCGTCGCCAGCGGCGGGCCCTTAGGTGCTGTCTTCGGGCCCGGACGCATTTCGTCCTCAGCTCCGCGATGTCAGGGTTCCACCAGTAGACTGCTCTGCTTCGCACCGTACCTGGTGTGGCACGTGGCATAGATGCGTCGCAGATTGCTGTAATGGCCCGGCGAAGGTTCCTCTTCCACGTCTGTTTCGGTCGTCGTCGTCGAGGCCTCCCAGCTCCAAGCTGCTGCTTTAGCAGCCCCCCGGAGTAGATCTCCGTTCATCTCCTTTACCTTCCATCTTGGCGGTGGGCGCCTTTTCTTGGCGGGCCGCGACCATCGTCTGCAGTCGCCGCTCCAGGTCCAGGTGTGTCCACCTCCATGAATATGTAGAGGTGGTTCGAAAGTGTCTCGGCCCCTTCGCCTACTCTCCAGCCTGAAATCCGCCTGAATGCATCGAGGGAGGCTCATGTGATGTCGACGATGGAGCTCCCTCTCCACACCACGCAGGTACTGGTCGAGTTCCTGTTCATCAACAGTAGTCGAAGTACTGCGGCCCAGTTTGACAGCGCGCGGCCGCACGCATTTGTCCTAGCGTTCCCCCATTCCGTGGAGTGCGCGTTGAAGTCTCCCAGGACGAGCACTTGCCGGGGAAGTCGTCGCCTGACGCAGTCGCCAACCCTGTCCAGGAATTCCTCGAACGCTGCCCATCCGCTGTTAGGTACCACGTACACACCCACCACCACCATCCCTGCTCACTCGACCGTGACGTATCCGTTGTCGCGTTCCAGCAGGGCTCCGTGGGCGAACGCCCCCGGCGTTGATATCCAGGTGACAGCAACCATTTCGTCCGTATCTCCGTCCCATTCCGGAGCATCCAGAACTCTGTACGGTTCTGCCATCACCGCTAGTGCTCTCTTGAATGGTTTGGTAGAGCAGGTCTTGCGCTCGCCTTGACCTTCCCAGGTTAGTCTGGGGGATGCGCATTTTCAGTCCCCTAGTGTCATCATTTCTATGGCTTCCTCCGTGCCAACTTCTTTGTTCACAAGATTAGGGTCGCCTTGCGACGGGGAGCCTTTCTCGTTCCCGCTTGCAGCTGCCGATCTGCGGGTGACTTCTTAGGGGGGGGGGCGCAGGCCGGTCCACCCATCCTTTGCACAGATAGTGCTCCAAGCGCCTCGCAGAGCAGGCATTTTGGGATCACGGCAGTGCATGCTTTCGCTTGGTGCCCTGGTTTGCCGCATCTGAAGCATGGGTGACCCTTGTCCTCCTTGGAGGCGCAGGTCTTGCTTACGTGTCCAATCTCCAAGCTCCCGTAACACTGTAAAGGTCTTCGCTCGTTGGCTTCGACCTTCGCTGTCGACAAACCTATGGCGACCTTGCCAGCCTGGGCCAGTTTCCTCATTGCACGGACGGGGTCTCGTATCCACACAGATCCCAGACCGTTTCAGGCGGGACCTGATTTCTCCCAGTCGGACGTCCTCCAGCTTGCAACCGGTCTCCTTCGCCAGGGTGTTCTGGATTTCCTCCTTAGTGGCTGATATGTCTATCATAGACACCCTTGCTTCCGCAGCTCGGAAGGGTGTCGCCACGTTGACCTTGTTCGGATCCAAAGCCCGCGTCAGTCGTGCTGCGAGCGCTGCGGCCTTCTCCCTCTCCTGATCCTCAGGGACCTCCAGAATGACGCCTTCGGTGATGGTCTTTCGCATCCTCATCGCGGTGATGCCGACCTGAGCTAGGGAGACGCTGTCCCTGGCCGCAGCCAACACCTCCGCGTAGGATTGGCCCGATTTATCTGTTAGGGTAATCGTTACCGCCGACGTTCGTGGTGTATGTGCGAGGGGCAGCTTGCCTCCCTCTCTTCACGCGTTCTCCGATCCACTCCCTGGGGCTTTCCTCAGGCTCTTCGCCCCTGTCCCGGGGGTTAGCTTCGCCGTTGCTTTTTCTCTGCCTCCTTCTTCTTTTTACTTTTTTTCTTTTCGACGGTCTGCCATTCCGTGGCAGCCGCTTGACCTCCCTTGGTCACTGGAGCGTTTGGAAATCCAGGCTCTATCCTTCTCGTGTTCTTGTCAGGAACGACCTCCTTTTCTTCCCTCCTTTCTATGTTTTGAAGGCGTTCTTCCAAACGGTGCAGCGAGGGTCTTATCACCTTTATCTCGTGTTCGACTGCGGCGAGATGCGCCGTGTCACTGCTCCTCTCTGCGGTGGGGCGCGAGGCCAGCTCTTTTCGGAGCACCTCGACCTCCGTCTCTAATGTCGCTATGCGTTCTTGCGCTATAGCAAGGGCAACAGAGGCGGGGTCTTTTCTTCTCACCATCTCTGTTGCGCCCGTAGCGATAGTCCTCGCCGCTTGTTTCAGCGTTTTCCCCTGCGTGTCCTTGAGGTTGCGAGATGTCTCGGCAACCTTGGTCACCTCCGCGGCTCAACGGGTCAGTTCCGCTCCTATGTCCGCCGTAGTAGATGTTCGCATCTCTTCGGCAAGGTCCGCGGGGAATTCGGGGGATCCGCCGGTCTTCTTTTTCTTCGCGCGGGGCGCTTCGCCGGCGGGGGGTTAAGATAATAGGGATAATTCAGTTAGTATAACACTGTGATTCACAGAATTATAAATTATATATTTCCAACACTTAAGTTACACTGTTGAGTAGGTATAAATCGTAGATAACAACTTGTGGCACGAAGATAAGATAGATATGAACAATAGAGTAAGGCTCTTATAGTTGAATTTATTATGTTAGTGGACATAGCACTAGAGGATACTTAATAGACGTTAAATTTAGACGTTAGATTTCGACGTTGTAAGTTGACCCTTCTAGCGGTGTAGAAGAACTAGTTGTCTTTCCTAGCGGTGTAGGACAAGTGAGGTAAAGTGACGATGCTGTATCGGAGGAAAGCTAGTCGTGGGTGTGTCTAACGCAAGGGACCATCAGATTTGTTCATGACAATTTTGGTTAGGAAAGTGAGGGCAGTAGACATTGCTTCTGATTGGATAAAAGAAGGTTGGTGGACTAGGAAGCGAGTCTGATGATGGAGATAAAGATGTGGCGGCACTCGGCAACAACGTATATCGCCGAATTGCCTAATGAGCCATCGACATCCCAACGGTCCGCCGAATGTTCTAGAAAAAGGCGTGCGTGGCAATGGTCGCTGACGCCTAACAAACGTGCGGATAGTGGGGATATTGAGGGGTGACGAAGAAAAAAGAAACAGATCCAATCGAAAGTCAAATTGTAAGAGCTTTCGTCTTGGAAAGTCACGGCTGCAGTTCAGAACCAAATCGTGATTAGTGTAAACCAAGTGTTCAAAAATAAATTTTAATACGTTTAAATCGTTTAATACGACCTACTATTTTAGCATAGCCTTTTTTTGTTAATACCGGCGACTGCGCTCCGCTCACCCTTGTGTTATATTTTACAGATCTTTCTAAGGATTGTGTTACCATGTTTCAATATCTGTTAATAAATTTTGTAATTTTTATGACGAAATAGTTATTTGTAATGTATATGTAGTCTTACTTTGGTAAACTAATTGATTTACTTGCAAAATTTAATGAGAAATAAAACATTAAAATATTTTGTAGAGATATACGCTATCATTTTGCTTTCAAAGCATCTTAAGAGTAATCAACAAACAATGTGACAAGATTCTATTTAGATTTCCTTCTATAACTTTCATATCTTTTCCACATGTATGTCATTTATAAAATATAACATTTGGAAAATAGAAACTCGTAAAACATATAATATTGAGAATGTTCTCATTGCTTCTTGTATCGTACATCAAACGTAGTGTCAAATTATATTACAATCAATAAAAATATAGCAGCAGAAATGGAAAATGTAAATAACCCACGAGAGAAAGGAGGGTATCACTTGTGAAGACACCACACTCCCATGATCTATTGTCGCAATCATAATTAACTAGAAGTGGTTAAAATGAAATAATTACGTAACTGTAACGCTGGCCGTATGTCATACCAACAATGGGAACCGAGGCAGTAAAACTCGATAGCGACACATACCCGACGGCAACACGTGCTTGCGTAGCGATTAAGAAAAACCGACGGCTAGTAGATGAAATAAGGCCAAATGCAGTCGAATAAAATCAAATATTAAAAACAGGACCTAGGCTAATTAATCATGCATTAATCATGCATTATATTATCACTCTTCATTTAGCAAAACAATGCCTCTGTCATGTCCCGCGACCCGCACGATCCGTAGCGCGAAAGTAAAATTTTATTTCTTTCGAATCAAGGTAATTTAAAACGTTTATTTGAAACCGTGTTTACAGTATTTGAAGTGAAAGGCAGTTAGGGCCGCTAAAATCTATATCTTGCGAGAACTTATCAACTATGTCTTTATATTTACCTAATTATGTTTCTACAGCGATATTACGACAATTTAAATTGTAAATAAAGTCGGCAGTTGAACAAACGTTGGGGATCTTCTCAAACATTTTCAGAAGAAAGACCCCGATGATGTTTTTTCATCTCCGACGGATATAAATGTAGCGACTCAGAGAAGTCAGTGAGAATATTTACCATTCGTCTGTCGAGTAATAATAATTATTATCGTTCGCCTGTCGAATAATATTAATTAATTACCATTCGTCAACCGAATAATTACCATTCGAAGAGTTAATTATCATCTTCTCAACCGAAGAATCAGCATCTTGTCAGTCTGCCAGTTAATTGTCAATATCGAAATCGAGTAAGATTTGAATAAATCATTACATATTGTAAATTTACTTTCGAACAACTTTAATCCTCTCCCGTGCCAGTATTCCCGCAGATAGCAGGTTAGCCGAAAGTGAAGCTTATTGGCAATTGCACTAAACGTCGGTTAACGCTACCTTCTGGTCGGCAACTAAATAGAACGTAACAATATATACAGATATAAAATTTGTGGTGGCAGCGGATACGCTCCACGGAGGATTAAAGTTCTTACGAGTATTGACGAAATAAACAGAAAACATGTCGACCGCACGAGACTCACTGAGCGAGGGCACGCTCTTGACGTTGTCAAAAAAAGTGAAAGCGTGAAAATTTTCCCATATTAACCGACAAGAGCCTAAGGGTTGCTAAATTAGAGGAAAACGCGCTTATCTAAGTAGGGTAACAAACGAAACTGAAATACCTGCATCATCGCCGATAACACCGCGAGAGACCAGAGCGATCGAGGGTAACTCCCAACCGATTAAGTCAAAAGACGCGATCGAATCGGTACCAGTGTTCGACGGCCATCAACCGTCTGTATTTCAGTTTTCAAGGGCGGGAGTAACTATGACTCTCTTAATACCTGTTAACAGCATGCCTACCTCCCCGTGGTACCGCCGGTATTTGTTGCCCGCACGCGGCGTTCATAACTAAACGAAGTGTGGCGATGAAGGAGCGGAAGACACCATTTATTTAATAAGTCGGCTTTCCAACCAACGGTTAATAGCGTGATACATTGGAGACCTTAAATATAAAAGGAATCTGTTCCTTTGATGGGAATTGTTGACGACTTCGCAAGAATTTGGATTATCAGCTTGGAAACTTTTTTGATTGGAAAGAAAACCATTCTTTAAAAATAAATAGTAATAATGACGAAGCCTCGGACGCAGCGCTTCTCGGTCCCGGAAGCGCTGTGGCGGATTTATCCGCTTCGGAGAGGACGTAGTTGACGACTGGGTTATGTCCCTGGACATTAGTTGCTTTAAGATTTTGGTCCCATTAATGGGGGATATGATCGCTTGTCCGGTCTGCGACAAAACGGAAGTCCACCTTTTCTTTATGACGTTAAGGGACCTGGATAAGCACCTTAGTTTGCGTCATGCGGATACCCCCATTCAATGGAGATGCATAAGTTGTGGGAGAAGCTTCCCAAAGCTCCATGGGGCGAGATGCCATATACCGAAATGTTAGCGACTCTACGCAGTGCAGCAAGGGTTTGGAACCGCTGATGGATGAAATAGAGGAGAAAACCAGTGGCATAAATATAAATGATAAAAACAAAGGCCCAATCCTGACGACATCGTTTTGATGGGTGAAGATGAGAGGGAGGCACAATGTCAGGTGGATACGCTCCACAAATACTTGAAGAGCCTGGGAATGTCTATCTCGAGAGAAAAAAGTGTTCCAGGTAGTCGCAAAAAGGGCACCTGGTTCGTCAAAGACCCTAAAATAAAATTAGAAAAAGCTCAGGTATCAACCATTGACCCGGAGCAAGCCTTCAGATATTTAGCGGCCAAAATGGGGCTTTGGAAGGGTATCCACTGTGCCATAATAGTGCCGGAAATTCTGAGCGTGATGAGAAGAGTCAGAAAGCTCTATCTGAAGCCATGCCAGACAATAGAATTAACTGTAAATTACATCTTCACTCGCTACATTTATAATCTATTGAATAATCCACCAAGCGACGGTGTCTTGAGAATATTGGATAGCGAAGTCAGGCAAGAAATTAAGGCCATACTACATCTGGTGCCTTCGACAGCCATTGGTTTCTTCTATGCTCCGAAAGTGTGCGAAGGATTAGGGTTACCGAGGTTTGAACACATTGTGAAACTCTGTACTCTAAAGAGCGCAAAAGAACTCACTGGATTCGGCGTCTAGCTTGATAAGCGACGAGGAAGATAAAAATTAAAGAAAATAGCGAACTTCCTAAGGACTAATTGCCCGGCCACTTCTGAGGACATTGAAAAAGCGAGAAAGAGGCTAAAGAGAAAACACGAAAAGCAGTGATCCGAAAAGAGGAGTCAGGGCCAAGAAGGTTGAAGAAGTATAATTTGCTCAAGCCATCAAGGTTTATAGAGGCACTGAGAGTAAGGACGAACACCTTTGGTACAGAAACTGCATTAGCAGGGGCCGAGAAAATAATGCACGTGGCTTGCAGGAAGTATCGCGCCCAACCAGGAAACCTAGGACTCATCTTAGGTTTGTGCCAATACACCAAAGATCTAATAAGAAGACACGATGTGGTGAAGTCCCACCTCGCGAATAAATTAGGTAAGAACAATGAAGTATTTGTCGAGCCTACGATAAAAGTAGGAGGTAATCTGCATAAGCCGCACTTCGAAAACGAGGAACGGATTCTCGTTCAGATTGCTTCCTTAAAGCGGAGAAGGAGAAGGTCGACGCATACTTTCCATGCCTGAACCACTTAATAGCAAAATACAGTGTGGACGATGGAGAGATTTCACCCGTGGTCTTGGCCATAACGCCAAAAACCATCGAAATTTTAAGGGAACATAGCGTCACGAAAAGTGAAATGAACACGATTGTTATGAATGTTTTAAGAAACTCTATAGAGACGTGCAACGTATTTTTAGATGGATGAGCAAAATATTGTTATTTATTTACTTATTTTTTATTATTTATTTTAAATGTTAAATTATTATTGTCATTTATTTATTGACTATTATTTATTTATTTATTCATATATCATTAACTACTATCATTAACTACTTCTAACTACTAATAGTTGAAAACGCAACTATTCAGGAACTGAGCAATAATATCTGCGGTATATGTTCCGCTATTACCAACTATCTCTCAAAAGCTTGACCTTCAACACCGACCAAAGACCTTTATATCAATTATAGTAATTCTTGAAATATATCATTTAGTAGGTTAGTACATAATCGTATTGTAGTATCGGGGAAAAGGGCTTAAGAAACATCGAGTCAACCATGAACAATGTCGCGAGAGCCGAGGCGCCTTCGGGTCCATCAAATGTGTCATCGGTCTTTTCAAGTGCATAGTTTCGTAGAAAAGGCCTACGTGACCCTGGCCACGAGCGTCTGCGGAACACGTGTGTGGTGGGCTTAGGAAAAGACAAAGGGATGCTAGAACGGCCATAATGCGAGTTGAGAAGCGCAGTGTGAGTTGAGATCACACGGAGTATGAATCGAAAAGTCAGGGAGTGTAACTGGAGGAGCCGGAGAGTATGATAGTAAGATGTACGACGAGATTGTAATCATTTCTTTTGTTATTGAGTATCGCTTATTAAGCTAAACTAAACTAAACTCTAAATAAAACATCATTACTTGTCCTTACTCTAAGACGCATATAAGTTATCACATATCTATCTATCTATCTATCTATCTATCTATCTATCATCTATATTTTTCATTTTTCACTGTATTGCCCGAATTGTGTATTCATTGTTTATCTGTGCTCCTTCGAGCACAAGAAGCAGCCACATGGTCTAGTTCATCTACGATGCAAGTGTTAGATGCTATTTTGTCATTTAGTATACATTGTAAACCACAATTGAGAAAATCAGCACAACATGGAATATGTGCCATATTAAGCGGTAGCACAAATTTGAATGAAGAAATTATTCAAGTAAATTTCAAATAAATCAATTTTTGAAAGTGTTAACAAAGGTATGCACAAACTAATTATAAATATTCATATCTTAGATGAGCACTTTGGAAGCGATTGAATCGGATACGTCAATCGCAGCCACGCTCTCGTTATTAGGCATGGGCCTAAAAACTGTCCCAAAAAATATTCTAAATATCCAATTTGGAGCTGCAAGTGGAATTTTCTTACGTATCCTTGTTAGATATGCATCGTCGGAAGAGTACATAATACTTCGCCATGTAAATCGTTTTTCATTCTATTTCTTTAAATGATTTTAAATATTACGCCAAGGCATACTATCTATATTTTTCATTTTTCACAGTGTATTCATTGTTTATCTGTGCTCCTTCGAGCACAAGAAGCAGCCACATGGTCTAGTTCATGTACGATGCAAGTGTTAGAGGCTATTTTGTCATTTAGTATACATTGTAAACCACAATTGAGAAAATCAGCACAACATGGAATATGTGCCATATTAAATGGTAGCACAAATTTGAATGAAGAAATTATTCAAATAAATTGGACAATTTTTTATAAACTTTAATATTACAATGTTAATAATTATAGGAGGTGATATCATGAAAGGTGAAAACCCACCGCAATATCATCCAGTTACTCTATACATTGCAAAATTCTGTATTGGTCAACTTTACTCCGAGTACGATGGTATTACAAATGTTCTTCATGTCCTTACACTACTAAAAGACATTTTCCATCATTTACCAAAGATTCATGTGAAGGTATTTGTCAACATTTGTTAAGGAAATACATATATTTATATTATACAACTTTTATTACGAACTTTTGTTTTCCAGACTATCAGTGAATCTTTATTGAAGCTTATGACTATGAAAAATGTGTTAGTAACTTCATGTTGTCTACAAACCTTTCATGGTTTGTTCGTTTCTCGACCATCAGAAGCTATTCTACCAGTACAAAGAAATGGACAAATCATTACTGCCTTATATGATTATCAACCTCCAGCAACTGATACACAACCAACCTTAGCGTGGCTAACTGTAATGCAAGAAGCGTATTTAAATTTAGCGCAGTAAACAAACTTTTATATTTAAACTTCTTATATCCAATTTTATTGAAGAGATAGTAATTGCTGAATGTATTTTTCCTTTATAGCAATTCATTAAATTTATGCGCAGTTCTTTCACCAAGAATTTTAGACAGATGCATGCAATTGTGGCTTTCGGACAAATCGGAAGTTATATCTGGTTCTTCGCACACGATAAAAATTTTATTACAAGATTGTGTCGGTAAAATATGTGAAACCGAACAATCAATGAAAACGTAAGATTAGATTGATAGTGTCCTTATATCTAAAAGTATGGATATAAATGATGAAATATAAATAATACATACAAAGAATAATAATTAAATCAGATAACTTTTATGATCCATCAAGCATTAGGTTATCAATATTTGGAAGCTTGGTATCATATTCTTCATTTAATAGCCCTACTGTTTCAGGTAATATCGATTTTCTGCTTCTTACCCTTTTGTCAATGTTGTACAATTCAACGTTCCCTTTTATTACAGGTAACTGGTAAAGCGAGAAGTCCGCAATTAATAGAGATATTAAAAAGTCTTGTTGAGTTACGTGATTCTTACAATTTTGCGTCGAGAAATGACGCTGAGTACGCTATTGGAGCTGCGATAAGAGTGCTAGGACCGGAGACAGTATTAAGAGAGCTTAGCTGGAGAGAGTAGTGGCTGCCCGCCTGGAGTCGCATTTGTCCCGGAGTGCTACCGGACTGCACGACGGCCAGTTCGGTTTCCGGAGGGGGCGGTCTACGACCGACGCTGTCGCCCGTGTACGCTCCCTTGTCGAGGGGGCCGAGCAGCGTGGTTACGTGGCGTTGGCCGCGTTGCTGGATGTCAACAGCATCCCCTGGGACAAGATATGCCGGGCCCTCGAATTTCCTAAACACCGGCTCCTTTCCTAAACACGGTCTGAGTTTTAACAATCTTTCTTTCTTGGTCTCGCTTGTATCGTTGCTTATTCTGAATGAGTATTTTGTGAGCTGTTTCCCAATATTTATTCAACTGTGTTTGCCAAAGTGAGTACATATCATCATAGGTAAGTATGGGGAATTTGGATATTGCGGAAGGTAAGTTAGCTTTTCGCCCAAAAGTTAATTCAAAGAGAGAGAATCCTGTTCATGTTTCGCGGTGTTGTATCCTAAACAAATGAAATTAAGTACTTCGTCCCATTCTTTGTCATTGTCGTGCAATGCAGTACGAATTAAATCTTTAACTGAAGCATGCGTTCTTTCGAGGGACCCGTTACTCTGTGGGTGAAATGAAATTGTGTTGATGTGTTTGATTTTAAAGGCTTCTTCAAATTTCGTCATTAAATCGCTAACAAAATTTTGTCCCTGGTCTGTTAGGATCGCCTTTGGTGCTGAAAATATGTATATTCAGTTCGTTGCGTTTTAAGGGAGACTAATATCAGATATTTCGTAAGTTCATCGTGAATTGAAAGGTTGTATTGATTTCCGCGTTTGGTTTTTGTCATCGGTCCTATCATGTCCATAGCGATTTTGTCGTTAGGGTTAAGTGGCGTGTCTGAGATTTGCGGGGATTCTTTGGGTCTAATACGCGTTAGTTTCTCTCTTTGACATATGTCGCATGTTTTCACGAAGTTTTCTACTCTTTCTAAAAGTCCGGAGATTTTGAATTTATCCTTGATCCGTTGATACGTTTTCTGTATCCCCAAATGTCCAACGGTGTGGTTATGGTTTTCCTTTATTGCTTGTAGTATTTCATTTTCGTCTAATTTTAAGATGAGATTAGGCGCATAAGTAATTTTTTTGTATGTGTCGTTAAAATATATGAGCATGAGTTTAATCTGAGTTTTCTCTAATTCAGTGAAATCATTATGTCCTATGTCGATTTTTGTTGTATCTTTAAGAATTTTGTAAAGTCTTCTGATCCAAAGTGTCTCGTCTTATTCTCCTAAATCGTTGCGAGTTAATTGGTAAAATGTTTGGTCATTCGATTTAATTTCTAAGAGTTTCGGATTCTCGTTGTTGTCTTTCCATGCGTTGAATGAGTTAGTGTGATCAATTACTAGGTCGAGGTTAACTATTTCGTCGCGAGTTACCGTGTGAACTCTAGATAAGGCGCCTGCAGCTGTGTTATCTTTACCCTTTGTACATTCGATTTCATAGTCGTATTCTTCGAGTTTAAGTCTCCAACGAATCAGTCTGCTAGAGGGGTCTTTGCAATTGTGTAGCCACTTAAGAGCTTGGTGGTCAGTTCGAATAATGAAGCGTCGTCCTAACAAGTATTGTCTAAGTCTTCTCACGGCCCATACGATGGCTAAAAGTTCTTTTTCTGTCGTGGCATAGTTTCGTTCGGGTGGATTTAGAGTTCTTGAAACGTAACAACAAGGATGACCGTCTTGTGACAGTATTGCTCCTAGTCCTTCGTTATTCGCTTCTGTAGTTAAGGTAAAGGTTTCGTTAAAATCTGGGTAAGCTAATATTGGGGAATTACAAAGTTTGTCTTTTAGAGTATCATAGCTAGTCTGGTGTTTGTCAGTCCAATGGAATGGCTTGTCCTTTTTTGTTAAGTCTGTAAGGCTTCTCGCGATTTTGGAAAAGTTGCGAATGAATTTGTGGTAATAACCTGCTAAACCTAAGAATGATTTCACGTCCGTGGCATTACGGGGTAATCGAAAGTTTTTTTTGGTTTAACTCCTTCGGCTGAAACTACATGGCCTAAGTATTTTAGTTCGAGTTTTACGAATTCACATTTGTTCGGTTGGAATTTAAGTCCTAATTCTCTGAGTCTCTGAAATACTATCGCGAGGTTTTCGTTGTGTTCTTGAATCGTTTTTCCGAATATCACTATGTCGTCCAAGTAAACAAAGCAATATTTTCCTACAAGCCCAGTTAAGGCTCTGTCCATTAATCTTTGAAAGGTAGCGGGTGCGTTTTTAAGTCCGAATGGCATTCGATTGAATTGGAAGTGTCCTTGCAGTGTCGAAAATGCGGTATATTTCTTAGATTTCTCGTTCATTGGAATTTGGTGGAATCCTGAGGATAAATCAAGCGTGGAATAGAATTTTGCGTTTCCTAGTTGTGTTCAAATGTCGTCTATATCAGGTAAAGGGTAAGCGTCTTGTTCTGTGAGTTCATTTAGTTTCCTAAAATCAGTGACTATCCTCTATTTCTGTTTTCCTGAGGCGTCTAATTTTTTCGGAACTACCCATACCGGAGAGTTATAAGGGGATTCGGATTCTTCTATAATATTTTTCTTCGACGTGTCTCCTATTTGTCGCGAAATCTCGTCTCGATGACATTCCGGTGGTCTATACGATCGTGTGTTAATAATTTTGTCTTTGATTAACGAAATTGTGTGCTGAGTTAAATTAGTACAGCGCAAAAGATCGGTTTCTAAATTAAAGATATCAATATAATGGAGAATAATCTTTTCGATGGATTCACGGATTGGTTTTTCAATGTGATCTGTTCTCACTAGGCTTTTTAGTTCTGATACGTTGGAAAAGTCATGAGAATTTTGAATATTCTAGAAATTTCAATGTTTTGCTCACCAGTGTTGATAAAACATACTTTAGTTGGTTTGCCTTCCAGATAGATTGTTTGAACTCTGTTTTCTCCAGAAGTTAAGTATATTGGTTTCTGAAATAAAATGGTTTTGTCGTTTAGTCGGATTTTGTCATTGGATATTGAATAGTTATACTTTTCTAAACATGGTAGCCCAATGATTCCGTCTTCGATAATAAGGAAGTTGTTCGATACTATGTGAAAAATGTGATTTTGTCCAAAAATTCGTTTCGTTACGTATTCGTTCGTTTCGTGTACGTCTCGTCCCATGGAAAATTTTTGTTTCGGTCCTCTTTGTATCGCCTTGACAGTATTGTTACGTTTCACCAAGTTTATCCCTGCTCTTATGTCGACCAGAAATACTCGCTCTGCGGTTCGGGTTGACAAAGGTATTGTGAGTAGTTTGCCTGTGTGGTGTTAACTCTCGGAATTTTTCTCGATCTTCCGTCGTTTCGTCGTAAGTTTCTGTTTCTATGTTGCGTATCTCGAGGTTGTCGTGGTCTTGGATGTTGGCTGGGTGTTTGAAAATTTCTACATTGATTGGAGACATGTCTAATTTGGTTGCATTTGAAACATTTCAGTTGAGTTCTTTGGGTAAGTGGCGTTCGTTCAGCTTGCTGGAAGTTTCTTGGCATTGGTTTAGGTGTTCCTTGGAATCGGGTTTTGGCTCTCTCAATTGGTTGGTTCATTGTTCTTCCTATTTTTTTGTTGCGTTCGATTTCCCCTATGACTAACTCCACCTCAAAAGCTGCATCTTGTGCTTCTTGGAGATTCTTTGGTCTTGTAGCCGATATGCGTATTTCTATTTCGGGTTTTAAATTTAGGACAAAAACTTCGGTCGCTCGTTTAGTTTCAAAATCTATGGCGACTGCTCGACGTACTGGATCGCGAATTTCGTGTTGAAGCGCGTATATCAGTTCGTTGAGATTGTGTCGGAACCTCTTCACATAACTGTGTACCGATTCGTTAACGTTTTGTCGCGTACGTTGCAACTTATCACGAGCTCCATTAGATGTAATACTCACGGATACAAATTTTCTGAGGCTTTCAAACAGGTCCTCGTAATTCTCGATTTCAGTGTGGCGGATACTGCGTTCCGCTTCTCCGATGATTCTTTGCGTTAGAATTAGTCGTAATAATATGCGTTTTTCTCGACATTCCGCTCGAGCTTCTCTTACCCGTTTAATAAACCCTTCTACTCCTATATCGTCTTGTCCATTGAGTATAGGGATAAAGTTTAGGCAGGTTTTTGCATTGTACGTGGGGTTGTCACAACTTACTGCTTCTTCTTCACTGTCCATATCGTCTGTTTCGTTAGATTTTACAGGTGGTCGTTTTCTCTGAACATTACTGGTATTAGATTCGTCCATGATAATAAAGGAGCCTAATTCAGTAGTAGCGTCATGTCCTAAATTTATTGTAGAGATATGTTTTCCTAATAATTCTATCTCTGCTGCACGTTTTTTGTTTTCAATATCGGCTATTCGTTGCGTTTCTTCTATACGTCGCGCAAGAAGTTCGATTTGCTAGAGTATGGCACGAGTCAACTTCTCCATAGCTCCGGTTATAGAAGCGATATCAATAGTTTCGATTTTGTCTTTTCGTGATGTGGACATGATTCTAATCGAGCTTATTGAGTCTGAACTATCGTTGCTATTTGAACTCGAAACGATTGAGAAACTTGGTTTTCTCACACGGTAACGTAAAAATGAATCCAGATTTCCAGCTTACCGTAGTAGCTATGGCCGTTGAGGAGTCTCTGGGATGTTTCCTCTCTGGTTGGTTCTAGATTCCGAATCTTATTCGTAGGCTTGCTCTGCGCTGACCGTAGTCCTCTCGTCTAGTTTCACCGTAGTGGAACGTTGAAAGTTAGTGCAGGGCTTCGTAGTAGCAAAGATTCGCAGTGGTCCGCTGATCCTTTAATCTTCAATGATGCGCGTACGCCGAAATCGTGATTTCGTTTACATTGAAGCAAATGGATCCTGACACGGATCGCCAAAAATGTCACGTAAAATAAAAAGAAATTTAAGAAAAAAAGAAACTTTATTTTTCTTCTGGTTTACAATACACTTCCGAGCTCTAGGCGTGACTGTTCAAGACTGCCTTGGATGATTTTAGGGGGAGTATTTAAATTCTTTTATTCGTGGGAGTGGGAAAAGGCTTCTATCATATATTTCTGAGGACGGATA
This sequence comes from Bombus flavifrons, assembly GCF_040668555.2. Taxonomy (NCBI): domain Eukaryota; kingdom Metazoa; phylum Arthropoda; class Insecta; order Hymenoptera; family Apidae; genus Bombus; species Bombus flavifrons. Next base: position 918,742 of record NC_138451.1, read on the forward strand.
GAGTGACCCGATGTTATCCCGATGGTTACTCATGCTAAGGCGCTTGGAATTTCGCTATCTTATCGCTTTGTTTAGTCGGATTTCATCTGTGACAGTGGCCTGATCTCTGATGTGAATTGACGTTACACGAGCGTGGATTCGGCGCAGCACACGCTGGAATACCGACCGGCGTGGGCGCGGCCGCGCCGCGACCTCATCGTGGAAATCCACGAGCAGAATATATATACCAGGAGCAGAATATAAAGCATCAAAGGCTGGAGGTGATGTTAAACGGAAAGGAAATTTCCGTGATGGATGCACCAGACATCCTAAACGGCGGTATCTTTTATGCGGTATCTATCTACGCCATTTACTACTCGCAGTTTAAAGCAGAGCCCAGCTATTCAGGAACTGAGCAAGCATATGTGCTGCATATGCTCCTCTAGTACCAACTTTACCGCTCTAGAGCCACCCAAACATTAGCGACCACCGACCCTCAGTTTTATTCATTTCAATCAAATGTTCCACTCAAAGCAAAACACTCGCAGCTACTGGAAAATGAAGTCCACTTCAGATACAGACGAACATCAGAGGAGATTTGAAAATCGCCGTCATCTGTATACGGTATTTGTCGGAAGAAGTCTCGATATTTGTATGACACCAGACGGTGTCTTACGCGTCAGAAAACTTCTTTTATGGCCAATGGTCAGGAAGTTCATTTTCTTTTCGACTTCTTACATCTATTTTGGAGTATTCAGAATTGTTCACTAAAAATAATATCTTAATTGATGGAGCCTTAGTTTTGTGATGCGATCTAGCTTCATTCTGTAGTTCAAAAAAAGACAAAGACACAGAAGCGTAAAATTCGTAGAAAAATACAAACTTTACTGTGTTCTACGTGAGACTTCAAAGGGAGTAAAATTGCTGATGTTCCTTCTCTATTATTAGTTTATGGAGCCATTTTTTAATAGTTTGAAGTCGAAAATCTATTGGACTTGCAATAATAATGCAACTCTTGTGTAGAGAAGCAATGGAGTCTATCGAACTGAGTTGCTGTCAGTTGTTGTGCAAGGTGCAAGGATTGTAGAAATTAGGATCAAATAAAACGCTGTTTTATTTGCTAAATAACTTTTGCGAGAACTAATAAACATTTGAGGCTTGATCTTTGCACACCTTTCAAAATTAAGAAAAGTTATATTTCCACAAAGCTTCAACTTCGTATACTCAATTGTATATAAATATGTAGCGGCACATAAGCTAGAGGACAATTTGAATCATGTTGTTGTCTTGCCTCGGAGTATCAACGTCGTTAGGACATACATACTGTGATAATAAGTAAACTCCGAGCAAAAACAATGTTGCTGCTACAGGCAAGCGTCAAACAAATTCGAATTTAAATTTTTCGGTATACCCCCGACCAGTATAAATAAACGAACGCGATAGTAACGTGACTAGTTTTTCAGTCTCAGTCTCGAGTGAAGTTAATAACGATCGATACATAGTTTTAGCGAATCAGTTAGTACCGGGCGTCCTAGCGAACATTCTCTGTATCTATTATTTTAAAATGTATTTGACGGTTTTCAATATCAAGATATCTCGTCATTTAAAACACAGTACCAATCATCTTCTACAACCGTGTGACACGGGTCACTGGGTATGCGTAATAGCATTTTCCTCTCCTCGTGAGAAAAATAGATAATATGTATGAGATACAGATGACCGAGTGCCGAGTCGAATTGGTAAAACGGTCAACGCGGAAATTCGTACGTGACTCAGGCATAAACAACCAAAAGGAGCAGCAAAACACACGCTTTCAGGACAACAGGTGCTGAATCTTAGTTCAAGATCGACAACACAAAAGTCAATTCAACCAAGAGGAAACCATCGTGCAAATGGAAGAATAGCCTGCTGTTCGCCCATTCAACCGATAAAAACATCAGTGACTGATGTCAAATGTCACACTTAAGAGAATCAAGAAATCGAATGAAGCGCGTAAACGATAAGTCCTACATATACACTACTATAGTCCTACATATACACTACGGGGGAATAGTTCACTTCAATATTTTCTTATTACGTGTTCGATCTACGAGTGTGAAAGCATACTAACAAACGATATCCCATCTAAAAGAGGAGGTGTTATGTTCGCGCAACATATTTTAATTCATATTTAGTTAGAGAGCGTACGCTTGATTTAGACTATGGAGAACTTAGGACCAACGCGAAGCAGAAATTCTTTAAATGAAAGTCTCACGAACGCCAAGACTTCCTCCTATTCGCCAATACTAATTTACTAATACAATACTTCCTGATTTACCACAGTCCTTATGTTAGGACTCTGTGGTAGTACCAGCCTCCGTATAAATAAGAAAGTCTTGAATGTAACCTGTCTTGCAGTTACAAAGAACAAACGATTTTATCGTGTCACATCGTACATGCCGGATAGATAGGGCGTTAGGAGCAAAAGGGTTAATGTAACCTATTAGCAAAGTTGACCCAAAGTTTCGTTTGTACATTTTTTGTACATAATTTGTAAACTAACGATCGCCAGTTATATGTATAGGAAAAAATTGTCCACAACGTTGAGCCTTGCAACATATTTCAATGTCATGCAAATCGTAGAGAAATCAGCTTTCAGACAAGTTGCCCAAAACCACTAGCGTCGTTACACTTCTATATTGACACAAGTAACAAACAACTGACAAATGCCGACTCAACGAAGGTCTGAATCTTCAAGGTTATGAAATTTGGGATCTGAGAAACCATCACACACATTTCGGCGCACACATTCAAAATTTGTACCCAGTGGTCTTGCGGGATTCACGAAACATACCGCGCGATAGAAAGAAGACCGGACAAAGAATGCTTCCCTGCATACAAATAACAAGTGCTATTGTAACGAGTGATAAAAGTTTAACAAGTTTAAAGTGATGAAATAGCACGCGAGCACAATGGAAATTAAAGATCTGTATAGAGAACAGTTTATAATGTGAAAGGAAGTCACTTTGCACAATTCTGAATAACAGAAGCGCGTGTTGCGTACACGTTTATTCTTGGCGTCTCATCGCGTTACTATTAAGTATGGGGAGCCGGCGGCAGCAGAGACGTCATGGTCTCAACATGTTTGTCGGCTTAGTACCAGTAACGACGCATCTTCTGCCCTGTCGCACTAAGCCAGAAGCATGTTCAACTGTGGAAGACGGTGAGAATCGTCTGAAGAAAATTTGAGGACAAAGATCACGAGGTTAGCCCTGTTGCCTAGCACTCGTCTAACTTGCGGAAACATGCTTTTGCAATCTTTAATTCTTTGGATCCAGAGAACTCGTGAATCTATCAGGGGCCTTCCTGATACGCCTCTTTATGGCTCTATAGCACTTGCCGTGTTCCATGAACGATGGGATAAAGTAACATAGTGTGCCGAAGCGCTTCTCCAGCCGATTTAAGATGCCACGCGCATCTTAAATATCTCTCAACGCAATTGAAATCCTATGTGAGAGCTGGAACGGAGGCTTCTAGGGCCGAAAGAATATTATTATTTATGGTCTAGAGGACAATCTCTACTTCTTGACCGTTGTCTCAGTGTTCTTATCCTCGTGGACAGAGATATCAAATTCTGGCAGCTCGGTACAGAAAAATATCCAGCTTTTTCGAGAGTACCAAATCCAAAAACGACTGCGCCTTAACAAATCAAATGCCATCAAAATCAGTGTCACAGAACTGGAGGATCAGATCCACCTGTTACTCGTTAAATCAGTGTCACAGGTTCTCGTATCTGTTATTATTTAACGTGCTGCACCAGGGAACGTGTCTCGCGTTCTAACCACCACCGGGGATAAAAAAATTGTATCGCACAGATAGTTTTTCGAAAAGCGCGTCTCATTCTTCGGCAAAGACGTTGTGACAAGACACAAGCTTTGGAGCCTGCAGCGAAAATAGAATATATGAAAAGCCGCGTTGTTTGCTAGGTTTATCGTGACAACTGAAAGATCCATTTTACCCTTGTTTGTACGTGTTTAGTGATTATCCCTTCAAAGTTAAATGCCATGCTAATCGAAATGAATTAAATGATAAAGCCGTTCCGCTCCGTGAGCTTCGTCTTTGCCAGCAGGACCACTTCAATCGAGAGAGCTTGCAGGGGCTGCAGCAGTAGTTTTTTTTTAAATTTAATATTTCACGTTCATAATTTGTCCAATTTGGACATTTGGTAGAATTTTTTAGCTGTTTGATTATCACGTGGGTGGCTACCCCCAGTGGGGTACCATCTTCGTGTTTGTTAGGTTATATCCTTTATGAGATCTGTTGGGTGTTTCCTTTTTAGTCTTCCTTCTATGTTTGATGTGTTGATCGTTTCCGCTGCCAGCCGGTTCGGGTGCGTTGCTATTCTTTCTCTGTACCTTCTTGCACATCTGCTAATCTCCTCCTTGACCGTTGGTATTCCCATGTCTTTCCGAATGTCCTCGTTTCTAACGTACCATGGGGCGTTTACTATTGTTCTAAGAATTTTAGCTTACATTGTCTCTATTTCGCTTATATGGCTCATTGCTGATGTTCCCCATGGTGGTATTCCGTACGTCCAGATTGGTTTTATGATCGTTTTGTATATTTTTAATTTATTTTTTGTGCTTAAATTGGATTTCCGACTTGTTAGCCAATGCATTTGTCTCCTTGCCGTCTGTATTTTGTCTGTTATTGATTTGATATGCTGTTTCCATGTGAGTTGTGTATCTATGTGGAGTCCTAGGTATTTGACTTGCCTTGTTTGTATTATGTGCGTGCCGTTAAGAAAGATGTTTGGTGGTATCTGTTTTCGCAGTATGAATGTAATATGGTTGCATTTATCGGGGTTTGCTTTAATTTGTTTATCTTGAAGCCACTTTTCTAGTTTTGTGATATGTCCTTGTTGTAATGTGACTGCTGTTACCGGGTTGGTGTGCCTGACTAGTACAGCTGTGTCATCCGCAAATGTCAGTATTTTGCTATTGGTAGTTGTTGGTATGTTGGCCGTGTATAGTGTGTATAGAATTGGTCCTAAGACGCTTTCTTGCGGAACCCCTGCCTTGATGTCTTTAACATCACAGTATGTGTCTTTAATTTTTACTACGAAGGTTCTGCTGCTTAGGTAAGATTTAATTAAATGGTATATCTGCTCCGGGAATTGTTTTCTGATTGATTGAAGTAGTCTTTCGTGGTTTATTTTGTCAAATTCTTTCTCGATGTCCATAAAGAGGGCTGTGCAGTATTGCTTGTTTTCCAATACTAGCATTATTTCATTTATGAGTCTGTTCATTTGCTCTATCGTGGAGTGTTTGTTTCTGAATCCAAATTGGTGATCTGTTATTAATTTTTCCTTCTCTATTATTGATTTTAAGCGGGCGTAAATTATTTTTTCTAGTATTTTAGAAAACACGAGAAGTAGTATATTGGTCTGTAAGATGCTGTTTGGTGTGGGTCTTTGCCTGGTTTACGTAACATTATGATCTGTGCTAGTTTCCATAGTTTAGGATAGCATTGGATTCTTAATATTACATTGTAAATTATTGTAATTAGTCGTATCGCTTTTGGAAGAAGGTTTTTCAAGATTTTACCATTGATTAGGTCGATTCCTGGTGCTTTATTGTTTTTTGTTTTCTCGATTATGTTTCTAATTTCTTGTGCTGTTGTTTTAGGTATGATGTAGTGTTTGTCAGTTGAGGTACTAGTGGTTAACGCATCCTCGTCGGCATGACAATTGTGATTGCTGTTATTGATATTATGTGGTGTAAATGTGTTGCTTAGATGGTTGGAAAATTCTTCAGCTTGTTCTTCATTGCTTCTTGTCCATGTGTTATTTGCTTTTCTGATTGCTGAGACTAGTTTTATTGGCTTCTTTATTTTTTTTTATTGTTTGCCATGGGGAGTAGTTGGTGTTCTCATGTGCGGGTAGTGACTCTATGAATTTTGTGAACTCGTTGTTGTGTTCTTTTATTTTGTTTTTTATTTCCTTTACAAGTTTACTTAGGTGTCTTTTGTTTTCTTTTGATCTATGTTTTTGCCATTTTGCTTTCGCTTTCCTTTTTTCTCTACTTTTTTCAAGGATGTCTGGCGGAATTATTTTTGTTCATCTATTAGTTGATTCAGGTATGGTGGTTGCCCATGCTGCTTCCTGAATAGTTTCTGTGAGTGATGTTACTGCTTGTTCGATGTGTTCAGGTGTTTTCAATGGGATGTTGCAGTTTATTTTGCTCTCGATTATTTCTTTAAATGTTTGTCATTTGGTGGTTTTATTGCATAGTGTCTCTGAATTGTTATAATGTATTGGTTTGTTTCTGAATGTAATAATTATGGGTGTATGATCGGAGGTAAGCCCGAGGCTGGGTGCTATATTTAGTTTATTTGCGTTTAGTCCCTTTGTAACTGCAAAATCCAATATGTAAGGTGTTTTGCTCAGGTCTGTCGGCCAGTATGTCGGTGTTCCTGTGGATAATATATTGAGGTTATTGTTTCTAATGTATTTTTCCAGGGTTCTACCTTGAGATGTGGTAATTCTTAATCCCCATAGCGTGTGCTTTGCATTGTAGTCTCCCACTGCGATATATTTGTCACCTAAATGTTGAAAGTACTCTTCCCACATTTGTGTTGTCATTTTGTGTCGCGGTGGTGCGTATACTGCTGACAGCTGTAAATAGTAGCTGCTAGTTTGTACTGTAACGGTGGTTGCTTGGATATATTCCTTACTAACTTGGCTGTGTAAGTGATGTTTGATATCGTTTCTTATTATCACTGCGGCCTCTCCGTGTGCTTTTCCTGAAGGGTATTTGGTATCATATATGGTGTAGTACGGTATTTTCATGTAGCTTTTTGGAGTGAAGTGTATTTCTGAAACAAGTAGTATATCGATATTATTGTTATACAGGAATGTGTTAGTTTCTAGGGCCCTTTGTTGTAGGCCGTTAGAGTTCCAGGCTGCTATTTTAAGCGTGTCCATTTTTATTTCTTGCTTAGCATGTTTGTAAGTAGTTGTAGCATAAGTGTGATTTGTTGCGTTTGCTGTCTAAGGACTGCGTTTTGTTCGCTTATCATTTTTGTTAGCATTTCCGTGTTTTTGATGAATTGCTTTAACAGTTCTTTGATTTGTGTAGCGTCGTCGATCTTATTGTTCTGGGTTTGATTTTCTAATGGTGTTGACTGTTTGGCTACTTGCGCGTAGCTTCGGCTACCAAAGGTGTTGGTATTATTATGGTTGATGTTCATTACATGCTGTCTCAGTTACTGTGCTATCCTGTTGTGTGTGGTAGTTATTGTATGTCCTGTTACGAAACGGCGGAAAAAGTTTACTTTGAAGTTGCTTTCTGACTACACAGCCTTTGTAGCTGGCTGGGTGGTTTCTACCGCAGTTGTAGGATTTTACATCGTTTGTTTTTCCCGTGTATGGGCAGTTAGTTGTTAGATGCATTTCTGCGCATTTGGCACACGCCGGGTTTCTGTTGCAGTAATTTTTTGTGTGTCCATATTGTTGACACCGCATACATTGTGGTATGTCTTTTTTGTGTCTGGGTCGCTTGACTGTAATTATTGTGTTTAAAATATTTTTAATTTCGAAAATTTCTTTGTTGTTATTTTTAGCTTCAAGCTCTATTAAAAATAGCGGTAATGGTTGTTTAGTATCAAATTTGGTTATATTATTGATTGTTCTTACCTGATGTCCGATTTTGACTAATTCCTCTCATATGTTATTTGTATTTGTCTTAGGGTGTAAACCTCTGATTACTGCTTTGTAGCTTTTATCAGTTTTGGGTTGGTAAGTATGATACCCAGCGTTCTTTTTTTTTTTTAGTGCTTCTGTCACTTTCCAATAAATTTTTGGGGTATTAGTTTGTACTTTTACCTGATCCAATTTAAGTTGTTTAATGGTGTAATTTTCTTTTCCTGCCGTGATGTTTAGCAGATCAATGAGAGGGTCTATTATTTTAGCATCCATGTAGATAGGTGGTGGTTTGGGAATGTGTGTTATTGGTTTTTCAGCTGGGCCTAAATCCATCTCTTCTGGCAGTGAGCTGAAGGAGATTTGTAGAGGAATTTCCTGTAGCCATTGTTGCCTTTCTGTTTCTATAGCCCTCCTAGCATTTGTGTTTGAAGTTATTTTTCGTTTTTTGCTGGGAGTTACATTCTTCCAGCTTTCGTTCTGATGTGGTAGATCATTGTTGATATTATTCTTTTCGTCATTATTTTGTATAATTTCCATTTCTATTTCATTAATAACTGAGCAATCCTGAACTTCGCTTGTTGGTTTATTTGGGTTTGTTTTATCTGCAGCTCTGTTTATAGAATATGTTTCGCCTTTATTTAGAATTTTTATTGGTGGTATTTTTTGCATGTTTTCCATCATTTAGCGATTGGTTCTATTATGAGTCACTTTGTTTTCCCACTTGTCGCACTTACGGAAGCACTGATTCACACGACCGTATAGCTCGACTGCTCGGGCAGAACTGCAGCAGTAGTAACCTATGATTATTAGAAACAAGCGGATTGGTAATGAATTTCGCAATTTCGAAGTTTGTTCGACGTCCAAAGTCACTTGTGGTAAATATGTCAGAGTTTATCCGTGCCATCTTAGCGATAATGCGTTCACCTCCGTCAAATGAACATGGAACAATTCCTTGAAGAGGTCTATGCTGTCCATCAGGTTCACGATGCTGTCCATACTCATCGTGCGCTCTACTGAGACAAGGGATTACTTTGATCAGAAGTATTGTTCGTAAAGGGGTGAAAATGTGTAAAGCTCTTTGGCGGGCTTATGAAGTTGTTGAAGGATTTTATTTTACACTTCTTCCGCTTCTCTGTCATTTCAGCACGCTTCTTGATTTCTAAATGAATCGATTATCTTCTGTATAGGGCCTGACTTCCTGTTCTTCGTTTGCTGGCTCACAACTGTATATCTGTTTATCGGGCATGAGTTCGGAGCGTGATCGCCCAACACACTTCACACACCGTATTCTATTCTTTTACTGTTGCAGTTCGCTGCAATGTAATCGATTCTTCGAGTTCTTGCATAGTAGTCTGTAGGATTTCCTGTATATATCTCATGTCACTATCTTGCCGAGCATATAGTGCCTCTGGAACAGACTCATTATCACACTTCCAAGCGATAGTTTCATGATAAACGTGTCGAGTTTTTTATTGTATTGTTGAAGATGGTTAGTTTCGAATCTGTTCACTTTAACAACTTCGACCTAAATCATGTTAGAATTAGTTCTTCGAAGACGGTTTGCGGGAAGTGGTCCTCACACATACTTTTTACAATCCCATTTATATGGTTCTCCTGCGGTATGAATGTGTTGCACGTGCTTTTGAATTAATTAATGGGCCTACGCTCCCATTATTCCTCTTATTCGTCGGTATAGCAACGGCGGAATCTGGAACTTTATCTCCCTTGTTTGGTGCCTGGGGAGCTTAAATGTATTATTTTTCCCATATCTGAAATCTGTTTGATAGTTCAAGCTCTTCATAGACTGATATATGGGCCAGAATTGAGCAATAAAAATAAATTTGAAATACACTTATTGTCAAAAGTTGAGAAACATTGTGATCGCTTGCAGATTACTGTGTATTTTTTATTTTCTGGGATACATTGGACGAAATTAAAAATAGTGTAAGAAGATAACAGTGAATATATGAAATCGCAATCATATACGTTTTTTCGGTTAGACTGATGTAAGATTAATACTGAATCGGGAAATTTTGCGACAAAAGTTAAGGAACATATATTGTTCGCATCATATAATTACTTGTAACGAAAAGTTTCAACAAAAAAATAATCTAATAAAATTTTGGGTAACTCTTATATCTCTTGGATTCGCACACGCAAGGCAGTCGATATTTCACACCACACTTTGTAATTTTTTGCGTTAAGATTGAATTCCCAATTGACATCCAAGGTTAATCACAGAAGTGTACGATTGAGTTCAATTACTTATAGATCACTTAATTAATACTTACAGTATTACAGTATTAAATCATCCCGTGAAACAAGAAACTATATTTCATGTCGTGTAATTGTTTTTTTCAAATTATTTGCTTCGTTGGAGCAAACTCGCGTGAAAATGGGATCACGGGTACCTGTATAATTTAAATTATTTAAATTATAGATAAGTGCGAATTTTTAAAACCGGAATTAGAATACCTCGGACATATCGTAACAAGTGAAGCAGTAAAACCGAATCTGAAGAAGATACAAGCAGTAAAAAATATTAGACAACCTAAAAACCAAACAGAAGTAAAATCTTTCCTGGGGCTAGCAGGTTACTACAGAAAATTTATTCGTAACTTTTCAAAACTAGCAAAACCACTTACTGAACTCACTAAGAAAGACACGCCATTTCACTGGACTGACAAAACTCAAGACGCATATAACACTCTAAAACAAAAGTTATGTGACTCCCGTATTAAAATATCCAGATTATAGTAAACCATTCACACTGACGCTAGTAACGAAGGAATAGGAGCCATTCTATCCCAGGACACACATGTAGTTATATATCAAGGACTTTGAATACACCCGAACGTAATTATTCTACCACCGAGAAAGAACTATTAGCAATAGTATGGGCAGTCAGACGCCTTCGACAATATCTACTTGGACCGACAATATCTACTTGGTGGACCACCAAGCTCTTAAATGGCGTCAAAACTGCAAAGACCCTTCATCAAGACTCATACAATGGAGATTAAAACTCGAGGAATATCAATACGGCATAGAATATACTAAAGGCAATGATAACACTGCAGCTGACGCACTTAGTAGAATACATTGTACAACTAACGAACCAGTTACACTTACGAACGAATAACTTGACACACAGCTCGACTCTGAATATGATATTCTATTTGAATATGGACTATGGATCGGATCTAGCGAAAAACCAAAGTATTCAAAGATCAGTCCTAACGACAAAAGCTTCTACTAATTGAAGAAAACGCAATTTGGATAGTATGAACCATGGTCATGGCTCAACAAAATAAGGAATATTCTTCAAAAGAATAACAGGATGGGTTTTGGACATTACGACTTCACAGAAATCGAGAAGAATGATTCTATTCCACAACAGCATCGATGAAAATAAAGAATTTACACTAGCATGGGAACCAATTCAGGAATTTACTGAAGAACAAATTGAGGACATTTTGCAAGAGAACCACGATTTAATAGGGCATCCGGGAGTACAGAAAACATGATAGAATAAGAGACGATATAAGATCCCGAATCTCATGGAAAAAATTCAGGAACGTATCAAGACGTATGAGACCCGTCAAACCGCAAAAATCAAAAGTTTACTAGCAGCATCCAGCATCATTTTTCGCTGACGGAATGAAGAAACTTGTCACGTGTTGCCATGGATGCCACGACATGCCGCCGACAAACGGCGTGCCGTGAGTAATAAGAGTGTCATAGTTACTCGGGGGCAGGCGAGACCTTGGTCTTGACTGTCCAAGTCGCACTCCTACCTCCCAGTGGTACTGCCGGTAACATGCCAACCGCATCAGCGTGGGGAATAGTCCCCCGGATGCGGCAGGCATGGCTAAACGGAGTGCGGCAAAGCAGGAGCGGAACACAACCCATTGAATGTCGGCTTGCCGATTTACGCTTGACTAAACCTTGAATTGGATATAAATCTTGTATGTAAATTTATTTAAAAAAGGGGAACTCGTTCTCGGGTCGTACATATGACGACAGGCTTGTTATGGTTACGATTTGGATACGGATGGAGAAATTTAATGATAGCAAACAAATATTGCGAAACAAATTGGATTCGAATAATAGTAATGCCTCGGACGCAGCGTCTCTCGGTCCCGGAGGCGCTATGATTTAGCGGATTTATCCGCTTTGGAGGGGACCATTGATGACGAACCAGCAACGTCCCTGGACACGAATTGGTATAAGATTTTCGTTCCATTGCTGGGGGATAAAGTTGCTTGTCCGGTTTACGAAAAGAAGGAAATCCACCTGCTTTTCATGACGTTGCAAGATCTGGACAGGCATCTCAATGAACATCACGTAGAGACCCCCATTCAAAGGGGCTGCGGTAGATGTAGCAAAAGCTTCCCTAAGCTCCATAGTGCACAATGTCACATTCCTAAGTGTCGGGACCCCACGGAGCATCGTGAGCGTCAATTCAAGTGTGACGCTTGCCCCAGGAGCTTCGGATCCCAAAGAGGTCTTTCGACCCATGAGCGACACGCGCACCCTGCCGTTAGGAATATTAAAAGAAGGAGAACGAACCCCCCAACAAATGTGGCAAGTGGTCGAGTTTGGAAAGTAGAGGAGGTTGCCCTCCTGAAGGAGTTAAATTTAATTTACAAAGATTATAAGTTCTCCAACATAGAAATCAGCAAAATTGTGACGACAAAAACAGCTGAACAAATTAGACACAAAGGGAAAGCATTAAAAATTGTTAATGTTGAAGGGGACCTTCAGGAGGAAGCCTCTACGACAGAGGGCGGGTGCGATCTCGTTGAACCGTCCATGACGTCTACGCGCCAAGAAAGAAGCGTTAATAGCGAAGAAACGGTTCACGAGTGGAGGCAATGCCTCGTCGAAGAAATCGAAAGACAAGCCGAGGTGCCCCCTGTTTTAAGAGATGCTTACACTCGACTGAGAGAGATTTGGGACAAGGGAAGAAATGACAAGTCAGAATTAATAAAGCAAGTCGATTGATATATTTCTACAATTTTAAATGGAGCTCTTAAAAATAAGAGAAGTAGAAAGAACAAGCCCTTAGCAAAACAAAAGAACCAAAAACAGGATGGAGGAAAGAGGAATAACAGGAATAGAAAAAGAAGGTACTCCTATGCACGTTGCCAGGTGATCTTTTATGAGTGCCCCAGAAAGTTGGCTGATGCCATTATCAATGATGATCTGGCTTATACGGAACCAAACAGAAAGCCACCAGATGCGGTGGATGTGAAACAATTTAATGAAGCTCTGTGGGGAAGAACTGGACCCACAAATTTAGAACTGCCTTCAGAACTGGAGAGAGCTTCAGAGCTGTCCTTGAACAGCTATTTTATGCCCGTTACAATCGAAGAGATTGAGGGAAAAGTAAAAAGAATGAGAAATAAGACAGCGGCAGGGCCAGATGGACTGTTGAAAGAAAATTTGTTAATGCCCGGCCTGCCTGTAATATTGGCTAAGTCGTTTAATATATTGTGGTATAGCTCCTACTTTCCGACCGCATGGAAGGAAAATAGGACAACTTTAATATCCAAAGCCAATAAAGACGGAAATATGGTCGAGAACTGGCGACCAATTACGATCGGCCCAATTTTGGGTAGAATTTTCTCATCAATCCTCGATGGACGGCTAAGACGGGGTGTAGACCAGAGCCTGAGGCAGGAAGGCTTTACATCCGAGAGCGGATGTAAGATTAACATTGAATTACTTAATGCGGCTCTAAACTATAGCAAGAGAAATCGAGGGGGAGTGTTCACAATAGTGGACATTTCGAAAGCCTTCGACACTATACCTCATGCTGGAATAAGACCGTGTCTGGCGAGAAAAGGCGCTCCGACCCCTATAATAGAATTAATAAGTGAAATATACAATGGAAATAAGACAACTATTAAAGCATAATAATATAGGGCTCGAGGTAGAAATTCTCAGAGGAGTTAAGCAGGGCAGTCCTTTGTCGCCACTGCTTTTAAATTTATGTCTTGAGCGATCGAGAAAAATACCGGTGGCATCAATACTAATGAAGGAAATAAAGTTTCGGTACTGGCCTTCGCAGATGATATCGTCTTGCTCGGGGAAGATGAGAGGGAGACACAAGGCCAGATGGACGAGCTTCACAGATACCTGAAAAGGCTTGGCATGAATATTTCTGCCCAGAAAAGTCAATCATTCCAGGTGATAACCAAGAAGGATACCTGGTTTATCAAAGACTCGGCAGTTAAAGTCGATAACGAAAGGATATAGATCCAGACCAAGCCCTTAGGTATTTGGGCGCTAAGGTAGGGCCTTGGAAAGGCATCCATTGTGGCATAGAACTGCTAACAAAATATATATTCCCTCGATACATATATAATCTGCTAATTAATCCCCGAGTGAAGACGTTTTAAAACTTATGGATAGCGAGGTCAGACAAGAAATAAAAGCTATACTGCACCTATTACCATCTACGCTCCAAAGAATTGTGGTGGATTGGGGCTACCGAGATTTGAACACATAGTGATACTCGGCACCCTTAGGAGCGCTTTAAAAATCGAAACCTCACGAGACCCAGCAGCGGCCAGGTTATTGGAGACGAGGAAGAGAAAAAACTAAAGAAGATAGCGAACTCCCTGAGAATAAATTGGCCAGCCAGCTTGGAGGATGTAGAAAAGGCTAAAAGAAGACTAAAAGGTGAACACATCAAAGAGTGGGCAGAATTGAAAAGTGAGGACCAGGGCGTCGCTGACTTTGCGAAAGAGAAGTTGGGCAACGTGTGGCTTAGGGAGTACCATTTGCTAAAGCCATCCCGCTTCATCGACGTCTTGCGTTTAAGAACAAACCGAGGTGAACAGACGTGTGTAAGCAATCGTGCGCTCCAATGAAGTGATTCAGAGAAGTGTTACGAATAGTGATAGTGAGAGGAAGTCAAACAATGCAGCAGCAGATACCAACAATCAAGATTGCAACCAAAGGAGAAAAGTATTATATAAACGGGTCGGTAGATTTTCCAGGCTTAAAGCAACAGCAGCAAAATAATAACAATCAAAACGATATGGCTACAGAAGAAATGGAAGAGCAGTGGAGACAGGAGGAGGGCAGCGACGATAACGAAAGATGTTACTAGCACGAAAACTGGAAGCTAGCAAAGACTAGCAAAAAACGCAAAATAATTCCAGGCACAAGTGCCGCAGGAAATCTAGATACAGAAAAGCAGCAATGGGTGCAAGAATTACTGTTAGGTAGATGATACATTTACACTGTACCTGTGAATGTGTGTGTAAGCGTCAGAAGACGTTCAGGTCTTAGTTGAGACAAAAGACTGTTGGTAGATGTTAAAAGCATCTAGAATAGTCTGTTTGACAACAAGCGTGAGTGTAAGAAGGTTATCGAGGTCTTCAGAGTGTAATATATATGTATCGATGTTGTGTGCAAATAAAGCAATTAATTTATTATACCTTAACAATTACCATTAAGAAACTCCTTCAGCTCACTAACGGAAGAAATAGACGACGACCTAACAACCAAAAACACAACACAATCAACACATACTACAAAACCACCACCAATATTTGTCAAGGCCCAGATAATAGACCTGCTTATTGATCGACTAAACAATATAGTTGGGAAGGAAAACTACACAATAAAACAAACAAAATTAGAACAAGTAAAAATACAAACAAACACCCCAGAAAATTATAGGAAAGTGATTATAGGAAAGCCCGGCATGTGTTAAATGTGCAAAAAATTATCTAACGACACACTGTCCCTACATAGGGAAAATAAACAACTGTACAACAACTGTAATGGAAACCATCCAGCCAGCTACAAAGGATGTGAAATCGGGAAACAACTACAACGTAAACTGTTTCTACCACTTCGCAATAGGTCAGTCGATAACTACCAACCACAACAAAATGTGACGGATAATGAAGCAACATTGAAAGCACGAAATGAAGCAAAAGCTACAAACAGAAACACAGATCCCCAAGGAAACCGAAACTACGCACAAGTAACCCAAAACATTATACAAGCAACGCCCACAAACAATCAGGATCAAAGCAACAACACCGAAGACGATACAGAAATCAAAGAAATGCTCAAACAATCCATTAAAGGTACGGAGATATTAAGAAAAATGGTAAGTGAGCTAAACACAATATTAAGGCAACAAGTACATCAAACAACAGTCATGATACAACTACTCACAAACTTGCTAAGTAAAAAATAGAGATGGACATGTTGAAAAATAGCAGCCTGGAACTCCAATGGCTTGCAACAGCGAGCCCACGAAACTAAAACATTTTTGTATAAAAATAATATTGATATACTACTTGTCTCACAAACATATTTCACTCTAAAAAGTTACATGAAAATACCGTACTACACCATCTACGACATCAAACACCCCTCAGGTAAAGCACATGGAGGAACTGCAGTAATAATAAAAAATGACACCAAGCATTACCTACATAGTCAAGCAAATCAAGAACACTTACGAGCAATCACTGCCACAATACGAACCAATGACATTACTTCCGGATATCAGCAGTATATGTACCTCCGAGACACAAAATGACACTTAAAAAATGGAAAGAGTACTTCCAATCCTTGGGTGACAAATATAAAGCAGCAGGAGACTTTAATGCAAAGTACACATTATGAGGTTCGAGAATTAACACGCCGAGAGGTAGAACATTAGAAAAATACATTAGAAGCAGCAACCTCAACGTACTATCTACAGGAAAACCAACGTACTGGCCGACAGACCTCAATAAAACACCTGACCTGTTGGATTTTGCAGTAACAAAAGAACTAAACATAAGCAAATTAAAAATAACAACCAGCCTTGAGCTTAACTCCGACCATACACCAATTATATTAGAATATACAAGCAAACCACTACTTTATAACAAGTCAGAGTCGCATTGCAATAAAACCACCAATTGGCAAATTTTTAAAGAGCTAATCGAAAACAAAATCAACTGCAATATCCCATTGAAAACACCTGAACAAATTGAGCAGGCAGCAACTATGACAGAAATAATACAGGAAGCAGCGTGGGCAACCACCACCCATGAATCAAATAGCAGGCAATCAAAAATTATTCCACAGGACATCCTAGATAAAATCAGGGAAAAAAGAAAAGCGAAAGCAAAATGGCAAAAACAGAGAACACGAGAAAACAAGAAAAACTTAAATAAACTTACAAAGGAATTAAAGAATAAAATAAGGGAACATCGTAATAACAAATTCTCAAAATTCATCGAATCACCATCCGCGCATGAGAATACCAACTACTCCCTGTGGAAAGTCACTAACAAAGTTAAGAAAACAATAAAATCAATCCCAGCAATCAGAAAAATGGACAACACATGGGACAGAAGCAACGAAGAGCAGGCAGAAGAATTTTCGAAGCACCTACAAAATATATTTTCACCGTGCGAAATTAATAACAGCATCCCCAGAAGACAAACAAATGAAGAAGTGGAAAATTTCAGCAACACAACTGATAAACGCTGCACCATACTCAGCACAACAGCGCAAGAAGTGACAAACTTAATTAAGGCAACAAAGACAAGTAAAGCACCAGGATTTGACTTGATCAATGGAAAAATCTTAAAAAACCTTCCCCCAAAGGCAATAAGACCAGCAACGAAAATATACAACGCAATTCTAAGAATACAGTACTTTTCTGCACTATGGAAAATAGCACAGATCGTAATGTTCTCACGTGTTACGCCACGAGGCTTACCACAGGCTGTATTTTTAACCGTCGCTCGCACTCCCACAGTGTCGCAGACAGATCGTCTTATCTGCCCTACGGAAAATATACAATGTATCGACGAGCGTGTGACATCAATCTCATCTCAACCATAAGATATCGACCCCGAGTTTCGGACTCCTTTGGACACATCACCACCTTATCATCATAGCCTACACCAAGGCTGTGACGTACCTTAGTCCATATCATAGATAAAGGCTTCCACCCCTGACCTTCGACGCATCACCGGCTACACAGAAACTATGACACACCTTAGTCCACATCATAGATAAGACATCGACTCCCGACCTTTGGATACTTTTCCACATCATAACCTACATCGAGCCCCCTCAACATCCTCAAACCAAAAACGTATATAAACCGAGGCTTCAGCTCTTGTTCTAGTTGCTGTTCTCATACAACCCCTTTTCTCCGGTTCAGTGTTATTCTTGTAAGTGTTAAAATTTATAATAAAGTTTTATAAAGGAAAATTAGTAGTTGGGTTACGACTCAGCCTTCTTACTACAATCCAAGTATCAACTTTACGTAACAAGCGCATAGTTGTCACCAAGCAGCGAGTTCTAGAAACGTCGATTTCGGTCCGTTATTTCATACACATAAAGAAGGTGGCAGACGTGAGGCGCGAACGGTGGCGTGATCCGAGCGTAGTGGGGGTCGCCTCCCAGAGAAGACAACGAAAAGGATCGAAGGGCAATTAGTCCCTTCTGAAGAGTCAAACGTTATACATCGAGAGGTCTGACGATTAAAATTAAAGTCGCTTAGTCTAACGAACTCATTGAGAGGTATCGTAAAGTCATATGTTTATTTTAAAGTTTATTTATGTTTAAAGATATGTTTCTGTAACATATTAACTGTATTCAACGCTAAATAATTTGTGACGTTTTTATTATTACATTCATTATTGTTAAATATACAAGTTATATTAACCTGTTAATACAGTGTTAAATTCATTGAACCACCTCTGTTGTCTGAAATAGGGGAACGACTAATTCGCGGCGTCGATTATCAGAATCGTAGCGAGAATTTACGCCTCTCGCTGACGCATTTTCCTCGTGACCGCGTCTCTCCGCGAACGGTCGTAACACATACATTAAAGGAAGGGGGCTTGAAACAGGCGGATTTTTCAGCTACATTTTTACACTACAATATAAATATACGTAACAATAAACATAGTTAATAACTATATCAAAACGATATATATAAACAATATATACATACGTTCACCGCGGAAAGTATGCTCATATCCTACAACGTGACCTGTTTGACGAGAGATTCGGAGGTAAACGAAAGGCTCGTCCTTCCGAATCGGTTCTTTCTTGTTGTTATCCTTTTCTTCTATCTACCAATCAGTCGAAACCCGTGCTTTGTAAGCAACAGTGGTATAACCGATATCGTAACGTTTCATATCATATACAAAAGTATTAACCTATTTATGTCGAAAAACTGCTACTTTAGATTATATCTTAAGTTTAATTTTTCGTATGAAAGATAAGCAGTATTGTGTTTATGCTAAAACAAACGAAAGACAAGGACAACGTAAACACAAGAGTACCGTTTCGCGTCCTTACTTGTTTTTCATACGACGAATTCAAGTTAAGATATCTGGTGAACTAACAGTTCCTTTTAATTTTTTCATAAGAAATACGAAGATAGATCGATGAATGTATTAAAAAATATGTGGTAAAAAAAAAGTAATTTGCACCGTATGTGATGTCTTCTTTCGAACTAAACAATTTTTGTTAAAACTATTTTTGATGGCATCAATATTACGTGAGATATTCTACCGCTTATTGTTTCGCCATTGGTTAAACATTGAGATTAGGTTTCTTTGTATAATAAATTTCTATGTGTAATAAAATATCTACACATAAAACACATAGAAAAATAGAAAGTTTTGACGATTTTGTAGATATCAGACTCGGTATATTATTTAAATCATGTCCATATCTAATTGTAATGACTTGCAACAGAATCTGAGAACTCAGATTTGTATTTTTTCATTCATAATTTTTGGTTAATAAATAGAAAAGATAACGAATGAATATACTGTATCGCGTTTCTTAAATGAAACAATACATTTTGCGATTAAAATGCAGACATTATAGCAAATAATACAGTAATAGTAGATAATCAAAAAGAAGTAGGGAAAAAACTTACCTTAATAGCATGGAAACGAATTTATGAAGAATTGTGTTACTGGAATAAGCTTCTTTGTGTATCACGAAGTGCATCAGGAAGGATTCTTAAACAAATTTCGTAAAAAATTACTATCTATCAGATAAATACAATACGGGATTCGAACAATAATTAATATTAACAAAAACATAATTATTTTATAAGAACATAATATTCAATTATAGAAACAATTATACGTTAAGTTCTGTAATTAGTAACTGTTACGTCGCCTAAAACATCGGCGCTGCAGCTCTCGCGACCGGGCAGGCGACGGCCTGCGTAATTTCGACGCTCAATAAACCTAAGGACCCACCGTAACTTTTCTCTTTCATTGTGTCAACATGTGTCTTCATTCAATCCGTTGTCCTGAAAGATTTCTTAAGTCTAAAAATATTTTCGACGCACATCTGGTTTTTAGAGATGTCCTTGGGTTTATTAGGCGCAAATTAAAAACACGGAGAAAGCGGGTACGCACCCATTATGAATAACCGAATAGCTATTTAATAGAACAGGCTGGGTTTTCCCATGCACAAGGTCACTCACGAACCACGTTGGTAGGAGGCTTCCTACTCATCACTTCTCCTACGACACTAAGAGGGTCAAGTCAACCACTTCTCCTACGAGACTAGGAGGGTCAAGTCGCCTTATTTCGCCAACATCGCTAGGTCAAGTCAACTTACTTCTTCTACATACTACATCTCATATTCGTGCGACAAGTGGTTATCGACGATTTGTATCTACTCAACAGTGTAGTTTAAGTGTTGGAAATATATATTTTATAATTCTGTGAATCACAGTGTTATATAAACTTAATCACCCCTATTCTCCTAACGGAAATCAGGGGATCGATCAACTCGTGGTGTCGATTAGTATAATCGTAACGGGAATTTACGACTCCCGTTGACGTCTCTCCTCGCGATTGCGTCTCCCCGCGATTGGTCGAAATTACAGTAACCATTATCGATGACCGATTTTATTCTTGGTTCTCAATAAGCATTATTATTGATGAAAACATTTTTAGCGGAAGAAAATAAAATAGGAAGAACGACCTAACTTTTATACAGAAAATATAATCAATATGTTTAATTAAAACTAAAACATAAATATGTATATCATCACTCTTACGTTAATATAAATGTATAAATACAAGTAGTACATTAGAGACGAAAAATATATTAAAAATAAGAAAAAGGAAAAATAAATAAGAAAACTGTATTGGTTTCTACGACTTACTTCCACATGTATTATAGAATAGTCCTCTAGTTGCCGTATGACCCATCCTAGGGACAGAACAAAGTTATTAGATTAAAATAATCCACAGAAAGTTCTTAATTCATAAAATTTACAGGTATAAAGTGTTTATCCTGAATAAATCCTTTTTATAGAAAATTGCAAGTCAACTTTCGAGTAACCAGATTATATATTTTATCTAACAATTAGCACTTCTTACCAATTGCACAAACACTTGCTAAACGCAAAAATTGTAACGTTTAAATAGGTAACTATTCCGTAGCACGTCCACACTCCCGCGTTTCGAATATGGAAGACTGTTGAACAATACCATCCATATTAAAGGCAGATTCGTACTGCTTGTTCATTGTCTACGCTTCTGGACTGTAAGCGAATCCTGTACGCTGCGCAAATGTCTCTGCGCCGATTATGTAGGGTTGTCCGAAGTGTCTTTCCTTTACAGTCACGTCTTTTACAACAACACATCTTTATACAAACATGAAACCTAATGTCTCAAACGTTGTGATTTTTATCGTGATAAAACAAAATGGATCGTACGTAATTCGATAAAATAATATAAAACGAAAGATGTTGTGCATACATTATTTCCTTATAAAACGAAACAAATTTTTTGGACCACCTAATATGTCAATTTTACTACAATACAATAACGACTTTACATTTCGAAAATTGTCACTATTACGCGGCTGATTTTTATATAGATGTTATCTATCAAAGTGGATAAAATATGTAAATGCAAAATATATTCAAACTATGTAATAATTGTACAATATTTTATTGAAAATAGTTAATTTCATGATTGTTCTCCCGTGAAGCGTAAGTAATGCTAGAGATATTTGGCAATAAATGGAGGCTATATCTGCAATCGCCACAGAAGATTGTGTAACTGCTACGCACATACGTAAGTATAATACATAGCATAAACCGCTACAATGCTTATAGCTATATCGAAGAAGATACTTTATACGTAACTATTCTCTAATCTCCACATGACCAAACAATGACCAAGGGGAACAGTGTATACAAAGCTGTGTTATACATGTACGATGTATTTATACATATTTTGCTCACTCTCAACAATATACAAGAAGGGTACTTTTACGTATCCCCACAACAATTTTTTAAAAGCAATTTTTGTATCTTAATACTTCAGATAGAGGAGGTAATACCAGAATTCTACGAGATATTTTGTTATACGTAACAAACATAGCAGGGACAGATTTAGCAAACAAGAAAAGAAGCTTATATAAATATACATATACGTGATGTGATCTTATTTTCGAGTTATTTATGGTTTATTCTGCTACTATTCGTCTTTACCAGTTGTAGAGTGATACATTGAAATCAATTCATAAGTGAGAATTTTTTATTGCATAAAGGCGAATAAAAGTTTTTTCTATAACGTATCGAACATAATTATTTAGAAAAAAAAACGGACGAATAAATGTTCTTTTTAAAGAAAAAATTAATGAATAATGAATAAGAATGAGAATAAAATTTTAAATAATAAATTGTTTAAGAAGTTGCCGACAGCTTGAATTTCCATGATATGCTGTAGAAATCAACATTTTCAACGACTTCTTCCTTGGCATTTTACCGCCGCTCGGTCTTAGTTTCCGAGATATTCGCAAAAACTGTCGGTAACACTACATGTATATCTCTAACAAAGTCGCAAACACAGCTGACACGTTCGCTGCTTTGTTCGACGTATTGCTTGGCGATTTGTTTATTTACATTCATTAGACATTGATGTTTTCGTCTTTGAACTCTAATTTCCGAATCCAACAATATTTAATTATTTACAACTGCGTATTCGAGACTGTAAAAATCATTCTTGATATTGACTGAAATGTATTTAAGTTGAAATAAGAACAATAAAATATAAAGCTCGATATAAACTGTAATTTAAAAGACTTAGATTATTCTAAACCTAACTCATACCATTAATAATAATAATTTTTATTACGCTGTTCTGCAAGCGGCTATAATTCGAAGGATCTGTGGAATACCAAGTTCGCCCAGTCTTCTTTTATATGTCGGATGAGCACAGGGATTAAGGTTGTGGGCATCAAATGAATCTCCACGGGAATTAGCCATTGATGCGGCACAACACAGGTGTAGTTTATAGTTTAGTTTAGTTTAGTTTAGTTTAGTTTAGGTGTAGTTACAGTTTTGACAATTAATCGCGGCGATTAGGCACTCGCGACACCAGTGACAATGGCCTCAGGTTCGATAACGAATCCGCGGTCAACGGGATGATAGATGAACGTTCTCACAAAATCTAAGTCTGACTCTTTGTTAGCAAAACGTGAAGTAATCGCTGATTGTAAAGACGTTACTCTTTAGTCGATGATATCGCGAGAGAGAATGACTTTCCGTCGCAATGATGCTGCAGAGGAAAACTATGATGGGGTGTGTCTAAGGACACGAGATCATCGGATTCGTCGAGGGTAGCCTTCGTTCAGGAAGTAAGCTATTGACGTAGCTGCTAATTGGTCAATATCCATATCGGTGGTTAGTGTTGAGAATTGTGGATTTTTGGAGCCGAAATAATGTTATAGGAACACTAAATTTACACTAACGATTCTTATTAGAATAGTAATATATTTATTTCATGGACGATACCTTATATATTCCTCGATACATACTTCCACGCGTCTCAGCACTTTCTTCCATACCCGACTCTTAAACCGACTATTAACCGACTGACTAGTTTACAGTCATCTGTTTTTCGGGACGCCGCACACACACATACTTCCACACACCGACACTCACATACAAGTATCTCTACTACGCATTTAACCCAGTCCAGCACAGAAAATTATACATATCTCAACAGTTAGAAAAAGATGTTAGCCGCCCTCGAGGGGAAGTTGTTAGCGGGAGACGTCGTTCGTTGAAAAAAATAGATCTCCCCTATCTTCCCGTAGTTGGGACAAAGATTGTTTGTCTGTTTGAAGCACTTTAGGTGACTAGATCTTAGTGTTTATAACGGCCCACGGACTAGCTGATCACGTAGTGTGGAGACGCGTCGGCACCTGGTAACCATCATACCCGAAGAATAGGATCTGCGTGTAGCGAGCCACGGGACAGAAACCGTTGGAATGTTTACTGTCGCGTGCCGCAACAAATATTTCTTTTAAGGAGAGCTCTAGAATTACTCCATACCTTTGTTAGACAAAGCGTTCATCCCGTGACCGCGGCTACGTTCGGCGACTGATTGTCGCCTCGAGCCCAAGCTCATTATCACAAATCTCGAACAAATACAATCGGATCGAATGACGACAATTGTTTAATTACGCCTATAATAGAATCTATATTACGGTGTTAAGGGATTTTCCCGAAGTTCCAAAGGGAAGGCTCCGATGTCCTTTCATCTCCGACATATATTACACTCTGAAGACCTCGATAACCTTCTTGCACGCACGCTTGTTGTCAACCGACTCATCTAGATCCTTCTAACAGCTACCAGAAGTCCTTTGTCTCAACTGAGACGCTTACGCTTCCCCTCTAACGCCTACACACACATTTACATGTACAGTGTAAATGTATCATCTACCTAACAGGAATAACTGGAGAATCGACAATTAGAAGAGAAGGAAGTGAAGGAAGGAAGTACAACCAAGAATGCGCAAAAATCGGATTCAGTTTCGAAAGGAGACCTTCCCGAGTTGTTGCGATAAAGATAAACGAAACCCCGAGTATTCCAATCGCAAGAATAGTCTCCCCAGACTTGAAAACTAAAACTAATCTGCTATTAAATTCCGGATCAGAAATAAATATCATTAAAGAACCAGCCTTAACCGATTCAGCGATCATCAACTAGCAAGAATCAATCGAAGTTCGTGGAATTACGGCTACGAGTCTAGTCACCCTAGGGTAGACAGTAATACAGGTTGCGGGCCATCCAGTTATATTTCATGTAAGGAGGAATACGAGGCCCTGCGGAAAGAGCTTGAGAGAATGGCGGTAAGCGCGCCCCAGGAGTGTTCTCGGTGCCGTGTCTCGGCTTCCGAGTCGGGGCGTGAGAAGAAGGTCGAGGAGCTCGGACCCTCGATCATAAGGCCCATTGAAGTTCGCCTCAGAGATATGTGACACAGACGTGTGGCGCGAGCTAGACAGGATTTGGTGGCCTTGGCTCGCACCACCAGCGCCACCCAATTACCATCGCTCCCGAGGGAGCAGCAGGGTGGAGAGTGGAAGGTGGTCGAGCCAAGGAAAAAGGGAAAGGAGAAGAAAAGGTGAAGAAAGAAAGCCATTAGGAGGCAGCAGTCTCCTAATGACTCCTAGAAACCTCTCCGCCCTGTCGCATGCTTGTTCCAAATGTAAGGAATACCTCCTGGCGTTGTCCAATTGCATTCCTAAATACTTTACTGAGTTTCTGATGGTGATATCGTCACCACCCACGTCCAACTTAAAAATCTTCGGAATGCGCTTCCCGTGTCCTTGCACCAGTCCGTAACCAGCTTCACCATTTCTCGGACTCTATCCCCGATGTCCTGCGACTTCCACATCGTGATCACCAGGGCCAAGTCATCCGCAAACGCGATCGCGTCCACGCCCTTATCCAGGTCCAGTACCTTTAGGAGTCAGTCGTAAACCAGGTTCCACAACAATGAACCTATTACCGACTCCTGAGGCACACGTTTCTCCTCACCTCGCCATCCCGGCAGCGCACAACAATTCTCCTATCCGAAAGATAGTTGTGAAATAACCGTAGCAGCTGGCCCGGTAAACGTCTCTCTTCAACCTCTGCGATTATCCTCCTCCAGCTAAGCGTGTTAAAAGCATTTTTTACATCCGGGGCGACCAGAACGTATACTAATTCTCTCTCCCTACATACTCCCGCACACTCTGCCCAGCGCGTCTAACTTGCTCCTGCGCCTCCTGAATCCATATTGCTGCCTATAAAAGGGGTCCCTCCCTAGGCACCTTTCTATGAGAATCTTACACGAATGCTCCCAGACCTTGCTCATGGCCGGCAGAATGCTTACCGGCCTGCACGAAGACGACAACAGCGGGTCCCTTGCAGGTTTTGGCAACAGAATCACCCTCGCCATCTTCCACGCCGGCAGAATCCGTCCAGATCTATTTATACTATTGAACAAGTCCAGGAGCCGTCTAGCCGTTGTTCCGCTATGATCTTGACTATTTCCCCAGGAACCCCTTCCACGCCCGCAGCTTTTCTCGGATCACAATTCGCAACAGTCGTCCGCAGGTCCACTTCCGTTAATCGCAAATCTTGCTCCTCTCCTTCTTGCGTCCACAGGATGCGAGGACTATGATCTTCCTCCAGCTGTTCCTGCCGCGCGAAAGAAAAATCTTCTTCAGTTCATCGGTACACGTTCGTTCCAACCGTTCCTGAAATTGGTCGCCGTGTGTCGCGTCGTCGTTCGTCATAAAATTGAGATTCTCATAGAACCTCCTCAGGAATTTTCCCGCGTCCACGTTCTTCGTCGAATATAGCACCTACTGCATCTCTGCATATCCGGCAAGATCCTGGCCGATGCTATAGTCAGGCCTGTCCTAAATCTCCTCATTCCCTCCTCTCTGGGAATCGCAGTCGTTGGTAGCACCTACACCGCCACTTGCGTTCTCCAGGGCGCTAACCTCATTGACTTAACCCCGATGCTATCGCCCACCGACATCCCCCACTCCCTTTTCAGGTCCTCCACCAGTTCCTCCTTGGTGGTGAGGGGGTCGATATTTTTTATCTGCATCGTTGTTCTGCTCACCAATGCAGATACTTCCATATTATCGCTCAGGGCGGCCCTGAGCTTTACCGCCACTTCGCTCACAGCCACCTTCCTGTCAAATTCAATGAGGATGTGACCAGCCCTGGTCTTCCTCCTCCCGATCGGCCGTATGATCGTTTCCCTGACCGTCACTATTTTCCTATATATCTCCATCCAATCCCGACCTTCCTCCACTTTAATCAGGATTGCCTCCTTTCTCCTCCTGCCAGTAGCTGCACCTCTACTGTCACCTCTCACCCCCTGTTCGTTACCACACACACCCGTGGAAAGCGGCTCCTGAGGTCTTCTCCTCTCCCTCTTTCTTCTCACTACTGCCTGCCAGCCGTCCGAGTCTTCACTCCTCTCCGCACAAGTCGGCTCCCCTTTCCACGGTCTCATCACTACCGCGACTGCCTTTTTTCCTTCACCAGGGGACACCCATTTCCTCTTGGGATATTCGGATACCAGCCCCTGGCCTACCGCATCTCTTCTCTCATTACAAGACACGCTCGTCTTCTCTATTTCTCGCCCGGCTTCTTCCACTTTTACCTGGCCAGACTTTGTCCTCCTCCTTCTCTCCGGCTGACCAACGCATTGATCCAAAGACGACGCAATAGCCTCAATCACTCTGCCTACCCCTTTTATGCCTCGATTTTTCTCCCTGTCCAGATTGAATCTCCTCACCAGTGCTCTCAGCATCTGGGCAGCCCCCACCAAGGCTTGAGTTAGACCTCTCATCTCGCCGACCGTCATCCTGACATCTTCATCTCCCCAGCCTCGCTGATGGGATCGTCGGTCTCCTCCTTAGTACTCTCCTCTGCTTCACTGCCCACCGGTAACATCCTTCCATATCTAGCTAGGGTATTCCTTTCCATCGCTCTCCTAGCAAGCTGTCTCCCTCCTTTTCCACTCTTTTCTATTGGCGTACTTTGGTCGCTAACCCCAAAGGATATTTC
Source organism: Bombus flavifrons (assembly GCF_040668555.2). Classification (NCBI taxonomy): domain Eukaryota; kingdom Metazoa; phylum Arthropoda; class Insecta; order Hymenoptera; family Apidae; genus Bombus; species Bombus flavifrons. The sequence continues at coordinate 946,303 of NC_138451.1, forward strand.
ACTCCCTTCGGATTCTTCACCAACCTCCGCCTCCCTTTTCTCCCCTGCTATCGGGCTTCTCTGCAGCCTCCTACTCGGCTTAATAGGGCTCAACACTTCTCCCTCCTATCCTCTTTTCATTTTAGGAACTACCGTGATCGTGACATCCCTCAGCTTAACATACAAAGTATCCCTAGGTTTCTCCCTCCTCCCGTCCTTTATTACTCCAGCCGCGCCGCCTTCTTCTCCAGAGCAGCTTCACAATTTCTTCAGATTCAAATTATTTTCCCCAGTCGCTTTTCCCGTACGAGAGGGTGCCTCGAGATCCACGTCCCTCCGCCGTTCTTCCAGTAGCTATATAACCGTCGGGTCGAGCCCGGAAAGCCACTCGATTCCCCGACGGGGCTAGGGAGCTCCGAAACCCCCTGCGCCGTAACTTTTATACCCTTATTTAACTTTTCCATAATAACTTAACTTTTTCCAATTTAACTTATTTAATTTATAACTAACTACCTCCTTCTGCTGCTGACCATCACATTTATTAATTCTCATCTATCTTTTATTTCATTTTAGAGAGACAGATAGCGATATCTCCATCGCCCGCCTCAGATAAACACAAACATCCATTAATTATGTCTCCTACGCTTCATTCACCTAAGTATTTAAAAATTATTAATGGTATACTATTAAATGTATAATCTATTTATATCCATTACGTTTAATTCAGCAACCACCTCCTACTACAACTACCTATTACTACTAATACATCCTTTTCTTTCTTTTACTCTAGGAGGTTAGATAGCGATATCTCCATCGTCTACCTCGGACAAAAATCAAACACTCCATCAACCCACTATATGGACCAAAATTTATTGTTTTTACTTTATGGCCTACGCATCCTGCGTGCTCATTCACCAATAAAATACCTATCCAGTGTGCAGTCAACCAATCTATTATTTACAATTTTTTTCCAATAGTTAATATTTGGTGTGCGGTCTATTTCTATCTATTAACCTATATCTACCTCCTTCTACATCTGACCATTGCGTTTATTAATTTGTTATCTTTTCTTTTATTTTTAGGAAAATAAATGGATATCTCCATTTACAATGGTAGTTAGAGAATTTGAAAATCTTACCTCGCTCCCTAGCATGATGTGCAATGCGATTTCAAAATCAAAAGAAAGTAGAGTTGACAAAATAATTGAATTATTACGACTCGAACACTTGAACAAAGAGAAGAGAAGAATCGTCGGAAAATTAATTCGCAAGAATCAAGATAGATTTCATATTCCAGAAGACACGCTGAAAGGAACTGAAGTTCTAGAGCATCGAATAATTACAATGCATGATATACCAATTAATATCAAACAGTATCGTCACTCACCTGCACATCGAGAGGAGATAAATCGTCAAGTTCAAGAATTACTGGACACTGATGTCGTAGAACTACCGATATCTCCGTACAATTTTTCCGTTATGGATTGTGCCGAAGATACCGGACTCGCGAGGAAACAAACGTTGGAGATTAGTTATTAATTATAGAAAGCTTAATGATAAAACGATCCGCGATGCTTAACCGCTCCCCAACATCACAGAAATATCGGATCAATTAGGAAGTGCGAAATATTTTTCCACGTTTGACTTGGCATCAGGCTTGCACTAGATTCGAATGGGCCAGGAGGATGCCCACAAAACGGCATTTTCAACACCGTACGGACACTTTCAATTCAAAAGAATGTTCCTTGGATTAAAAAACGCCCCAACAACGTTTCAACGCTTGATGAACTCAGTGCTATCAGGATTGCAAGGAGTAGAACTATTCATCTATCTGGACGACATAAATCAAGACAATGCATTCAACAATTTTAAAACTGCATTAATGACAAAACCTATTCTACAATATCCGGATTTTTCCAAACCCTTCAACCTCATGACAGACGCATCGGGATACGCAGTAGGCGGAGTATCGAGTCAGGAACCGATTGGAAAGGATTAGCCAATCGCGTATGCCTCTAGACTACTAAACCCCGCAGAATAAAACTATTCTACCATGGAAAAGGAATGTCTGGCAATCGTCTACTGCGCGATGCATTTCAAACCCCACCTGTATGGTAGGAAATTTACTATAGTAATTGACCACAAACCACTAGTATGGCTGTTCCATTAAGGATCCCACATCGAGAATTTGGAAATGGAAACTGAAATTACCAGACTGAGTTTGATATTTAATACAAGGAAGGACGAACAAATGCAAACGCAGATGCACTGTTTCGAAAAGAGAAAAGGAGGTTCGCCAGATCGATATCTACATCTAAAAAGATTTCAATTGGATGCCTTGACCGAGGACTCTGAAACAACTCGGAAACGAGGAGAAGACGCAAGACCTACGGTGCTTGCGGAATTAAAAATTTCACAAAAACGCGAGACTCAGTTGCAAGACTGAATGATCATAAAGTAATATTCGTCGATGTTGGAATACAACGATATTAATCGCATACAGATGAGGTGATTGATCGAACGGATTCTTCCCTTCGTTGTCCAGCGATATCCCCACTAGCGTGCGTTCGTGAGATGTAACGCGGCGGCTAGGGTGCGCATGCTCTTTCGAGAATTCGGCGGAAGAAGAGTGGGGTTCAAAACCTTTTTAAGGGCCATGGGTCACTAAGCCAGTCAGTCTGGGAATAACTAGCCAACTATCTAGATTCCACAACACTCACTTATAATTACTGTAATAATTGTTTAATAAATGTCACATAATATAATTTCAATACAAACATTGTGTCTTCCACAGATTATTAATCTTAATTCCGAGATTAAATTCTAACAGTCGATATACAGGGCGCTCCGATAGATAAAGGAGCCAGCCTTGGAGATAAAGAAAATAGGAAGGTTACCGCGCTACGAAAGACTCATGTTGGAAAGAGCAAGTTTGAATCAAGACTCCGGTAAATACATCGTATCCCTACTCGTAAAGGAAGACCGAAATATTCCAATAACGCCAGGAAATCTACTAACTCGTTGAGATCCCTACTATAGTAGTAAATGAAAAGCAATTAACGTCCCTTATGGCAATAGCAAAGGAAATTTGGAAGAGATACCCTGCGACACACAATCAGGAAATTGAAGGAAGTATTTATGGAAAAAACCATAACTATCACCATTTGCGGGAGTAACTATGACTTTATTTCTTCGGTAGCGGCATGTCGCTTAATAACGGCGTGTCGTGAGCCCTGGGATTGGTTATAGATGCTCAGGGGCAGGGGGAATTCGGTCTCGCCTGCTCAAGTCACACTTCTACCTCCTCGTGGTACAGCCGGTAACATACCCCGCTCGTGTCAGCGTGGGGTGTATAATTCCCCCGGGCACGATGAGTATGGCTAAACGGAGTGTGGCGCAGAAGGAGCGAAAGACAAAGACCATCAGTCGGCTTGCCGACTCAAACGGCGATTCGTCGCCGTGAAAGCGGGAAGTAATTCCCCAACAAGGAATTCGTTCCTTTGAATTCATTGGCACGACCTGGCTTGTAAAAGGTCATGATTTGGCAAATTGATCGGGATTAGATGAACAGATTTCACAACCGAAGCAATTTTCGAAGATGAAAATGAAGCCACGGACGCGGCGTCTCTCGGTCCCGGAGGCGCCGTGGCGGATACTTCCGCTCTGGAGGGGACTACTGTTGACGACTTGGCTATGTCCACGGACATGAATTTTGAAATATTGGTAGCATTCGTGGGTACTCAGGTTGCCTGTCCTGTCTGTCAGGAGGGGGGAACTCACCTCTTCTTTCTATCACCGACGGACTTGGGCAGGCACCTCGAGCAGCATCACGTGACAACCCGCATCCAATGGGGGTACAGTGAATGTGGGAAAGGCTTCTCGAAGCTTCATGGGGCCAGATGCCATCTGCCGCATTGCAGTGGCCGGAGCGAAAGACCTGAAGGCCCTTACAAATGTGAGGCCTGCCCCATGAGCTTTGGGACGCAAAGAGGGCTGTCTACCCACGAGCGGCATGCGCATCCTGCCGTTAGAAACGTCAAAAGAAGGGGAGCTGACCCCCCAGACAAAAAATGGACGTTTCAGGAGTTGGCCCTCCTGAGGGAGCTCAGTGAGTCATACAAGGATCACAGGCATCCAAATAAAATGATCAGCGAGGTCCTCACCACTAAAACGATCGACCAAATCAAATATCAGTGAAAGAAAATGAGATTACTCGGTGGGGACAGCTCTCGGGAGGCCACCCAGGCGACAGAGGGAGGGTGTGATCCCGTTTATCCAGGCAATGCGCATTTCGAAGAGCCTGGAATCAGCGGGGATTTTGACGAGTGGAGGCTCCAATTGGAGCAGGCCATAGAGACACAAACCGAGGTGCCATCTGTTTTAAGATGGATCCACATTCGGTTGACGAACATCTGGGTCGCTCTCAAGGGAAATAGGGAAGCCCTTGAGAGTGGTATTAACAAATTTATACAAACGCTTTATAGAGCTATCGATAATATAAATAAAGATAAAAGGAAAAGTGTACACGATACTAAAGAGACAAAAAGGATTGGTCACCAAAATAAAAAGAAAAAGAGAAACGCCAAAAAGAGATACTCATACGCGCGTTGCCAGGAATTGTTCCTGGAAAATCCTAGGAGGTTGGCTGATGCAGTAGTTAATAATGATCAGGCCTTCCTCCAGCCGGCCAGGGATCCACCTGAAGCCGCGGAAGTAAGGAGGCTCTATGAGGATTTATGGGGCCAAACAGGACCTACCAAGGCCCCGGTCCCAGGAGATAGAGCCTCCGAGCTGTCCTTATGCGAGATCTTCCCGCCGATTGCTGAAGTGGATGTGGCGGAGAAAATAAAGAAAATAAGGCAGAAGGCTGCAGCAGGACCAGATGGCTTTCAAAAAGAACACCTTCTGATTCCTGGCCTGCCTACCATCTTTTCAAAGCTATTTAATATATTATGCTATATTTCTTATTTTCCTTCCGCATGGAAGGAAAATAGAACAACACTCATTCCAATAGCTAACAAGCCTAGCAGCCTGGTCGAGAATTGGAGGCCTATAACAATAGGTCCCAGTCTCGGCCGTATTTTCTCCTCCATTATTGACGGGAGGATAAGGAGGGGCATTGTATTAAATCCAAGGCAGAAAGGATTCACCGCCGAGAGCGGTTGTAAAATTAACATCGACCTGTTGAGCGCTGCCTTGTATTATAGTAAGAAAGAGAAGGGGTGATATTCACTATCGTGGATATCTCTAAAGCCTTTGATACGGTGTCCCACTCGCAATTGAACCTTGCCTGGCGAGGAAGGGAGTGCCGGCCCCCATAGCTGAGTTGGTAAAGAACATGTATCTAGGTATCAATACAAGGATTAAATTGAAAAACAATATGGGGGTTGAGATCGAGATTCTCAGGGGAGTCAAGCGGGGTGATCCCCTATCGCCATTGCTCTTTAACTTGTGTTTCAAGATCAAAAAGAAGACCAGTGGCATAAACGTTAACGAAAACAGAAAAATTCCTGTCCTGGCTTTCGCTGACGACGTGGTGTTGCTCGGCGCTAACGAGGGGGAGGCACAATGCCAAATGGAAACGCTTAACGAGTATTTGAATGGCCTTGGCATGAAAGTTTCGAGAGACAAGAGTCAAACATTTCAAATCGTCTCAAAGAGGGATACCTGGTTCGTTCAGAAACCTAAAATTAAGCTTAGGGAGGACACCATCCCAACGGTTGATCCCGGCGAGGCCTTCAAATACTTAGGCGCCAAGATGGGGCCTTGGAAGGGCGTCCATTGTGGCATAATTGTGCCTGAGCTTCTGAGCACGTTGAGAAGAGTTAGAAAACTCTCGCTCAAGCCGTGCCAGAAGCTGGAATTGATCGTTAAATATATACTCCCCCGATATACATACCACATATTCGTGAATCCGCCGGGCGACTGCATCCTTAGATTGCTGGACAGCGAAATCAAGCAGGAAGTTAAGGCGATCTTTCATCTAACGCCATTAACTGCCACTGGATTTTTCTATGCCCCTAAAAGTTGGGGGGGGGGGGCTAGGGTTGCCGAGATTCGAATACATCATTAAAGTCGGCACCCTCAAAAGCGCAATTAAGATTAAAAATTCGGCCGATCCAGCGGTCTCCGGCCTGGTTGACGAGCATGGCGAAATAAAACTAAAAAAGATAATAAACTCCCTGCGAATTAATTGGCCAGCCTCTCTAGAGGATATTGAGAAAGCAAGAAAGAGACTGAAAGCGGCCCACATCAAACAATGGGCCGAACTGAGGAGTCAGGGACAAGGTGTTCTTGACTTCTCAAGGAACAAGACTGGCAACGTGTGGCTTACAGACTACAAGCTGCTTAAGCCATCTAGGTACATCGATGCCCTTAAACTCAGAACCAATGCCTTCGGAACTAGATCGGTGTTGGCACAGGCCGACAAAAACATAGATGTTGCCTGTAGAATATGTCGGACCCAGCCCGAGACCCTTGGACACATACTCGGGCTGTGCCAATACACGAAGGGTCTGAGGATTAAGCGGCATGACGAGGCAAAGATGACCCTTGTTGACAACTTAAAGAAGAGTTACGAAGTCTTTATCGGACCTTCGCTTAGAGTGGGAGGTAACCTATATAAACCCGACCTTGTAGTTAAAAACAAGGAAAGGGTTCTCATAGTCGACGTCACCGTCCGCTATGAGAATAAGGATTACCTCTCCAAAGCAGAGAAGGAAAAAATGGAAAAATACAAGCCCTGCCTGGAACATCTGAAGGCGAAATTCAATGTCAGCAAGGGGGATGTTGTGCCTATGGTGTTGGGCAGCCGTGGTGCGATAACTCCATTCACGGAGAGAAATCTGAAGCTCATGGGTATCGGTGACCAAGTGATAAAAACAATAGTAATGAATGTATTGAGAAGCTCCATAGAGCTGTGTAATTTATTCTTAGACGAATAATGAGACCCAGATATTTTAACTATATGTGTGTTATTTATTTATTTATTTATAATCAGAATTGTACATATGAATTTATTGAAAAATTATATCTATATACAGAGTGCCGTCTATTATTTATTTATTAATTTGCCGTAATTTTATAACATAACAATAATTACATGGCAAATATTCAATTTTAAATTCCCTACGATCGGGTACCTCGGAAGTATGGGCCTTGTTTAAATAATAAGGTTCCACAGAGCGTTTCCGAAGGCCTCGTTATCTAATTAGTGACGCTACTGTAAAGCAATATGCCGCTGGAGCTTAGCTGTATTTGCTCGGAAAGCAATACGCTTTACGACTGCAGAAGAGTCTGGAGCAGACGTGTGCCGTGGACTTGAAGAAGAGATACCCAGCGAGTGCGAAGAGGAACGCTAACTACTGGTGGAGCGATGACCTCGCTACGCTAAGGAGTGAAATTCTGAGAATTAGAAGAAGAGCCCAGCGAGCGGTGGCGGCCCGCAAGGATGAAGCCGAGGTCCTGGTGGCCGAATTCAAAGAAGCAAGGAGGCGACCGAAAAAGGCGATCGGCAAGGATCGCAAGGTAGCAAGGAGGAAAGTTGGAAGGGGTTCTGCGCCACCTTAGATCAGGATCCATGGGGCAGGCCGTATCGAGTTGTGAGGAGGAGAATGATGCGGTCGGTACCAACGGAGCCAATGGGAAGGGATAGAGTGGCGGGAATCTTGGATGACCTCTTTGTCACTAGGCAGGAACTGCGACCGGCTACACAGGAAGAGACATCGACTCTATTTGACGAAGGAGGAGGGACTTTGATTGGCGAGGAAGACTTGAAGATGGCCGTCGGGAAATGCAATACCAGGAAGGCGGTTGGAGTGGATGGGATCCCTGGCACTGCCGTGAGGTTATTGGCGGAGCAAAGACCTAGTGTGCTCCTGACGGTGCTCAGCGGAATAAACACCTATGGGTAAATACCGGCGGTATGGAAAGAGGCTAGGGTGGTACTAATACCCAAGCCCGGCAAAGATTCTGCGACGTCATCGGCATATAGGCCGATTAGCATACTGCCGGCGTTGAGCAAGGTGTGGGAGCATACGCTCAAAATGCTCATCGAGAGGAGCGTTGGTCAGGATCCCTTCCATAGGGACCAGTATGGCTTCAGGAGAAGGAGGGGGACTCTTGAAGCCCTGGATAGGACGGTCGCAGTTACTGAAGAGTGCAGAAGGAAGGGCCTGGTGTGCGTTCTGGTCGCCCTTGATGTGAAGAACGCCTTCAACACTCCAAGGTGGGAGAGGATTTTGGAGGAGGTTCGAAGGAGACGGCTGCCGGGACGACTACAGGAGTTGTTAGGGGACTATCTGGCTGAGAGGAGAATACTGGTACACTGCCGGGACGGTGTCGTAAGGAGGAACGTCTACGCGGGGGTTCCGCAGGGAACCTTCGGTCTTAGGACCGTTACTGTGGAATCTCGTGTATGATGGGGTGCTGGAGGCGCTGGATCGGGAGAAGGATACCGAAGCAGTAGCGTTCGCCGACGATCTGGCGGTTCTACTCAAGGTCAGAGGGTCCCATGGCATCGATGAGAAGATAAAGGCAGTCATAGCCTTGGCCACCAGGTGGTGTCGCGAGGCTGGATTGCACCTGGCCAGGGAGAAGGCGGAGGTTATCCTCTTAACAAGGAAGAGGATACCAACGATTTTTAACTTTGACGTGTGGGATGGGGGGGGGGAGATTTCCACCAGCCGTGTTGTGAAGTACCTAGGGTTAGTGTTAGATGGTGCTAGGGGATTGTCCCCCCCCCCCACCTTGAAGCAGTTTGTGACAAGGCGGAACGGTTCTTGGGCGCCATACGGAGCCTGCTCCCTAATGTGAGCGGGCCTAACGATGCACTAAGGAAACTTTATTATGGCGTATGGGAGTCTGTGGTTCTGTATGGCGCGCCGATACGGGCCTCATCCCTGAGTAGAGAACGTAACAGAGCGATTGTCAGGAGGGAACAAAGGGCGGCGTTGATCCGTACGTCTACTGCCTACCGTACGATCGCACATGGGGCATTGTGTGTGCTTACTGACAACATGTACCCACCATGTACATGTAAGCCACCAGCCATACAATGGCATCTATTTCACCTATGAGCGCGTTATATTAATATTTATTTCATATTTAAATTTCGCAAATGACATTTCTTCGCGAGTGTAAATAAGTAAGTCCCTCCACGATGGATACTTTATACCCGCAATACGCCAACTTATAATCTCCACACGAGTAGAGAATCGTTTTCATGAAGTGCACGTGCACGTGTGTGTTAGTATTAAACAATTTACTTAATTGTTAAGACATATCAATACCACATACGGAGGCAAATAATTTCCGCCCCGCGTGAATATCTAAAATTGTACTCTGCTCATTTCAGCTCTGAATTATGTTGACAAAATCGAAAAACCCCTCCGCAACCCAAGAAACGATGCGTGAACAATTGACAGCCTGACCGGACGCGACATGGTGCGTACGTTAATTATACTCAAACACTTTATTTAATTAACCTAGTACCTCAATAGAAACAGTAATAATACTTACCGGTCTCCATCTAACCCAATCCGGCCACTGCATCGTGTGACAATCTCTCTTCTCCGTCAGAGTTGTAAAAAATGCACCACCTCACGTCCACCAGTAATTCACCACTTAATAAATATAACAATCACCGCTAAAAGCATTACTAAAAGCATAACTATCACCAACTACATTATACCTAACAGCATCAAAACCTCCTTCGCAATACGCTATACTGTCATCAATTTATCACTGTCTCTTAAAATACATACCTCCTTATATCAGTATTAGCCCTATTAAAAGTGATACGTCATTCCTATATACACATAACAAAATAAGCGCTATATAAACAAAATGCTTATTAGTCAAATGAGAACCAAACAAAGATAGTAATCCTTTTCATAAAACTAACTCGATATCTATTTGCAGACATCACGACCTCCTTCGCATGACACTAGGCCATCCTCATATTATCGAATACTCTTGAAATAAGTGCCTCCTTATATATCAATAGTTAACCATTAGATATAATAAATAAGTAAGCAACCCACTTACTATACCAACCTCTTAAGTAAGTACTTTCTTCTAATACTATAGATATAACAATATCAAACTGACATAATAATATAATTAAAATAAACTCCTCTTCCCAGGATAATTCTTCATTTTACTTTCTAAAATCAGCATCTTCTTAGATCCTCAACACATTCGTAACCCAATTCTCTGCCTCGTTGGAGTACGCACCTATTCGAAGTAAGTACATCATTCCTAGCACATATATTTAAATAGACGATATAAAATATGAAGCATAAGGCATCACCTAACAATCACTTAGTCGACATGAAACAAGAGAATATAATAATCCTCTTAGCAAAAACTCACTCGATGCCTGCTTACAGGCATCAACCTTCTTCGCTTGACACCTGCCATCATTAATATGTCACTATCACTCAAAGTAAGTGCCTCATATGCATAATATATATGTCGGGTTAGGGTTAGAATTTTGGGCGCGCAACAACTCTTCGCGTGAATTAGCCATTGTTTTACACAGCCGAGATTATATTTACGCGTATATACAAGTCTACTACAAAGATTAACAAATACTAAGTCTAGTGAATAATTAGCTTAATGAATAATAAAGTTAGTGAAATAATAAGTTGAACAAATAATAAGTCTACCAAATAATAAGTCTAATGAATAATAAGTTTAACGAACAGAAAGATTAATGAATAGTATGATTTACGAATAATAAGTTTAATGAACATTATTAACACTATTTTTTGGGGTTCAAACGAATCCACGGTCAGCGGGAGAACTCTCTACTAAGCGTAAAATGTTCTTAGAAACAGAAATACGATTGTTGAAAATGCTCGATGTGTCACTCTCCAAGGCAATCGCAAGAATGCCAGCCTCGTGGAGATTTTTCTCGCTGTACGATAGCATTTGTTTTTCTATACCCGTTTGGAAGCATCGAGAAGGTTCCAAACACCGTTGCTAGGCAGACTCATTGGAAGCATCGAGAAAGTTCCAAACGCCGTTGCTAGGCAGTTTCTGCCTGGAGTTTGATTGTTAATATAATGTATGTCTCATTGTATCAGCACCTCCGAGGCAACATCACACGTGGCTATGCCCGCTCCCGAGGCCGCATGCCGCCACAACCACATTTCTCGGAAAACCCATACAACCACTCCAGACCTCCGTTAGGCAAAACGTCCATCCCGTGACCGTGGCTACGTTCGGCGACCAATTGTCACCTCGAACCCAATCTCCCTATCACAAGTCTCGAACAATTACAGCTATGATAAAATCTAGGCTAGAGTACTAGAAGATGTTCCCAAAATTTCCAAGGAACGGCTTCGGCTTTCCTTTCATCTCCGACATATAAATATAAAATTTAGTCTTTATATTATAAGTAGAATCAACTATATAAAACTAAATCTTTCCTACATACATATAATAAATAAATAAGCAATATGTACAACGTAATGTCTATTAATCAAAATAGAGCAAAAATATATTATCCTCTACCTAGAAACCAACTCGATACCTATTACAGGCATCAAGACCTCCTTTGCATGACCCAAGGTCGTCATCGATTTATCATTATCTCCAAAGGTAAGTACCTCATGTATACATACTGCATAAAATATCCGCTCCACTCCGCGAGTGGTCGAAACACAATGAAAGCATGGAGTTGAAGCAGTTGAAGCTTAAAAGGATCGCCAACTCCCTGAGGATTAATTGGCCCGCCACTTCTGCGGACATTGAAAAGGCCAAAATGAGATTGAAAAATGAGTATGTAAAACAATGAGCCGACTTGCGGAGTCAAGGCCACGGGGTGGCAGACTTCGCAAGAGAGAAACTTGGTAACGTGTGGCTCAAAGGGTACCACCTGTTGAAGCCGTCTCGCTTTATCGACGCCTTAAGGTTAAGAATAAAAAGGCATGACGAGGTAAAAGCTCTCCTCGTCGAAAAGCTCCGGGACAAGAACGAAGTGTTTGTGGAGCCGTCTATCAAAATTATCTATATTATCTATATAAACTATCTATATAAACCGGACATCGTAGTGAAAAATGAGTAACGGCTTCTCGTAGTCGACGTTACTGTAACGCGTAAGCAACGCGTAAGAGTGTATCGCGTACCGACGTTGCACTGTAGGGACTTTGAAATATTCGCATCGGTTCGAAGATTCTCTTCGAAATAACTCGTGAAAAAGCGTTACGAGGTGTCTATATTTTAGGTGAAATCGTTATGTATCGACGTATTCTAGACGAATGTAACGATTTCTGTTTATTTTTTTGAAAAATTTCGTCCGCCGGACTAACATGAACGGAATATTGGAACTTAGAATTTTTTCGCATCGCTAAGAAGAGGCCGAAAGTTCCTCTCGAAATAACTCGCTAAAAAGCATTATAACGAAGGGGAAGTAATCACACCACCAGTTGAAATGAGAAATAATATAATACGAGAAAAACATGAGTCGTCTGTAGCAGGACACAAAGGAGTAACGAAGACTTATCGGAGAATACGACAGCATTATTACTGGGAAAAAGGAAATTCAAGAATATGTAAGAATCTGTAGAGAATTCCAGTTAAAGAAACTAACAAGAATAAGGACGAAGCAAGCGATGGTGCTCAAAGACACACCAGGTAAAGCCTTCGACAAGATCAGCATGGATATCGTCGGTCTGTTGCCAAAGACATAAAAAGGAAATAAATACATACTATCAATTCAAGACTTATTGACCAAGTATTCGATTGGGATTCCGATGGAAGGGATCTCTTTGGCTGAGATAGCGGACGTCTTCGTGAAACGATTTATTTGCCGATCCGGGTCACCGAGAGCCATTCTTACCGACCAGGAAGCAAACTTTACATCTTCGTTGATGAAGAAAGTGGCGAAGAGATTTCACATCAAGCAATACATCACGTCGGCATACCATCCACAAAGCAATGCTTGGATCGAAAGACCTCATCGTGTATTGACCGAATATTTGAAACTATACCTAGAAAACACCAGAAACTGGGATGAATGGGTGGAACTGGCCATGTTTATCTACAACATCTCTGTACATGAAGCAACAAGGTTCTCTCCGCACGAGCTAGTCTTCGGACACTTGGCCAGAGAGCCCACGAGTGAGGCGATTATCGAAGAAAACATGGAATTCTACTTACGCAGAATACCTGAAAGACCTACTCGACAAAATTAATCCGGTACAGCAAAAGGTGTGGGAAAATCTAATAAAGTCCAAACTAAAATCCAAGGAGTACTACGACAAACGAATCAATCCACAAAACTTTAAAACAGGAGATCTGGTGTACCTCTTGAATGAACCAAATATCGAAAAATTTAACGACCAGGGTACAGGACCGTATAAAGTATTAGATATTTTGAAAAATCAAAACGTTACAATATAAGTGCGAGGTGCCGTACATGTGAGCAAGCTAAAACCAGCGCACAATCGAAACAGACAATAGCCTATCAGTAAACAGATGGACCAACAACCAAACGTCGAAAAATCCGCCCTAAATGAACGGAGAGAGACGATTAACCAAATTTCCACTGGAAATTTTAACCCCAAGAGGAGGGCGGGTGTCACGTCCCGCACAAACCGTAGCGTGAAAGTAAAATTGATAATTTCTTTCAAATCAAGGTAATTTAAAACGTTTATTTGAAACCGTGTTTACAGTATTTGAAGTGAAAGGCAGTTAAGGCTGCTAAAAGCTAAATCTTGCCAAAACTAATCTAACTATGTCTTTATATTTACCTAATTATGTTTCTACAGCAATATTAAGACAATTTAATTAAATAAGAACATTTACCGTTCGTTTATCGAGTGAAAATATTTACCGTTGCCATTATCGAATAGAATATTTACCGTTCGTTAACCGAATAATTACCATTCAAAGAGTTAGTTACCATTTTGTCAACCGAAGAATTATCATCTTGTCAATCGAAGAATCATCATTTTGTCAACCGAAGAATTTTATATCCGTCTGTCTGTCAGTCAATTGTCAATATCGAAATCGAGAAAGATTTGAATAAATCATTACATATTGTAAATTTACTTTCGCCCACGAATCCCTTTCAGCTCCCTTTCCCCTATGCCTGCTCCTTCGAAAGACCTCCGCGTTATGGTTCACCGACTCTGTTTCCACCTTTGGATATGTTATAGAAATACGATACGCTGCCGTTAATTAGGTTTAATTAGCATTATGAAACTTAACGATGAATAATGGGCCACGTTCCGACACGAGCAAAGCACGAAACAGTGCCTTTTACAAAGCTACGAAATACGCGTAAAAATATAATTTAATTAACAGTTTGACTCAATGTCGGTGGAAACGCACGAACGCGTAAATCGCGTATCGTAATAAGTATCGTAACAATAGCGGTGACTATCGTCGGACGATGCCATAAATATTCCATTAAACGTGGAGCAGAGTATTACGCGAGTGGTCGTAAGTAAATTACGAATATTTACCGCAACCAGAGGGAATATTGAAAACATGGATAATATTGGCAAGTATATACAAATTGTTTTTAAGTGGTAAAAGTGAGTTAAATATTTATGTGATAAAACGACTAATAACGAAAATATATTTATAGCGTATCTTTTACACGATACATAGGTGCTTACATGTTCCAACAGAAGATATCGCAGCTTGTATCCATAAAGGTCAATGACTAAAATAATTTACACCAGTCTATATCGCAGATATATACGTGTGTGTCCCCGGGAGGCCGATCGTCGCGCGATGTTAAAACTTCGGGGAATCGAAATTACAGCCACTGTCGAAGTAGTCGGTCTCCCCTTCATCGTTCTCTCCATCGCTTTGCGTTTTGATGTCAGTCTGGCCAACTCCCCTTTCAACTTCAAAGTCTTCTACATCCCATATCCATTCTGAGAATCTCCTTTTTATATTGCTTGTTTCCATCTTAACACTCTTGTATGGAAACGCGTTCTCCTCGAACCTGACATGACAGGATATTGTCACCTTCTTGGTCTTCGGCAGGTAAATCCTATAGCCTTTAACCTGTCTGTCGTATCCTACAAATATCCCCTCATCTATCCTGCTATCGAATTTTCCTCCTCTTGGACTTCTCAGGTACCAGACTCTGCACCCGAACACTCTCAGTCTGTTTATCTCCCCTTGGATGTCACATCCCTTACCTTTCTATAATTCCAGTGGGATCTTGTCTCCAATAGCAGCGGATGGGTACAGGTTCCTTATGTGACATGCCGTGTTCACAGCTTCCCCCCACAGATAGTCAGGGAGCTCTGATTGGATGAGTAAACATTTAGACATTTCCACCAGGGTTCTGTTTGCTCGTTCGGAAACTTCATTTTGCTCAGGGTTCCTAGGGACGGTCTTCCTGTGTAAGATCTTAACGTACATGAAACGAGAGAAATCATCAATGAAGGTCACAAAATAATTACCTCCACCCAGTGATTTGCATTGAGTTCTGCCACTAATGTCGCTGTGAACGATCTCTAAGGGGCGCTGACACATGTGGTGAGCTGTCCTCGGAAATGGTACTTTGGTCATCTTTCCCTTCACGCAGACTCCGCATGGCTCCTCATGTTTCCTCGAGGCCGGCCAAAAGGAAACATGCCATCATATGGTCCTCAATTTTTATTCCTACGCTGGTCAACTTATCGCATAGGTTGTTGATCCTCCCGCAGTACGTGGAGATATCCATGTTGGGGGTCTTCTCCATAGTTCCGAGTTCCCGCATACATAAAACAATGTCCATCGACGTGGATCTCCCATGGACGACCTCTAATGCCTAAAAGCATTCCTTCGCTGTCTTCAAGGTCCTAATTTCTCCGAGATACTCCGGGCGAATATGCCGGAAAATGTACGCACGTGCCTTGTTGCCCATTCTCATGCATTCTGGGTTTAACATATCTGCTGCCGTAAATCCTGGTACTATTGCATCCCAGCAACCCAGGAAAATTAACGAGGCTTCCGTCATCGTCTTCCAATATTCGTAATTCCCCTTTCTAAGGATCGGCCTCGTATCCCTGTCCACATCACCTATTCCCTCCTGGTCGAGCATGGCGTGGTCTCTTCTCGGGTAATCTCAGAAAATCACAAAAACTCAAAAATAATATCCTTTATTACCGCAGTTTACCGCCCTGGGCCCATGACCTGTTAATTGATGTGGGTTTGGGGTTGATAATTAATCGATTCACACAGATTCGATTTTCTCCAATATATTTCTCCGCCTCGTACAACACGTTTTAACTCACAGAATACACTTGGTCAATTAACACGTGGTCGACTTCTAAGACAAAAGAGCGTCGTTAGAAGTCGTACCAACTTAGCTTGTAGTAATTAGCGATCATACCAACCTAACTTTTCTCAACAGTTCTAAACTAATAAATTTGAAAAAAAGAGCGTTACTACTCGCGGGTATAAAAGATACCGGCGTTCACTATGCTCGCAAAGAATTCTACGTAATACAACCTGTCACCCGTGCCGATTCGGACCTTTCATTCTACGACATGGTTCAGTGACCGGAGGAACAGAAAAGTATACGACTCACCGTTCGAAGCGGAGAAACAGAGAACGTTACCATCGATACTGCGCTATCCCAGCTAATGTCGTCAGGAAGATT
Organism: Bombus flavifrons; assembly: GCF_040668555.2. Lineage (NCBI taxonomy): Eukaryota > Metazoa > Arthropoda > Insecta > Hymenoptera > Apidae > Bombus > Bombus flavifrons. The sequence goes on from NC_138451.1 coordinate 962,899, forward strand.
AACATCAGTCAGGAACCGTTGAAAGACCAATGGTAAAAGTGGAGGTTGCGAAAAATCTGTTAGAAAACAAAACACGATGAGTGATCGCTGACTATTTGAAAAGTTGAAGATAATGAAAAATGAAGGTTTATTAACTTTAGTAACTTTAGCAATAATAAAGATTGCAATTCTAATAAACTTTGATAAGTATAAAAGCTGAAAATCTAATATGAAAGTGTAAAATCTAAAATAATCTGAAGTATGTTAGTCATTTGTTTTAGAATTCAGTATTAAGATTTTAACACTTATTTTACTTTAATGAAAGAATAATCTCAGAAAATGCTATCCTTCTAAATTTTCAATCAAATCGTATTTCTTCATTCATAGTAATCAAAGAAAAATATACAGAATAGACATAACTGAAAGTAAGTATGTAAAAATACTTATATACCTGGCTTTTGAGCCACTGTTAGAACACTCCTAAAGATGAAGGAGAAGTTGAAGCAGTGATATGTCTATAACAAGACATAAGATATCATTAATATCGGTAATACATATTAAGAAACTTGAAACTTTAGCAATAATAAAGACTAAACTCTAATAAATATGTAAATTGGAACTCTAATATAAAAGTTTCAGATCAAAACATTCAGTTATTTTTTATGCGTATCAGACAGTTTTATTGTACTTTAATGTTAAGACTTTAAGACTTTATTTCGATTAAAGAGGGCATTAGAGCTTTCTAAATTATCAATCATTTCTATTGTACAATTAACAATAATTCAAACAAAATATAATAATTAGAACAAATTGAAATACAATATGTAAAACTACTTACATTCTTGTGCTCCTGCAGAAGCTTTGTGCTCTTGAGAGATGCACTGACTCTAATACCGAAAAAGAATGTTCAAAAGAATATAAAATAAGATCACATTACCGCGACCGCTAAAATATAATCAGCGAACAAGAACTCCAACGTCGCGTACAAAATTATTTGATAAAATTTTATTACTTTCGCGTGTGATTATTTAATTGTATTAAATTATTGGAGTCATAAAAGACCGACGCCGCCAATACGTTACAATACGTTATTCACCTGATGCAACGCGATCCATGTTATCGGTACGAAATAAGACGACTAAATGACTCCTGGTACCTTAGTTTCGTCGAGTAACTTACAAAGTGGTGCGGGTAGGGGGGGACACATGAGCCGATGGCACACGATTCTACGTAGTTACAGATTAACGATCTAGACAAAGAAATGTATACCAGGTAACTAAATATGAAACCGGAATTTTTGTATAGAAAATACACGTTTATTGTATGAAAATGATTAAAAATATTTTATTCGAAGTATTGCCCATCGCTAGCTATACATTTTTCCCACCTGTCTGGCAATTGGTGGATGCTACCAAAAAAACTGTCGCTCTTTTGAGGCAAACCAGTCATCGAGCCATTTTCGTACATTTTCGTAAGAAGTGAAGTGCTGGTCAGAAAGTGCGTGTCCCATCGATGCAAATAAATAGTAATCGGACGGAGCCAAGTCAGGTGAGTAAGCCGCGTGCGAAAGTATTTCCCAACTGAACGCTTCAGTCGTTTCCTTGACCGGTTTTGCTGTATACGATGGTGCATTATCATGAAGCAAAATTACTTTGTGTTGCCTTTTTTGCTATTCTGGTCGTTTTTCACGCAAAGCTTGATTCAAATCGATCATTTGTTCTTGGTAGCTCTCAGTATTAACGGTTTCGCCAGGTTTTAACAGCTCGGTGGTCTTTTTCCGTGGTCTTCCACGTTCTTCGTTCCTCGCGTCAAAATTGCCACTTCTGAATTTTTAAACCATTCAAAGCACTGTGATTTACGAAGAGCATGCTCACCGTAAGCTTCGACAAGCATTCGATGCGATTCTGCAGCAGTTTTCTTTAAATGGTAACAGAAAATCAATGCTGTCCGCAAATCGTAGTTTCCAGGCACAAAATTTGACATGTTCAACGCTATTACAAACTATGCTGTTGCATGAAACTTGTATTGTTCTGAGTCGAAAATATTTGTGAGATGTCAACAAAGTCTTTTGGCATCAATGACGCAGTTTAGTGATAACTACATTATCAGCTAGGGCCATCTATAGACAAATTCCGGTTTCATATTTACACACCTGGTACATCAACAAAAATATACATCTTCTACGAAGCACTTCCTTTCGAATTACGCAGCAGGAATCTTTCTTTACATCGATATTTACAAACATTGTACAGTAATTCGTAGCCCTACTGGCAACATCACAGACACATTTGTCTAACTGATTCCCTTACTTACCTTACTTTATAACCTTAATTTCGTTAAACAAAGCAAGATTTAAACAACAGCATGGAGAAAATGAAAAATTGCTTAAAATTACTGGTCGGCAATGACCCAGTATGCAAAAGGAGGGTTAAGCGCTTTCTAAGTGAGTATTCGCTTTTAATACTAATATAAAAATAATAAAAGAGAAACGTTATTTATTCCTAAGCAAAAAATGTGGTAAGAGAATAATTTTCTCACGGTTGAAAATTTGAAGTCCATTGATATTTTCTCTATAACATTTTTATTATCATGACATAGTATCTGAAATTTTGACCAATTCAATGATTTTTATTCTTCGAAATATCTTGAATACGGAGAATTAAGAAATGTATACTGAAGGATATAAATAATGAAAATTAATTATGGCGGAGGAATCAACGGAGGAAAGTTATTTTGCCAATTATTATACGAATGAATATTCAAAATGTTGCGCCACGACTACTAAATTATTTAATTAACACTAACCTTACCAAGCCTAGCCAAATGACTGGTTTAAAGATCTAATTTAAAATTGTACATTTATCGTTATTTCTTCTGTTCATCTAGCTTTATGTGAATTCTTATATTCTCTGATTAATTGATTTCTCAACATTGAAACCAGTTATTTGACCGGGCCAGGTGAGATTAGTGTCAAAAGCCAGCCTAAAATTTTCTTCAATTTCTGATCTTCGGCTGATGTTCAGTATTTTGCCTTCGACTTTTCATCAGAAATTAGATTTCACAAACGAAATGCAATAGAAGACCCGCCAACGTTTAGGCTATATTGCTTTTAACTGCAACAGACTGCCGCAGCGTTAACGATAAATTCAACGATAAATTACGATTCAGATGAACGTATTTACCCAGATTCCTGTACCGAAGAAAGCGAGGATAACACAAATCAACCTTGTTGCGTGTTGTATAAAAATTTTGGTCATCCAGTTCACATCAAGATTGCTCTCAACGCTTATTGTTAGTGTTAAAAAGGCGATGGCAAAAGAGAATTTGGAATGTTAACGAAGAGCGATACAAATAAATAAGATTCGCTCGTGAAACAAGTGACTCAATAATTACATGCAGTCAAATTCCATCGAATAATAAACTGGATAATTGTTCTAGACCCTGTATCCCCTTATTTCCTCGTGATATATCTAATGGCTAAATACGAGCCACAACCCGAACCCTGAGCTTGGAGAAACGGCTAAATACTACAATACAAAGCTAAGTCCCGAAATCAGTGCGTCGAAGATCACTCAGAGTTCTAACTCTACACTTATAGGAGAAATCTTCAGGCTTATACCGCAGTAACATAGCTCAACAGTGAACTGGCTCCTCTCACTTCACTAAATAATAGGGCGACGATCCCCTAGACGAGTCCAGTAACTCGACGGTAGGAACAGAGCATCGCTCACAGCATTCAAGATTTCTAAACATATCCTACAGCCACGTATAGCCAATAGGAAGCTACATCTGTATATTCATTATTAAACGATGTCTTGTTCCTTGACAATGTTTCCAGTCAACCAACAAATTTAAGAGAAAACAGCGCCTGCTCTCCTTATAAATGAAATATCATAATGGAACTTTCGGGCAGCCGACTCTATCAGGCCAACTGACTCAGAGTTCAAAGTAATTTCTCGTGCTTTCAGGTTTTTTCCTGAAACGCGACTTGGCAAGTAGATAGCTGCCACTGTAAGGCATTATTTAAAATAGATTTGAACCGCGAGAAAATTTCGGAAATCCCCAGAAAACATCTCCAAAGTAAAAGCCCAACAACAGTGGAACTTACTTAGAGCAGCCTCTATTTCTGTCAACAAACAAGTGATCCGTAATGTGGCGACCTCTACTCGAGGTTGTGAGTGGAACTCGAGCACCGCGCCTGGAGACATACCGACCCGTAAAACAACGTGTCGTCTCAAGAACCAAACTAGGCAAACCGCCACTTTGTCTGGAACTTTTGCTTAGTAAATTCCTCCTACTCCAGCTTACTCCATGTTATTAACCCTTGTGATTGGAATGGACTCACTCTCCGAATCTTAAACTAAAAGGGGGAATAGGCCAATTACAAAAAGTGAACAGAATAATGCTCTTGACAATATAGCTTATTATATGGCTCTCGATACACCGTAGTACGCGCTCAGCTCCACAGGTGTCACTCGGTACTCGAATACCTAACTGTCGTGACTAGCAATAATTCGCAGATGGTGCGGCACGTTCCGTATACTCGTATAAGACTACATATCGTAACTTGTACGTACAGCGTATTGTTGGCACCACCAATTCGCATATCGGCACCAGGCTGATGATTCTATAACCCTGCCTTGAGTAACTGGACCCCCATACCAGGATGGCGACCGCCTGACAGACCAGTGCGCGTTCTTCACGTCGATACCGTTGGCTTTCGCGCTAAGGAGACCTACCGTGCCAAGTGAGTGCTACCCTCCACCTACGAGATCCAAAAACTCAACGCACCACCGAGCTTACGACGCCCTTTATGCATCGTTCGACTGTGCCGAAACCAGTCGAGGCTAATGCTGTTGCACATTTTTTAACCATCGTACGCATCAGCAATCTGCACCGTCCAGTACACCACCACCATCGTCCACAATTCTGGTTCTAAAGTCAAAATCATTTACCTTAGTGGTGTCCAATGTTGCCGTAAATTACATAAGTCAGTACAGTGACCAAAGTAACGCTAAACAAGTAGTATGAGCATAAATAAAAACTCTCAGTTTTGTCAGTTATAGCCCATACCAGCACCGGCATATCGTACATTATTTAAAAGATTTCATCCTATCTTGGCAATATTAGATTCAAAAAGTTTAATGGCGGAACATACTCCGACCCGACTAAATTTCAGCAGATCACTATGTGATAATGGAGGAAGCCATAACCCCAATATGGCGCCAACTGCGTGATGTTGTAAACGGTACACTCGTCCGACGCAAGTGCAGCGATCTCAGAATCGAGCTCCGAAGTGCAGGTCTTTTTCACAACATGGCGCCGAATGCCAATCCCGGTAAACGTCGCCTCTGCTCGTGTCGATCAAGTGCATTATAAACTTACACATTCCTCAACAAACCAAACGTTAGCATTAGTCGTTCGACTTGTTACCTCCACTCCAACCGGTTTAATTTAATTTAATTTACTTTAAGGACAGGCCCTGCAGTCCTATTGATAAATATCTAACTGGTATTACCACCATAGCAAGGTGAGCCAATATTTACATATACTATTATACTCGTAATAAAACTTTTCAAATCAAACTACTGTATTATTAGATTAACTGTTTCATCTATAATCAAAATAATACTGTTACTATTTAGCTTAATGTTACTGCATTCTTCTAGAGATTTCTTCAAACAATAAATTTACATAATGTTAGGGATTGCAAACCTGCCCCTGTCAGTGATATCGAAATTCATCTTCTTTCACCTTGTCAAAGTAAGATTAATAATATAAATAACTAATCTTTATTTACAATTCGCAAATCGTCCTACTGTGTTCGATCACTCGCGGAGAGACGCGATCGCGAAGAAGCACGTCAACGGGAGTCGTAAATTCCCGTTACGATTAGATAATCGACGCCACGAAATGACCGATCCCCTATTTCGTTTAGGATAATAGGGGTGGTTAATTGAGTAGTTACACTGATTCAAAAGGTATAACTTTATATTTATTTCAACAACTTCGTAAAGAAATGATTACACTGATGCGAATGTACAAGTTAACAGTTGATTGATCTTGACCCGGTTACAAGATGTTGACGGTTTGAAGAAGAGAAAAAGAGTGTGCTTCGACGATGAAGCTGTAACGGAGGAAAAACTAAGGATGGGTGTGTCTAGCTCACGGGATCATCGGATTTGTTGGCGACGATTTTGGCTAATAGAGTGAGGGAAATAGGCTTCGTTGTTAATTGGTTATTTGCTATGGTGGTGGGTGAGGAAGGATGCTCACCGCCCTCAAGATAAAGTCGTTGGTGGGAGGCCTCACACGTGAGAAACAGAAACTTTCCCGTGTCAACCCGTGGTGGGCAATAAACTTTAGGAGACAATGCAGCGAAAGAATGTTTGTTAGGTTCGAAGGACCTCGACTAGGAAATTGCTGAGATTTATGGAGGGTACTTGAGAATATTGAGGGTACGCAGTAAGGACGAGCGGACATCTGGTTACCATCTTGCCCGCGGTGTGTGGCCTGGTCTAGGTAGAGTGTCGCCCGGCGTAACATCCTCCCCCCGTTGAGAGGGCACCGATCAACCTTAGATGTGGGTCAGGTGGGTGTGTGATCCACCTCCTTCAATGTCGGTGATTGTCCGGACTCGACTCGGGCTGATTGACATGGCAGGGGGACCAGTCTTTTGACGCCGCGATCCAGGAGGCTCGATGATGTCTGCACCGTCGCTGTTCGAATGATACCATCGGCTCCAGGATGGATCTTGACTACACGGCCCAAGGGCCAGTGCATCGGTGGAACGTTATCTTCTCTGAGAATGACGATGGTGCCTTCTCGTATGTCGTGATTGCCCTTGTTCCATTTGTTTCGGATGCTCAGTTCGTTCAGATACTCCCGATGCCAGCGGCGCCAGAAATGCTGCTTGAGTTTTTGATTGGTTGGAGTGTCCCTGAAATCTCGTTCTCGAATGCTGGTTAATGAATCTCCGATGAGGAAGTGACCGGGGGTAAGGACAAGGAGATCGTTTGGGTCGGATGAAATTGGAGTCAGCGGACGGGAGTTCAGGATGGACTCGATTTCAATGATTAGTGTGTTGAAATTTTCGAAGGTTAAGAGCTCGTTACCTGCGACACGTCTGAGATGTCGTTTGAAGGATTTCACTGCAGCCTCCCACAACCCGCCGAAGTGAGGTGAGTTGGGAGGAATGAAGCGCCATTCGATCCGTCGGTCGGCCAAAAAGGACTGAACCTTTGAGGTTTCGAAGCTCTCGTAGTTCGTTGTTGGCGCCAACGAAGTTGGTACCGTTGTCGGAGTAAATTGTTGCGCAGAATCCTCGGCGAGCGATGAATCTTCGCAGAGCAGCAATGAAGGCCTCGCTAGTGAGGTCGCTGACCAGCTCGATGTGGACTGCTTTAACTGCCAGACATACGAAGATTGCTACATATGTCTTGATTTTACGTCGGTTGCGATCCTTTCGTTCTTTGATGTAGAAAGGTCCGCAATAGTCGATTCCGACGTTGGTAAATGGCCGAGATTCCGTTATCCGTGCAGCTGGAAGGTCACCCATCACGTAGTCCACTGGAGGTGGGTTAGCTCGGCAGCAACGGACGCACTTCTTCAGCGTGCTCCAAACTTGACTACGGCCGTCGATAGGCCAATAAGTTCTTCTTAGAGCATATAAGGTGGCTTGAGTTCCGGAGTGGAGATTCAGGAGGTGCTCATGCTCGATTATGAGCGCTGTAACTGAGGACTTCGGTAGAATGATTGGATGCTTCTGACTGAAGGGCATTGGTGAGTTACCGAGTCGACCTCCGACTCGCAATATCCCGTCCTTGTCCAGAAACGGGTTGAGTCGTCGTAATTTCCCCTTCATTGCAGAATTTCGGTCTGTTCGGAGAATATGGATTTCATCTGAAAAATAACAGAACTGTAGTAATTTGATCAGTTTGTTATGCGCATTGGTTAAATCATGCGTGGTTAGAGGTCCCCGTCGATCCTGTTTCTGTCGCCATCTAAGACAACGAGCGGTAATTCTCATCAGCTTGGGCCAAGACGAAAATCGCTCCAGTAGACTGTGGTCAGCCGGAGTCACGGACAGACAGGTTGCCTTCTTCTGCTCCGGAATTTCGGTCAATGGTACTGGGTTCCACGTCGGCCAGTATTCTTCAGGATGTTGGAGCCATACCGGTCCATGTTGCCAAATGGTTGGTCGTAGGAAGTCTTCGGGCGATTGGCCTCGAGATATGAGATCTGCAGGGTTGTCGGTAGTGGGAATGTGATGCCAATCTGAGGTGTGAGTCTTCTGTTGAATTTCCGTCACTCGATTAGCGACAAAGGTTTTCAGCGTATGGGGTGATGTATTAATCCAATGCAGAACGATTGTGGAGTCAGTCCAATAGACAGTCCTAGAAATGTTGCTTGGTAAAGCTTGAAGGACTGTGGTGGCCAGTGATGTGAGAAGAAGTGCTCCACTCAGTTCCAGCCTTGGAATGGTTTGTGACTTGAGCGGAGCCACCTTTGACTTTGCAGTGAGAAGTCGTGTCCAGACATGACCATCCGGAGTGATGGTGCGAAGGTAAATGCATGCTCCATACGCCCTTTCGCTGGCGTCACAGAACCCGTGTAACTCAATTTCCGCTGCGGCCTTGATTATGGTTTTACGTGGGAACCTTACGTTGTTTAACAATGGTAGCTGTGTATAAAATTTGTTCCACTCTGTATGTAAGTCGGCCGGTAGGGATTCGTCCCAGTCAATTTTTAATGTCCAAAGTCTTTGGAGCAGCATCTTAGCTCGAACGATCACTGGTGCCAGTAATCCAAGAGGGTCGTAGATCTTGGCGATTTCGGAGCTGATTGTTCTTTTCGTGACTCGAGAGGCGGTAGGGTTGATTTTGACGGAATACAGGATCGAATCGTCAAAAGAATTCCAGATAACACCCAGAGTTTTGTACGTTTGCGATTCGCCTAGCAGCAGCTTATCGTTTATGTCCTGCTCGGAAAGTCCTCGTAGCAGTTCCCGGTCGTTCGATGCCCATTTTCGAATGTTCAAGCCGGCTAGTTTGAGCAATTCTGTGAGCTCTGTTCTCAATGATCGTGCCTCGCCCCTTGTATCAACTCCCGTGAGAAGATCGTCGACGTAGAAGTCTCGCTTTAAGACTGTCGCCGCTCGAGGGTACCGATGTCCCTCGTCGTCCGCCAGTTGTCTGAGGCACCGAATGGCTAGATAAGGGGCCGCTGACAGCCCGAATGTCACTGTGTTGAGTTGATAAGTGTCAACCCTTCCATCAGAGTTGCGCCACAAAATTTGTTGGAATTTCCGATCTTCTGGACGCACAAGAAATTGTCGGTACATTTTTTCAACATCTCCTGTAATGACGTATTGATGAGAGCGAAATCTTAGAAGAATGAAAAATAAATCGTCTTGTAATTTCGGTCCCGTATGAAGTACGTCGTTCAATGAAACTCCGGTGGTGGTTGGTGCAGATCCGTCAAACACAACTCGGAGTTTCGTAGTTTGGCTGGACTCTTTGATCACGCCGTGATGTGGCAGAAAATATCCATCGTCCGTGTAGTGGTCCGTGGTGATCTTAGTCATGTGTCCTAATTCTAGGTACTCTTGTATGACGGCGTGATAGTCGGCTTCGAATTGTTTGTCCCGTTGGAACCGACGGCATAGGGAGGTGAGTCGCTTCATCGCCATGGCTTTAGAGGATCCAAGCGAAGGGGTTGTTTCGTTAAACGGGAGAGCGACAATGTATCGCCCTTCGTTGTTGCGCTGAACGTGGTTTCGGAAGTGTTCCTCGCACTGTCGTTCCACTTCCGAAGTGTGTACAGTGGGAGGTCCTTCGTCGATTTCCCAGAACCGGGCGAGATCCGCCTGTAAAGCCGTCGTGGAGGCGTGAAATGCGTGTACTGGTGATTGCGAGGTTGGGCTCCCCCCGATGACCCATCCGAATTGCGTTTTTTGCAGACGCAAGTCGGGTCCGTTTGCTTGACTGATATCAAGCTGGCCGACACAGAGTGATGCTAGTGTTGGCCCGGCGCTCAACAATATTTCGATCGGAGCGGGTATGTGGAATCTTGGATCGGCTAGTTGGAGATTCCGAGGTATCTGTATCGTTGAGCGATCTATGGGTTGATCTGGGATCCAAGACGATATTGTCGGTATGATTAGGAACGTCAAGGTGCGTTCGTATCTACCGTCAATGGAGGTGATCGTGGCCGTGATGTAGCGTTTTGAGGTCGTCGATAACGTGTTGAGTGTTCCGATTGGGACCGAACATTTCCGTTGATTGAGTTTTAACGAATTAGCGAGCTTTTCTGTAATAAAGTTCATGCTAGAACCGGTGTCTAGCAAAGCCCGACAACGGAATGGTTGAATTTTATTATTCAAGATGTTGACCTGCGCTGTGACTAACAAATCGTGCTGCAATGGTTCGGAGGGAAGCGAGGTCAATGAGTCTGTTTTCTGTGGTTCGGTCCCTAGCAAAGTCGTCTGATGAAGTCATTGCTTTTTTTGTTGTTTAGAACCGGGTGATATATTTGGTCCCGATCCCGTCGTTCGCGATAGCCGAGATTCGCGTTTCGGAGATGTTCGCGGAGATGTTCGGGGGGACGTTCGAGGAGACGTAGATGCGCGTCTCGAACGATGTGACGAACGCGGGGTCGGTGAACTGGGCGAGGATCGACCGTTGGATGCCCGGCTGCTCGACGATCGACCGCTCGACGATCGACCGTTCGACGATCGACCGCTCGACGATCGACCGCTCGATGATCGACCGCTCGATGTTCGGTCTACACGTGTTCGGACTTTGCGATGATCATGGTCTCGGTACAGATATGTATGGTGTCGCTGTCTGCAGATGCGACATGAACCGGCGGAACATTGAGTAAGGGTGTGACCCTTGCCTAGACAATTGGTGCAGAGCGACGTCCTTTTGGCCGTTTCAAGACGTTCCTTGGGCGACTGCGCCTTGAAGGTTTCACAATTCCATATTGCGTGTGGTCCTCGGCAATTCGGACACATCGACGGCTTATGTGTAGTCGCGAATGTGTGAACTCGCGGGGCGTTCGGTTGCTGACGGTTATGTCGATCGGACCCCCGTTTTATCACGGTTGATGCTGAATTTGTTATGTCACCGTTCGTACGCGTTTTCAGAAATTCTACCAAGTGCGTGTAGGACGGCATTTTCTTGTCTGGCAATGTGCGGTGCCATTTGCGTATGATGGCTGCGGGTAGTTTCAATGTGAATATTTTGAGAAGAACGACGTTTGATGCGACTGGTTCGCCGAGCTTCTTTAAGGTTTGGAGGTTTACCTTGACCGTCTCGAGAAAATCATCTATGGCTTCGGGCGTTTCTTTAGTTATTTTCGGATAGTCAAAAATCAAGTCCCAGTGGCGCATGCAGACTTGACGGTGGCAGTCGAATTTTTCTTTAAGAATGTCGATAGCAATTGAATAGTTTAATTCCGTGATGTCTAGCGATTGTATGCTTCGCGCGGCCTTTCCGGTCAGGGAGGATTGGAGATAATGAAACTTTTGCACGGGTGTAAGTCGCTCGTTTCGATCTATGATGGACAAGAAGGAGTCGTAAAATGAATGCCAATTCTCGACGGTACCGTCGAAAATAGGCACATGAATCTCCTGTAATTTAATTGATGCAGCCTCGCGAACAGCGGCTGATTCGCCGTTTGTCGATTGCGACGGCGTAACTAGTCGTAGATTGTTTAATTGATGAATTACTCGGAGCTCTAATCTTTCGTACTCGTCTGCTATTTCAAGGCCGCGCGCGATCTCTTTTTCATCTATACTTGTAATCTCGTTTTGAATGGCGCGGAATTCCGTCTCATATGTTTCCAGACGATTTTTAATTTGGATTAACTCGTGCTCTTGCGGACAGCTGGATTGTTCGATTTCGTCCAGCTTTTTTGATAAGCGTGTAAAGTGACTGATACACTGGCCTCGGCGTCGGCGCAAGGCGGCAAGTTCATTTCTGGTTGCCATTATTTATTATATGATAGAGACTGAAATGGTTAGAACTTACTTCTGTTGACGAAGATGATACTTGTCTAAAGTGACGCGTTTTGTAGTGAGAACGAAGTTGTTGGATATCGTTATGTTGACGATTGTCCAGTTGCGGCGGGAGGCTGCCTGGTTGCGTTTCAACCACCGAATTATGCCTCTTCAAAGGTGACGGCCCTTGGCGTTACTGACTTCGCTGGAGTGGTAACGCTTCCTCTGCTGGTTATGTTGGATTCACGTGGCACTGTATGGTAGTGGGTGTCACTGGCGTGCACTTTTCACAGACACGTGATCCGGCTCGAAGGACCAAAAATGTTCGATCACTCGCGGAGAGACGCGATCGCGAATAAGCACGTCAACGGGAGTCGTAAATTCCCGTTACGATTAGATAATCGACGCCACGAAATGACCGATCCCCTATTTCGTTTAGGATAATAGGGGTGGTTAATTGAGTAGTTACACTGATTCAACAGGTATAACTTTATATTTATTTCAACAACTTCGTAAAGAAATGATTACACTGATGCGAATGTACAAGTTAATAGTTGATTGATCTTGACCCGGTTACAAGATGTTGACGGTTTGAAGAAGAGAAAAAGAGTGTGCTTCGACGATGAAGCTGTAACGGAGGAAAAACTAAGGATGGGTGTGTCTAGCGCACGGGATCATCGGATTTGTTGGCGACGATTTTGGCTAATAGAGTGAGGGAAATAGGCTTCGTTGTTAATTGGTTATTTGCTATGGTGGTGGGTGAGGAAGGATGCTCACCGCCCTCAAGATAAAGTCGTTGGTGGGAGGCCTCACACGTGAGAAACAGAAACTTTCCCGTGTCAACCCGTGGTGAGCAATAAACTTCGGGAAACAATGCAACGGAAGAATCTTTGTTAGTTTCGAAGGACCTCGACTAGGAAATTGCTGAGATTTATGGAGGGTACTTGAGAATATTGAGGGTACGCAGTAAGGACGAGCGGACATCTGGTGACCATCTTGCCCGCGGTGTGTGGCCTGGTCTAGGTAGAGTGTCGCCCGGCGTAACATACTGTTTTTTCGATTTTAACCATTACCACTCCTTTATACCTAGCCAACGACTACCAGTTTATTTAGATATTGCACTTTCTAATTCAGTTTAATGATTAAATTATGCTAAATTTTTGAACGATGTAGCGAGCCCCGTCGATACCATTGATTCAACCTCTTTAACAGATCGGTACTGCTAACCAAAAACAAAAACACTACATCATTTAATTCCCAATTCTAGACCTACATATGCATTTTATATTAACGGTTATTATTATATAACTCAACCAAAACAACGCTAATACTTTTATAAACTTGACTTTTATGCAAAACCATATGTAGCGGCACTCGACAGGAAAATAATACCCGGACGACGGTAGAGCAGTGGTTAGCGCCGTTGGTTATCAACGTCCCAGACCAGGTTCAAATCCCGGCACACGTAATCCGATTTTTTCTCCACGATTCCTAACTCAGAAGAAGGCAATCCAGCAGCAGTAACTCACAGCGACAGATACGTCAGGATCAGCACTATCATCACTACCTATATCCATCTCACATATCTATTAAATATTTATTATAGATTTTCCAGCTTGACATTGGACATCTATATGTCATTGTTAGTCAATCATAAATATTTCCGTTGTTGTTTTTAGTACCAGATAAACCAATTATGACCGAATAGGCATGTATATATATGTCGGAGATGAAAGGACATCGCAGCCTTCCCTCTGGAACTTCGGGAAAATCCATTGACACCGTAATTTAGATTCTAACTTAGGTGTAATTAAACAATTGTCGCCATTCAACCCGATTGTATTTGTGCGAGATTTATGATAATGGGCTTGGGCTCGAGACGACAACCAGTCGCCTAACGTAGCCACGGTCAGGGGACGAACGTTTTTACCTAACAGGGGTATGGAGTAATTCTCTAGCTCTCCTTAAGAGAACTATTTGTAGCGGCATGCGAGAGTAAACATTTCAACGGTTTCTGTCCCGTGGCCCGCCACACGCAGACCCTATTCTTCGGGTATGATGGTTGCCAAATGCCGACGCATCTCCACAGTACATGTTCAGCTAGTCTCAGGTCCTTCAAACAGACAAGGAGTATTTGTCCCATCTACGGGAAGATAGGGGAGATCTATTTTTTTCAACGAACGACGCTTCCTGCTAGCAACCTTTCCTCAAGGACGACTAGCATCCTTTTCTAACCACCAACATGGAAATTGACCAATTAACAGCAACGTCAATTTCCCTCACTTTCCGAATGAAGGCTATCCCCGACGAATTCGATGATCTCGTGCCCTTAGACACACCCCATCATAGTTTTCCTCGACAGCGTCACCGTGCCGGAGAGACACTTTTTCGTACGATCTCGTTGACGATTTAAGTAACGTTCTACGAGCAGTGATTATTTCACGTTTTAATATAAAGTGCAACTCAGAATTTGACGGAAGGTCAATTCGCTGTCCCGCTGACCGCGGTTTCGTTATCGAACCTGAGACCATTATCATTAGTGTCGCGAGTGCCTAAACATCGCGATTACCTGTTACCACTATAATATCTCTACCTGTGTTAATAAACTGTATCTTTGTTGCACCGCACCGATAGCCAATTCCAATGAAGATTCATTAAACGCCCCTAACCCTAATTGTAATGTAAACCCGACATATAAATATACTAATAGTCATAATTTGAGGCGTAAGTGTTGTTCGTGATACTTATAGCTGCTGGCTGTAGATGTCGCTGATGGGGTACTGCTATTTTTCTTCTAATTTAGATGCGTGGAAGAAAAATAGGACGCCGGTCGCCGGGATTCGAACCCGGGTCCCGAACGTTCGTAACCTAAGGCGCTAACCACTGCGCTACTGTTGTCCGGTGGTAGTTGTCATTTATTATAATTCCGCATATCCCGATCTTAATTGTTAGTTTACCTCCTTTGTTTTCAACTTTACCTCCTTTGTTCTAAGCTAAATTTATTTCGAATAACTTTAACCTTGATTTAGTTATAATTAACTTCTTGTGTATTCGTATTATGCGGCGATATGGACTATCTATCATATACCACGGTTAATTTAATTCTTTTTATTACTTTGTAGGACGAATTCGCCGATGTTTATCTACACCCAGCTTTATGATTCATCATAAAATTAGTCAGCTAATCTCTTAGCATAAGTATCGAATTCATTTACTAATTTCTACATTGATTAGTTTACTATGATCCTGTAATCTTACCATACTTTACTATACCTTAATTACAGCTTTTCTACACTTATCAATTTATTATCTTTATTAAATATACTGTATTTATTTTACTTGTATTTTTATTCAGGCCCGGACCACCAATCGAGCCCAATGCTATTGTCCTCGCATTCTACATGACCACTTAAACCTAATTTAACAATGAACTACGATCATTTAAACTCTCAACTTCGGCACTTAACACAAGAAAATTCACACTTTACACAAAATTAATTTTGATGTTAGCTAAATATTCGTTTTATTATACAATGACTATGTTGTATACACTATCTTTCAGCCTATGACCTACGTCCACCTTATCAAGAGACTCGTCGTTATTCCTTTGTTATTGTTCCTGAGCTGTAATTGCTCCTTATTTCAATTCCTATTTAGTAAAATCCTAGTTTTCTTTCCTTCAATTTAGTCAATATATTAACCAAATCCACTAATCGCTTACTCTCCTAATGACAGCAAACAAAGATCACTGTACGCACTCATGACCCCCTGGCTCTTTCACGGAATCCTAACCATTCCCGTGGACATTGTACTTTTCCGCCATTTTTCCACCACGAAAAGGAACAATCCAGCACTACCTCGCTAGTTAACCATTGATACCTGTAAAAAAACCTTAAGATTAATTCCACCCATGTTATGTCAGGTCTACACCAAGCCATCTACTATTTCAACTAGTCTGTGCTCACGAACGGAAGCTCGTGGCAAACAAGTCCGTACGTAACGAAGTATCAAGTCGAACTGAACTTAACCCACCCTAACCCAACCTTTTTTTACGCGAGAAGGGGAAAATGCATTAAGTATATCCAGTGACCCGCGTCAACGGGTTATGTGAGCCTCGGCAGATGGTAGCGCCATACCCACTAAAAACCCATACCCTTCCCAATTCTTCGTAAAGTGGCGAGTCTCGCCGGCACCACTAAATAAGCATTACTTCAGCGAGACGCCATTCGAAGCATCAACACCTTGTATAATTAACTTACATCATTCTCTTCGATAGTTGCTCCTTGCAGTCACATTTGCTCTTCTCCTAATCCGATTATTTGCGATTTCTTGTGCTTGCATGGACTTCATCGCCATTCCACAAAATTCCCGGTACTGTCCCCAGATATGGTCGTTAGCTGAGAATAATGCGATTATATTATTCACATTGAAGATATCCCCCAACATGTTCTCAATCGTGGTGCACTGAACTGCCCATCTAGGACACCTTAATAACACATGTTCGGCGTCATCTGCGCTCGAATCACAATCTCAACACTTATTGTCAATTTCTTTGTTAATCCTGACCCTGTAATCGTTGAAGATCCCCTGCCCAGTCAACATCTGCATGGTGAAGTGGTTGATACTTCTTTTCCTCTTCCGAAAGGTGGCTGCATCATCGATCAGCCTCCTCGGACTCCTCGCGCCCTGATATAAATGAACATGGCCCCCGCCATCACGCACAGCGCCGTTCTACAACCTTTGTCTTTCCCAGCGCATCCACCCGCACTGGGCAGGCGTATAGCAGGACCAACTCCCATACCTGGTAGTACAGCTTCCTGCAGGCATTAGAGGAGCCATTTACATTCGGCAACAGCGCTCTGATGACCCTTACAATAGCATCCGCTCAGGCACAAACTGCCTCTATGTGTTCATAAAAGTTCCACTTGGTGTCTAACACCACGCCTAGGTACTTTACCCTTTACCGTGCCGGCGCCACATATAACACCACCGACTCCCAAACCCCATAATAGAGTCTTCTAACAGAGTCGGTAGGCCTGTTGACATTGGGGACCTATGATCTAAATGCTCCCATAAGGGCGCAGGACTTCCCGTCCACTATTTTCAAGTGAGTTCCGAACCTTCTATGTTAATCCAGCTGGACCCCAAGATATCTCACTTCCTTTCTCGTCGTCAGAAGGTATCCCTCGATATGCATCTCGATTACCCTAGGGATCCGTTTTGCCTGTCAAGGATATCACCTCGGCCTTCTCACGAGCAATCCTTAATCCACAATCGTCACAGCACCGCGAAATCATTCCCATCGCGTCGGATAACTTCATGGTCGCGTCTTCCTGCTTAGCTACGTCAAGTATGCCCGCTAGGTCGTCAGCAAAAGAAACTGCGTTCAGGCGAGGAATCATCTTTAACTCCTTTGATAGACCGTCGTACGCTAGGTTCCAGAGCAGCGGCCGTAGTACTGATCCCTAAGGGACAACCGCATGCACGGTCCTCCTAACTGTTCCTCTCGTCGTTCTGACTGTAATCCTGTGCTCGGAATAATTTTAGAGGAACGTCAACAGTCTCTTGGTTATCCCTCTAACACCCGCTTTCCACAGGATCGCGCTCTAACTGTGAGTATTAAACGCGCTCTTCACATCAACTACTATCGACACAGTTATTCTATGTCATATTGTTAAGGAAATCAGAGGATTTGGAAATACAAATAACTGACTTTATTTCACACACAACAGCTATACATCTATATTACACTCTGAAGAACGTCTTGCACGCACGCTTGTCGCCAACCGACTCTTCTAGATGCTTCTTAACGACAGTGCTTTGTCTCAACTAAGACCTGGACGCCCTCTGACCCTTACACACACACTCTCATGTACAGTGTAAATGTATCACTTCCCAAACACATATTTTGGCCCAGCCGATAGGATCAACCACATAGCACAAGGCGTCAACAGTGCCCTTCCTCCTTCCGAACCCATATTAGTCTTCATGGAATGGGTCCAACCCCAGGCTTTCCTCGATCGGACCATTAAACGTATGCTCCCAGACTCAATGCTTTCTTTTATACGTGTGGAAATCCTCATGGACACCACCTTAGCTCTTCTGGGAAGCGACGGGGTTGTGTCGGACTTTACTGACCAAAACCCCACGGTGGTCCGCCTGACGATCAACAGGGGTGCCCCGGGACCTCTTTCGAATTACTGCCGAAGCACTCCTGCGTCTTTTCCCATGTGAGGGAGTAGTTCCTAGGTTAGTTAGGGCATTAGGAGGGACCACCCCTCTCACCACTAACCCCTGGGCCGTCGTGCAAGTCTGAGGAGATCCCAGTTCCTCCTCGGCGTGTCAGCCACTATGACTACTTAGGGCGGCCCAAGGCCGTCCTTCGGCGCGGAATCCTACAATGGTGGGACGTTCTCACTCTCTCCCGCTCTGTTCGCTCCTTTACGAGAATTACTCCTTCCCATTACTCCTTCCTCTCGTTGCCACCTCAGCATCGCTATCACAACTGACGAGAGGTCTAATCTTTCGCCAATCCCTAGTCACAGAATATGATGGGGGGGCTTCCACGCCCGACAAAATTCCAGCGTGTGCTGTGGCGTGTCCTCGCAGTGATAGTAAGTGTTCGTCACCTCTCTTCCGACTTTCTGCAAGTATTCCCCGAATGTCCTTACTGTCCTGCGAGCACCTGCGTCATCCGGAAGGACAGTGGAAGCCCTCCGCCGTCTCTCCAAGCCACCCACCTTGGGAGGACCGATCTAAAGTTCCGGTAGCCACAGACCTGACCTTTGCCGACAGATCGTAGCGCCATCCCTCCAAAACCTCTCGTTCAGCTTCCCACCGAACGTCTGAGTCCACCAACCCGACGCGGGGAGGGAATTCTTGCCTGAGCTCACGCCACTCCGGTTTTCGTCCGGCAAAATGGAAGGAAACGAGGGTGGCGCTCATTCCCAAATCGGGTAGGGACCCAGCAATGACATCATCATTGCGGCCGATCGGAGTGCTGCCAGCACTGAGTAAAGTCTGGAGGAGTTTCGAAGATGGCGGCATGCAGAGACGACGTGTTCACGTCGCTCCATACTCTGCAACCGAAGTTATAGAGAAAACAAGGAAAGGCGACAAAAGAAATGAACCAGAGTGTTACGTCAGTGTGCGTGCGCGAACATGCGCATGAGAACTGGTAAGGAACGGACTGGATGGGACAGGAAAGCACGGAAAGTTTAGCCCTGTCGACGAAGCAGTAGGAGGACACATTGAGACGCGCGCCGGCAGGCCCGTCACACGGCTACGTCTCGGGGCACGTGTGGGCAGGCGCAGACATCTTATGACGCGCGACGGCAGAGCCGCCGCATAGGCTACCTCGGAAACTACCCTAGAGCACGTGCGCGCTGGGCCCCTCCATGTTGAAGGCAACCAGACGGATTCCTGCGTCTGACGAGGGTAATACTAGCAGAAGGCAAGCTGAGGTTTCCGGCATGGATCCGTTCATTGCGCCAAGCTCCGAATCGGATACCGGAGCCACAACGGTAGGAATCTCGCAGGGAAGTGCGAGTTCGGACGTCGAAGAGCCGATGGCTTATGGGGCCTCGTCCTCATCAGCGACGTCCAGGGGAAGAAAAAGGAAGCTGACACCCACAGCTTCTGACGTACCTATGAAACTGGCTTTGGAGATGAGAATATCCTCCACGGCGGACATACCATAGGAGCCGAACTAATTCGGCGGGTAAAGGAGATAATGAACGTGTCGAGAATATCGTCGGACCTGAAAAACACCTACATTAAGAACCTAACGGAGGCGGAGGCATTGCCGCGGGCACGATGGAGCCGACAAAGAGGACCGGGTCCGCCTACGGCACTGGAGCAGCCAGAATGGCGGAGATGCGTGTGGAAGTACTGAAGAAGGAGATTAAAGTCCTCGGGAAAGAGCAATCCGGGAAGGGCGAGTGCCTCCGTCAGGAGAGTTCACGGTGTCACGCCACCACTTTAGAAATAGGATACCCTAAGAAGCATGTTGGGGGGGCGTCTCTCAGCTCTCGAGAGGAAATTTGAAGAGCTCGGGCCTTCGCTAATGAGGACCCTATAAAAACGCCTACGGGACTGGCGACATAGTCCAGAAACACGGCAGAGAAAGCCAACCACGGTTGCTGATAATGCCACCCAAATAGATGATTTGGGGGGGGGGCGATGGCCCCCGATGGGGCAGGAGGGTGGGGAGGAAACCCCAGCCATACCCATATCACTGTTATTACAATGAGTCAATCAAAACATGTTACGTTTGTTTTTAATCTCAATTAGCTCATTTAGTTACATTTAGTCATATACCATATACTGATTTTCTATTGTTCAATTACAATATCTATTGAACATTATGCTTATTGGACTTATAATCAATATACAGTGTCACCTTCATAACGCATACCATTATTACTTGTTATTCTTATTTTCGATGCCTATTGTTTTATCCATATTCTACTTATCGCTATCTTTATTAATATTTCCTACTAATATACCTTTTCTAGCTAGATATATACTCTTATTTATCATATGTTAATAGGACTGTATAACCTTTGGTGCTCTATTGAAATGTCTGCTGGTGTGTATACTACTACATTTTGTATTTTCCTTTTTTAATATATTACAATATATGTTTATATATGGAATAGTTGGTTGCAGATATTGGCTTTAATTTATGTTTGACACGACTCCCAGCTTTAAGTTGCATGTAGTACCTTACTATTATTTGCTTTATCTAATCCTCAAAACCCCTGTAACTTCCTTTTAATATATCGTTATTTGACAGCTCTATTTATGAACTGCTCCATCGTCATGGCATTTACCGGATTATTACCAATATAGACAATAGCCACCTTGAAACCTCTATCTTGTTAAAGTGAGTTTTAATTCTTATTTTAATATTACTATCAATGATACCTATTACTCAACTATAGTCCTTAATGTGAATAGACCACAGACAATATTTTGATGATTTGTGTATCGCTACTCTCTCCTCTTTTAGTTCTTTATACATATATTACTACAAGTTATTTGATTATTTACAAATCTCAATTTAATAATTCTATTAGTTTGAGCCCTATCTATTATTAATTGCTATTAATCCAATATCTATATAAGTATATAATATATGTCGGGTTTACATTGGAATTAGGGTTAGCGGCGTGAAACGAATCTTCGTTTGGATTACACATTGCCGACATGCAATAGAGAAGACATTTACTAGTGCAAATACGATTATTATAGAATTGGACAAGTAACCGTGGTAATTAGATACTCGAGAAACTAATGACAATGATCCTAGGTTCAATAACGAATACGCGGGAATCGACGGGATGATAGATGAACATGCTCACAAAATCTAAGTCGGACTCTTTGTTAAAACGTGGAATATGCACCCAGCGTACAGACGCTAAGTAACTCGCTAATACGACGAGAGAATGACTTCCCGTCGCGATGATGCTGCAGAGAAAAATATGATGGGGTGTGTCTAAGGACACGAGATCCTTGGATTCGTCGAGGATAGCCTTCGTTCAGAAGGTGACGGAAATTGGCGTTGCTGCTAATTGGTCAATCTCCATATCGGTGGTTAGAAAAGATGCTAGCCGCCCTCGAGGGAATGTTGCTACTGGGAGACGTCGTTCGTTGAAAAATAGGTCTCCTCTATCTTCTCGTAGTTGGGACAAAGACTGTTTGTCTGTTTGAAGGACTTTAGTTAGATAAATCTTAAGATTTATAACGGGCCCTCAGGTTAGCCGAACATGTACTGCGGAGACGCATCGACATCTGGCAATCATCTTACTCGAAGATTAGGGTTTGCGTGTGGCGAGCCACGGGACAGGGACCGTTGGAATGTTTACTGTCGCGTGTCGCCAGAAATATTTCTTTTAAGGAGAGCTATAGAATTACTCCATAACTTTGTTAGACAAAGCGTTCATCCCGTGACCGCGGCTACGTTCGGCGACTAGCTGTCGCCTCGAGCCCAAGCTGATTGTCACAAATCTCGAACAAATGCAATCGGATCGAAAGACGACAATTGTTTAATTACGCCTATGATAAAATCCAGATTACGGTGTTAAGGGATTTTCCGGAAGTTCCAAAAGGAAGGCTCCGATGTCCTTTCATCTCCGACATATATATGTCGAGTTATCGTTAGGTTTAGGGGCGTGTAAGGAATCTTCATTCAGACTAGTCATCGTTGTTGTACAACAGAGATTATATTTACTGGTATAAATATGATTTTTACAGAATTTGACAAATAACCATTTTGATTAGACATTCGAGATGTTAATTGACAATGTTCTTAGGTTCAATAACGAATCCACGGTCAAAGGGTAACTCTTTGTTAAACGTAGTGTAGCGGCACTCGACAATAAACTTTCCCACGGTTCCTGTCTCGTGGCTCGCTACACAACGACCCAACTCTTCGGATAAGATGATTGCCAGATATCGATACATTTTCATAGAATATTTTCAGCTAGCCTAAGGACCCGCTATAAATCTTAGGATTTGTTTAGCTATGATTCTCCAAAAGGGATAAATAGTCTTTCTCTTAACAGTCCCTAAGTCTATCACATACTACGGGAAGATACTTCCCGCTAGCAACTTTCTCTCAAGGGCAGTTAGCATCCTTTTCCAAGGACCAACACAAAAATTAGCCAATTAACAACGACGTCCATTTCCCCCACTTTCCGAACCAAGGCTTTCTTCAACAAATCCGATGATCTCGTATCCTTAGACACACCCCATCATAGTTTTTCTTTGCAGCATCATCGCGACGGAAAGTCATTCACGTACGATCTCATTAGCGAGTTACACAGCGTCTTTACGATCAGTGAATACTCTACGTTTTAACAAAGGGTTGGTTGAGTAATACTTGTATCGTGGACAAGTAAGTCGAGTACGACTTAGTCATTAACATTTCACGTTTCTGGTTACCGCAGTTACTTGTCAAATTCTGTAATAATCGTATTTGTATTAGCAAATATCTTCTCTATTGTATAACAACAATATCTAATCCAAATGAAGATTCGTTACACGCCTCTAACCCTAATGAGAACTCGACATATATAACAGCATATACTGTTAGTTTAACCCTTTCGCTTCGGGTGCTGCTTATAGGCGGCGTCGGCTAGATGACCTTGGGTACGGGTGCCTCTTATAGGCAGCGACCACGCGATATATCAGGCATATTCCAGTGCCATCTTGTAAATATGTAAATATTTATAAGATGTATAAATATGTAAATATATTTATATTACTTATAATTTTGTAAGCCTTTTCATATTCAAGATGTAAATTATACCTATCATATTCGAGCAAAGATTGGTTTATTATTGTTTTATTGAGCACAATTGTTATTTAAGACTTAGGAAGACATTTATACAGCAATCACGCCACTGTGCGCATTTGTGGCGCGCGCCTCCGTACAGGGAGAGCACTTAGGCGGACTGGACTGCCGAAGCGAAAGGGTTAAAGATTTATAAACCATGTCGTCTTTGTAGTTTATAATTCCAATATCTACTCCTAAAGTTTTTGTTAGGGAGGTGATACATTTACACTATACATGTGAATGTGTGTGTAAGCGTTAGAGGGCGTCCTGGTCTGACTTGAGACAAAGGACCGTTAGAAGCTGTTAGAAATTTCTGGAAGAGTCGGTTGACAACAGGCGTACGTGCAAGAGGGTTATCGAAGTCTTCAGAGTGTAATATATATGTATAGCTGTTGTGTGCGAAATAAAGTAAACTATTTGTATTTCCGAATCCTCCCTTTACCTTAACAGTTTTGAAATCTTAATAACATTGATATATACTACTCCTACTTTTTAATATTAATATCTACTACACACATAGCTACACACCAGTGAATTGAAATTTTCTCGTCTTCTAGTTATTTATAACTTTTACGAGTTATATATTATATTTGCAAATCTCAATTATTTTCTTCTATTACTGTGACTCATCTATCTATTGTTAACTTTCGATTGTTCCATCAACCTTATCTCTATTGCAAATTATACTTATTAGTTACCAGTTTTATAAACCATGTCATCTTTCTAACTTATCATTCCAATGTCTATTCCTAAGATTTAACATATTACTTATTTACTAATAATATCGATGTATATATTCTATTCTCTTATTCCTATATTGATTGATTACTTAATTTCCAGCCAATCATGTTTTAATGTTACTTCATTTACTATTTTGTTATTCACTGGACCTAATGGTGGTAATTAGAACTTATTTCAGTTACAGCAAATCAGAATTAATAACATTATATTACTATGATACTACACCCGCGTACTACTAAGCAGCGTTCTGTTAGTTCGTTTGGAAGGGGTCCCAAAGCCAACATGGTGATAGTCTGAGTTCTTTGCACATTATTTTACGTAATAGATGTTTGCTTTTATCTTTCATGTGTTAATAGGTCACTTTCAACCTATGTTTCATTAAAGCGTCTGCTGATTGTGTATCCTTCTACATTCTGTATCTTATTCTTATTATACATGTCGGAGATGAAAGGACACTGGAGCCTTTCCTTTGGAATTTTGGGAAAACCTCTTAACACTTTAATCTAGTTTCTACCATAGCCGTAATTAAGCAACTGTCGTCATACAATCCGATTGTATTTGTTCGAGATTTGCGATAATGAGCTTGGGCTCGAGGCGACAACCAGTCACCGAACGTAGCCGCGGTCACAGGATGAACATTTTTACCTAATAGAGGTATAGAGTAATTGGATAGCTCTCCTCAAAAAGAAATAGTTGTAGCTGCACTCGACAGTAAACATTCCAACGGTTTCTGTCTCGTGGCTCGCCACACACAGACCCCATTCTTCAGGCAAGATGATTACCAGATGTCGATGCATCTTCACAGTACATGTTCAGATAGAGTGTCAGCCGACGTAACACTAGATCTTAATGATCTAATAGCTAACATTCAAACTTATTTGACTTATTGACTTTACAGCCAATCAGAATCAGTAACATTATATTACTATGTTACTGTACTACTATGCTAGTGTATTACTAGGCAGTGCTCTTGTGTTCCTACTGGCTAGTCATTACTGGAAGGGGTCCTGAAACCAATAAGGTGGTGGTTGTAGCTAGTAGTGGTAATACGCTACAGCTCGAGTTCCGCTGGTGAGGAGAGGCCTGCATAAGTTCTGAAGCGGGCGTAAATGTCGCTCCTGGGGCACTGCTGTTTTTCCTGTAATTTAGATGCGCGGAAGAAAAATCGGACGCCGGTCGCCGGGATTTGAACCCGGGTTCCGAACATTCGTAACCTAAGGCACTAACTATTACGCTGCCGTCGTCGTTACGCGTACGCAGCGCGCCGTCGCCTCCTAGTTAATGTGGAGTGGTGGTATTTGTTGTCGAGTGCCGCCATACCAACATCGCGACAGTCTGCTTTCATTCCTCGTGTCGGCTATTATGCTTTACATATTTATTTGCATGAAAATTCTCGCGAGTGTTAATTATGTGCTAACAAAATAATTTTTCAAACATTTGGTGCTACGTTATTATCTCTGCCGGTGTTGTATGTTTCTTGCTCTGGTCTTATGTGCTGTGTAGGATCCTCTATTTATTTTGATGAGTGTACTCTTCATTCTTGAGCTTATGAATTTTTGCAGTTCCAATTTCTTCTGGCATGCTCATTTTCATTTCTCTAACTTCTTGTGAATTTATATCTTTCTGTTTATTACACTGTTCATACTAGCGAGTACCTGCGTCATCCTATATGTGAGTAGGAGTCCATCGCGGCTTCTTCAAGCCTCCCAGGTTGAGAGGACCGCTTTCACTATTCGGTGTTCACTGTCCTCCTTGCACAACTGGATCCGCCACCGGTCCCACGCCTCGTCTTCCGCCACCCCCGAACGTTTTGAGTCGCGTATTCGGCCGCATCGCCCCCCGAGTCCAGTGCTTTTAGGCGTTTATATTTTCGCCTAAGCGCCAATGACTGGAACTCTAAGGGAGGAGATGCTGCCAGAACAATCGCCAACACATAGGATATCGTCCGGTATACCCCATTACAATTCTGATGGCAGTCACCCTATGCAGTTTTCTCAACGGAAGGATACTGCGATGACACGCACCCAGATCGCCAACCCATATCAGGGCCCTGTACAGTACTCGAGACCTGGCGATACCCTCATATATACGGCGTCCTGCGACTCCAACCCTGTCAATATTCGGCAGCAGACCGCACAAAGCGTTAACTGCTGCCGACACCTTGGGGACTAGAAGATCGAAGTGCTATCCAGACACCCATTGGCTGTCGATGATGAGATCCAGATACTTCATCCGGAACCCCACCTAGACGGCTTCTCCAGCCATGCTTATGCTCAAACCGATGGAGAAGTCCCTGTCCTGTTCCTGTCCTAAAACCACATGTCTTCCAACTTTTCCGGAAAGATCCTAAAGCGCAGTCCGCGCATAACCCTCTCCGTGCAGAGCTCTGTGACTTCTCCGACACGTAATGTTTCGTGTCATCCGCGCCCTCCTGCCACGACCAGAGTGTCATCCGCGTAACACACCATCGCCGTGCCCGGAAGTAGCGGACAGCGCAGCAGCTTGTCGTACGCTTCCTTCACGGTGTACCCGATCCACTTGTCATTAAGGTAGGCCCGGAATAGACGAGCAAAATAGTACGGCACCTCGAAAAGCTTCAGGGCCATCACTATCCTGTCCCATGGCATGGTGTTGAACGCATTGACACCATCCGAAGATACGCCAATGCCACATTGTGCCGGGTAACCATGGCCTCTAAAACGGCTCGCAGGCATCTGACAGCGTCAACCCCTCCGAAATCCTTACTGCCTTTCGTGCCAACCCGGTACTCGTCCCGACATGTCGTCCTCCAGACAGCCAGCAATGACTCTCTTAAAGAGCTTGCCGACCTCGTTCAGTAGACATATCGGACGGTACGTGCATGGCGAGGTTATCGGTCGGCCCTCTTTACGGAGTAAAACCAGTCATCAGCTACGCCCGTGAATAGATTCCTTCCTTCAGACACCTCGTATAGAGGCGCCGAAGTTTGGAAGCCATAACCCTCATTATTTCCACCCAGACCCAGCCTGAGACTCCGTCCAGATCCGGCGCTACGTCGTGGAAGACCATTTTTCTGGTCACCCCCTGCAGCTCTTTCTTCGTGACTTGCCATGTATATGGGCTCCCACACGGATCGGACTTGACTGCTTCGACGAGGTCTAACCAGGCCCGGGTCTTAGCAATCTCGATCTCCCTGTGCAACGAGCACCACATCTCGCGATACATCTCGTGGCAGTGAGAGGTCTCTTCCTCGGTGCGAAGCCGTCTTCGGCGAACCCTCTGATACCGTCTTTGAGTCTTTTTTTTTTTTTTATTAACGTGGTGGAAATCCTCACGGACACCAGGTCGCTTCTGGGGAAAAGCGGCGTGGTAGTGCCGGACTCAAACCGACTAAAACCTCCACGATGACCGTCCCAGCTGCGATTGAGAGGGGCCCTGGAACCAGTGTAAGGATACACCGGACCCCCCACCGCACTCAATACATCCCCCAATGGAGCGATGTGCGGCCACGTCACACCGCGCCTCGACGCCGGAGTCGCCGTGCCAGGCAGTCCGGTTCCCCTACCGGGCTGCTTTGCGGCCCCGGGGCGCTGAGCTACCAGCGCCTAAGTTTGCACCCCGCCGGGGGACGCGGCGGACCTAGTGCGTCTCACCGAATCGCGTCCATGGCCTCTGCCACGCCCTCCCCGGTCAATCCTCTCAGGGTGAGAGTACCGCACCCTCATCCTCTCCACGGCCTCCTTTCGAAGCATGACTTGCTCACAAAAGGAGGTCACGGCCCTCCTCCTTCTCTCGTTTACCAACAATGCCTCGAGGATCGTCGGCGGCGAGAGATCCCAACCGATTTCCACGATGAGGTCGTGGCGCGGCCGCGCCCACGTCGGGCAGTATTCCAGCGTGTGCTGCGCCGAATCCACGCTCGCATCGCAGTGGTGGCAGCGCGCGGTCGCCTCCTTCCCGATTCGGTGTAGATACTCACCGAAGCAACCATGTCCGGTGAGCACCTGCGTCACCCTGTAGGTCAGGGGAGGCCCGCCGCCGTCCAACCAAACGTCCCAGTTTGGAAGGACGGCCCCGAGGTCCCTTATCACCGGCGCACCCACTCTCGTGTGGAGGCTGGCGCGCCATCTGTCGAGCAAAGCTCGCCGAGCCCGAACCCTGACGTCGGCGCCCACCGGGCCCGCCCCGCCCGACAGACCCCGAGTGTGGAGATAAATCTCACGACACCTCAGGGCTTGCAATTCGAACGGAGGAAGCCCGGCGGGCACCGCCGCTGCCGCCGCCGAAATGGTGCGGAAGCCCCTCACTACCCTGATGGCCACCGTCCTGTGCAGCCTCCTGACCACTAGGAGACTGCAACGGTTGGTCATCCGGTCCTCCGCCCAGATCGGAGCTCCATAGAGGAGCCTCGATCGCACCACGCCGGCGTACAGCCGGCGCACTCCGACGTCGGGCCCGCCCAGCCGAGGCAGCAGACGTCCTAAGGCATTCGCCGTCGCCTCAACAGACGGCGTCAGGCGCTCGAAGTGAGCGCCGAAGGTCCAGTGGCTGTAGAGAGTCAGGTCCAGATACTTCATGCTGGTTCCGACCCCGATCTCAGCCCCTTCCAACCTCAGGCGGTAACCCGCTGGAGGCGTCCCGTGATCGGCCTTGCGGCAAAACCACATTGCCTCGGACTTTTCAGGGGACACCCTCAGTCCCAATCCCTTGATTTCGGCGACCACGCAGGCCACCGCCAGCTCCGCCAGGCGGACGGTTCTACCCCATGCCGTGCCCCAGACCAGCACCAACGTTTCGTCGGCGTAGCACGCCAGTGCTGAGTTCGGAGGCATCGGCGTCCGAAGCACCGCGTCGTACGTGATGTTCCACAGCAACGGGCGCAACACCGAACCTTGCGGGACCCCGCGGTGTACAGCCCTCCCGGATATCCTGTCCCAGGGGATGCTGTTGAAGGCGTTGACCACGTCCAGCGACACGGCCAACGCCACGTAACCACACCGCTCGGCCCCCTCGTCATACATATCTAACAATATCGCCACCCAAATGCAAGATAATCATAATTCCAACACAAGTCAACGTCGTCATAATTAATCAAAAACCCTAATATGCAGCTATAAATTAAGTTAATTTACTGCATCGTACATATAATCCATATTAATTTTACTTTATGGACTATAATCAAATTATTAATTATCTCAAACTATTAATTATAACATAAACACTATGTATTATATGTATTATACATTTACATACACTGTGAATTATACATTTTTCCTATGTATTATATATATCGGAGATGGAAGGACAGCGGGATTTGCCGTCTGGAATGCTGGGAAACCCCCCAATACCCTAGTGCAGACTTTTTACGATAACTGCATTGTAAGCAATAAAGAGAAAAAAAAGAAATAAATAAAAAATAACTTTAATGTTCCTACCCGGCTTTATGACGATGTGTTCGGGTTCAAAGTGACATAGCAGGTCACTAGACGTAGCCACGGTCACGGGAGGGACGTTTACCTAACAGAAGTATGGAATGATTATATGGCTCTCCTTAAAAAAAAAAAAGATTGACCCGAGAAGTGGGGACAGGAATATATACGGGCAGTTTCATTTGGATAGAGAGTTACAGAAGAAGAGAGACAGATAGTTAGTTAGTCGTTGTACGAATTGCTGATTGAGTTACCCTAATCGTGTATTACGTTGATACTCGTCATCCCGTGAACCGTGAATTCGTTATCGAACCTGAATCCGTGGTCACTATCATCTCGACCATCCTATCGCCGCTATTACTCATAGCCTCTTGTAGTGTCCACATTTGTACCAATAAACCTTAGCTACATCCGCGATGGTAAAGTACGTAAAGGTTCGTCGAACGCCCCGAAAGTCCACCCTGACTCCGACATATATTATTATATATTATTTATTATATCATTTTATTATTTATTTTATTGTTCATTATTATTATGTGTGTGCACCAGTAAATTATCGTTCTTACGCTTCATACCATTTTAATAACATAATTCTCTAAATTACGCATTTACGAACATTCACAACTGAGTTCGGCTCTATGTTCTATATTTTCACTGGTAGTTAATTCACCATTACGAGTCGCCACTCATATATGTCTCTAGTTCATGGTCCTACCGGTACAGGACAAGATGGCGGCAACCCGGAACCAAGCTCGCGTTATGCAAAATTACGTACATCAACATGTACTCACGATTTTTCACGTCGGAACAGACGAGAACGAGGATCAACAGCAACAGCGAGAAACGACAACGGTAGACCAAGAATACCAAGGGTTAACACAACAACTGGACGACTACCTACAATACTATTCAGAGGAATTGCAGGAGAACGAATTCATCTAATTGATACCGAAGCAGGGATAAATTTGATCAAAGAAAATAAGTTACGTCGCGTGAGATGGTCCGTGCGACGTCCTTCATTGTCCGACCGTCAAGGCCATTTTAAATAAAGAAGGGTGTAATATATTTGAAAACGTTAATAATGAAGAGTATAGCGAAGCATTAGATCTACTGAAAAATAATATATTTGCAACTAAATTAGTATGCTACTCTCTTTAGAAGTAAATTTGACCAAAATGACTCTGAACGAAAGAGATTATTTCTTAATATGTGTTGAGGTAAATGTTAGATTGGTATGATCACTAGTATCTACATGCAAAGTTGGTACGTCCACTTACGACTCTGTTTATTTTTCCCGTTCGCCATGTGTTAATTATCTGAGTATCCGGTGTGTTGTAATGGCTGTACATGGTGGTGAAATACAGAGTATACAAAACTAATCTGTGTGAATCAATTAAATATCGAACCCCAAAACCTATTTAATAACAATATGCTTATGACATATTGTGATCTTAGTGATCAGACTAATCAGTGGAAAGTTTCTACAAAAACTGCAGTAAGTAGAAGTCTAAATTTAGAGAAATTTCGAAGACAATAATATATTTAAGAGCTTATGTGCTTTTCTTTCTTTGACTTTGCGTTAGGAACAAATTTATGATGAATTTTTTTCACAAGGAGATTTAGAAAAAAGTATGGGTAGTTCCCCCATAGAAATTATAGATAGAGAACGAGCATCCATACCAGACCTACAAGTTCAATTCATTACAAATATAGTCCTTCCACTTTTTATGTAAGTATATTTTAAAAGAAACTGTCTTTGTACAATATATGTATGTCGGACAGGAAAGAACACCGGAGCCTCTGGAATTCTGGATAATCCCGCAACATTGTAATCTAGAGTCTACTATAGCTGTAATTAAACAATTGTAGTTATTCAACCCAATTGTAATTGTCCGAGATTTGTGATAGTGAGCTTGGGCTCGAGGCGACGGTCAGTCGCCAACGTACCCGCGGTCAAGGGATGAACGCTTTGTCTAACAAACGTATGAAGTAATTCTATGGCTCTCCATAAAAGAAATATTTCTGGCGACAGGCGACAGTAAACATTCCAACGGTCTCTGTCCCGTGGCTCGTCACAAGCAGACCCTATTCTTCGAGTAAGATGATTGCCAGATGTCGATGCGTCTCCGCAGTACATGTTCGGCTAACCTGAGGGTCCGACATAAATCTTAAGATTTATCTAACTAAAGTCCTCCAAACAAACAGTCTTTGTCCCATCTACGAGAAGATAGAGGAGACCTATTTTCAACGAACGACGTCTCACACCAGCAACTTTTCGTCGAGGGTAGCTAGCATCTTTTTCTAACCGCCGATATGGAAATTGACCAATTAGCAGCAACGCCAATTTCCCTTACTTTCTGAACGAAGGCTATCCTCGACGTAATTTGAGCCGTAAATTGTCGGACACAGGATATATTGTATACGTTCAACTTTTAAAATAGCGACGACCAAGAGAATAGCGTAAATAATTTTTTCACGAATACGACCTAATGTTATCACAGGTAGGAGAGTGATGTAGCGGCACATGAATCATAGGACGAGGCGGATCGAGAGCGACTCATGTTGTTGTCGTGCCTCGGAATACGGACACTGCCTTGACGCACAAAACATATAGATAGGTAAACTCCCGATAAAACAAAGTCACCGTTATGGGCAACCGTCGATCTAAGATGAATTCAAATTTTCTGACTCCCCCCCGACCAGTATAAATAAACGGATGCGATCGCGGGCGACTCAGTATATACCGAGTAACACGATTTAGAGATTAATATCTACGAGTTATTATCCGAGTCGATCATATTCTAACTTTGCGAATACATTTGTACTAGCTTCTCTTAACGGTATTTATATTTATTCTTATTTATTTTATTTATTCTAAATATATTTGGCGGGTTGCAGCAGCAATTTGTCGTATTTTAAATTATTGATCCTCACACGATCCACTACATGATCGATAACTGAACTCTTTACGATTGCATCCGCTTAAACTGGTATAGTATCAACTGGTCGGGGGAGAGTCGGAAAATTCAAATTCGTCTTCATTCGACGGTAGCACGAAGCGGCGACATTGTTTTGCCCGAAGTTTATGTATTATTACATTATGTATGTCCTAACGATATTGATACTCCGAGGCAAAAAACAACAACATGATTTGAATTGTCCTCTAGCTCATGTACCGCTACATGTACTTTCAAGGGTCAAAACTGGCACAGTTCCGCTTGTGACACAAAAAGAAGATTATCGTGTCCCTTCCTTTAACACATTTTGCCATTAAAAGGCACTAATTTCTGTGACTTGTTTTATCTCTGTTATAAAAGTTTATATTTACAACTTTGTAGTTTTTATGCAAACGTAAAAGGTAAGTAAATATTAATAAATATCATAATAATATAATATAATACTATATAATAATATTAATAAATACTTCGCTATTTACTTATTTTATTTCCATTAAAGTATATTGTATTTCACATTACAGTACTTTCATTTTTATTTAGTGTAATAATAAACATATACGTTAATATTCATTGACATTAGTGTATTTGTAAACTTCACTGTAAATTTAATAAAATTGATAAGAACGGAATTGTTAAATGGGTATATATGTATAATTAAACTAGATTCTATCCTCAACGTTACTTCATTATTTTATTATTGTTTCATATAAATATTTTTTTTTTTTAAATAATTTACGTATGCTTCTAAGTTAATAGAAGTAAACACAATGTGTTTGTATTAATTGTTATATATGTCATAATTTCAACCACATGATTAAATTATGGTATGTATTATTAAAAATTAAAAGTATAGTTTAATGTATATATTAAATACTTATAAAGAATCTATTTGTAGATTTTAAATATGGGTAATAGATCAAAGGATCGGATTAAAGCAATGATTACCAAAGATATATTGAATATACATTATTATTGCTTGGATGTTAAAAAATTTATTAACGACCAGTTTGAAGATACTGTGGATTATTTACATAGTTTAATTGTTAAAATACCACAAACAGCCTCTGGCCCTTCAACTACAAGGACGCCAAAAGTTTTGAAGAAAAAAGGTTATCACAGTATAAAGACTATCCCAGAAAATGATATTATCAATATTGATAATACAGTATCAGGTTCTACTGCAATACATGATAAAACAGAAAATAAAGATATAAAAACTGGGGATGTGATAGAAACAATTGGCCGAACAAAAGGAGAGGCTTCAAGGAAAGCTGCAATTAATATTAAAAAGCAGCAGTCAATGTCACTTGTTGCAAAATTACGAAGGCCGTTATTTCTTGACGATGACAGCAATGTAAGTGTTTGTATCATATTATGATGAAATTTAATACGTTTAATCTTACCCCAAATCTTATGTTACTAATCAATTCTAACCTTTATATATAGTACCTAATAATGCTTGATATAGGTTAATTAATATGTTGAAATCTAATTGCTTAAATTGTACATTGTGTATATTATTACTATTATAACGTTGTTAAATATATTCTAAATTTTTAGAGGAAACGTGGAAGCCGATCTAAAAAAAAGGAAAGTGCTAGAAGTAGTTCAGATGAAAAAAACACACAAGGCCCTACAAAACATAGTAAAACAGAAAAGAATGTTTTAAGCGAAACAATTTCAAGAAGAGTCGCTGGTACTTCACAGATACATTCACAGGATCATCTTTTTATAAAAGAAGATGCAATACAGCCAGAAAAGATTGAACCATTAAAGTCTTCAATGACAACAAGAAATAGTAATATAAAGAGAACTTTTTCACAGAGTGAAAACACGGAGGGTAAATGTTCTAATATTATTGATGATACAGTAATTGCACCAACAGGAAATGATATTGAAGAACTTTCAATGTACGAGGATGCACTTGAGATATATACTCCTCTTATGAATTCCACGATGGACATCAATTCTACTTATACGCAGAAGATGATGAACGCTACCGTAATTTTAGAACCTTCCACCAATCCTAGATCTTTAGAACCTAGATCACCAATAAAATTAAACGAAACTGTAGTAATTAATAAAAACTTGGCTAGTAGTACAGGAAAAAATTTTGAA
Source organism: Bombus flavifrons (assembly GCF_040668555.2). Lineage (NCBI taxonomy): Eukaryota > Metazoa > Arthropoda > Insecta > Hymenoptera > Apidae > Bombus > Bombus flavifrons. The sequence continues at coordinate 997,447 of NC_138451.1, forward strand.
CCTAAATTTACACCACGGTCGTCAATAACTTTCCAGGAGAAGATGCAGCAGCTAAAAGAAGCGATGACAAACAAAGAGTTTGATGAATTACTCACGGAAGATGAGTCATCCCCTGAAATGAAAAAGTCTAAAGCAAATATTAAGAAACAAGAAATGAAAAAACGACAAAAGCGGCAGAACAGATCTATGACATCGAGCGAAGATGCAATACTTAATACTCCAACAAAACCATTTTCGAAGGAAAAGAATACAATTACAGGATTCCAGGAAATAAGAAACACGTATAAATCGAATGCTCTATTCGATCCATATATCAAGGTATCCGTAAAAAAAAAAAAGAATTGAGGCATTTGAACAGGCAGACGTGAACACTCCAAAACTTGCTGTTGATATTCATGCACCAACTAGAATAACTCGAACAAAAACACGAGAACAAAACACTAGTTCTGCTGCACAAACAGAAGCTTCGGAAAATGCAAACATTGCAGAAAAAGCGATTGCTCATAAATTAGCACGAAAGTCGGTTGCAAAAGCCAAAAAAATTCTATTACCAAAAGAGAATAAGGATGTCGATGAAAGAAGAAAACAAGAAGAGCAACAGCGTTTACAACGTTTAAAAGCGAAAGCTGAAAGACGAAAAGAAGCCGAATTAAGAGCTCAACGACAAGCTGCAGGTGAAGTAATGAAAACTAAGCATCAGATGATTACATCACAGGTAACATTATAAACAATATCAAAGTATTCTTCTGTTATAAAAGCACATTACTCATTCAATATTTTAGCCACAATATGGCTCCAAACAGCAAGGTCCAACCACTTACGTTTTGGATGGTGAACTTGACGACGATGAATCAGGTGATGAATCTAGACCAAAGCATACAATTCCTCATTGGGCACAATGTAAGTATTGTTTTACTAAATGAGTTAATAAACATTAGAATGCATAGAGTACTCGAATTTTTATCAATTTTAGCGCACATGCGTGAAAATCAACTTGCGATGCAACGATACATTCCGGAGAAAGCAGTCTATAAATTCTTTGATAGCAGAAAGTGCACACCAGATTTAACTGAAATGTTTCAAAATATAGATAGGAGTAGATTACAACGCACGTCCAGTGCAATATGGAAGACACCACCGCATTATTTCATGATGGAGAACGAATGAAAGGTATAATTTGTTAAACTGAATGTTGTTGATTTCAAATTGTGCCCTAGAGCAAAAATACTTGTCATACCCTGCATATAAATATAGAAATGACGTTACATTGTAACTATCATTAAAATAGGTATGTGTTCTTAATATATCAATGAACGTAAGACTACACTTTTTATATTTTAGAATGATCATAGGCATATATTATTTTTATTATACCAATCAAATTTTACCACTTTTTCTTATTTATATGTATCTTCTTAAGAATTAATAAATAGAACAATTAATAAATAATTGTTTTGGTACGACTTTTTGATGAGAAGTAAATTTTATTAGATTTGACTTATTATCACTGTTGTGTAATAATTCGCGTGATACGCGTGATATAATTCGCACGATTAAATAGCACTGGTGATTTCGTCTCTTCGTGACACGAGAAGGGTCTGGTAAATGGGTCGACCGTGGACGTTCAATCTTGTAAAAGAACAAACAGCGGCACCGTATCGTCGAGCATTTTTCTCTCGGTCAACAGCCATCCATTTTATATTTAGAATGTTCGGTTGCGACGCTAAATTTTCGTTACACCACCGGTTGTTTTGTCTGAAATTCGCGTGACGTAAGTGCATTACACTCTCGCACCCGTCAGCCGTTCCTGCAACCACTTCGCGCGTTAACTCAATAATATTTCTTCTCTGCTACCTTGTTGCCGTCGCTGCTTGACAGATCTCATTTGCTGGACGACTGATCGATGAAAATTAAAACGGGACGCTGATTTACCGTATCGTTATTTTTGTGTCAGGTATTCTCTTTTTGCCGTTTCGGCGAATTATTTTCATTTCCAACTTTCCTAGTCTTATTCTTACGTCGACTCTTATATTTTAAGATCTAGTCTTGTACGTGCGCTGGGGAACGCTTTTATTTATTGATTCAACAAAAAATATAGTTGTAGGTGTTTTACATGCGAGTAAAAGTAACGAAGTACGTGTCACGTAAAATTGATACTTGATTTGTAAGAAAAAAGAGGCTGAGTCGTAACCCAACTATAAATTTTCTTTTATCAAACTTTATTATAAATTTTAGCTCTTACAAGAATAACACTGAACCCGAGAAAAGGCGTTGTACGAGAACAGCGACTAGGACAAGAACAAGAACTGCCCGAACTGGGTGAAGTCTCGGTTTATATACGTTTTGGTTTTAGGATGTTGAGGGGCTAGGTGTAGGTTATGATGTGGAAAAGTGTCCGAAGATCGGGGGTCGATATCCAATCTCTGATGTGGACTAAGGCGCGTCACAGCCTTGGTGTAGGCTATAATGATAAGGTGGTGATGTGTCCAAAGGAGCCCGAAGGGTTGCGGTCGATGTCTTATCACTGATGTAGGCTGAGATGTGATTACGGAGCGATGGAATTGGACTCTGACTGACTCGACTCGTACTTGTTCTTCTTCGTCGTGGTATATTATGCTTTTGCTATTCCAACCTGTGAAGGTTGGCTGGTTAAATTTCGATCACGATTAATAGGGATAATATGCGAAGTTTGACTAAATGCCGCAGTATCATGTGTTGAATCCTTTGTAGACTTCCCAACAGCCTGTGATATAGAATGAGTTAGTTGGTATTTGAGTAATGATTTTATAGTATTTTGTTGTTTCTTTATAGTTTGATTGTTATCTAGTTGCTCCTTTGATACTTGCATTTCTTTGTTTTGTTTAGCAACTTCTACAGCCTTTCCAGCATCTACAACTGGTTCTTTTTCAATGTATGTAATTTCTTCTTCAACCAGCACAACTGTGCTTTCTTCTATAGTTTGTGTTTTTGTGTCATTTAGTAAATTTTTCAATTCAATTTCCACAGTATCTGGAGCTTTAGATACCGAGTTACTATCATCTTCTTCATTTTAAACCCCCCAATCATCAAAGATATCCTGAATTACAATTCTTTTGTTAATTATGCGCATTTTATCTGCTTCACTTATAGATTTATTCCTTCCTTCTGTATTAGCAATATATACGACAATTTTATTATGAATAATTTTTTTTCTACATTAATTTTATGTGAACTATCAAAAGATTCAGTCTTGCCATTTCCATTTGTTGTTTCTTGTTCTACATTATATTTTGCATCAGTATTTCTACACTCTTCCATTGGCCTCTTCTTTAATATCAGTGCCTTCTTTAATACTTGCATTCTTTTCTTTAATATCAATGTCATCTGCAGTTTCTAGACCATTAATTACTCCTGATATAATAGGGGTTATAGAATCGTTTCCTGTCTTTGTATGATTTAGTACTTCCTTATTGTCTTTCTGGCTATGATTTTCAGAAACTTCTTGACATTGATCATCAATTTGTGTGTTCTTATTTATTATTTCTTGTTCTACTTCATTAATCGCAGTGTTCCTTATGATCTCTGTCTCACTACTTTCTTTACTTCCAAAAAAAAAATTTTTTTTTATTTAAATCTGTTACATCACATTTATTTACTACTAAAACATCTTGAATTATATTATCTGTACATTCCTCTGACTTATTTTCTTGATTCCTTTCTTTTTTTTTTTGGAATATCCTTCACATTCTTTACAATATCAGTCGTTGATTTTGATATTAATGAAGAAGATCCATCTACTTTTATCGATGATTCTATTTACTTTATTAATGTTACTGTGCACTTCATCTAATTGTTCCATGGTAAAACATCAGGATTGTTACAATTACTTAAGAAGTCATCGATTGTCCATTTAAATATTTACTACACTTTTCCATCAATGTAAGCCTTTATGGCAGTTTGACATTCTACAGAACAACAATGCTGTATCAGTTTATATCTTTTTTTCATCATGAAGTTTTATTATATCACCTAATTCTTCCTGATGTTTTTTCTTTTTTTTCTTTTTTCAGGATAAGAGTGTGTTTTCTATGTGAATCTTCTAATTCTTGGTGCGCCTCGCGTAAGCGATTATTAACATCTTTGGAAAGTTTTTGAACGTTTTCCTACGTAATATTTCAAATTCCTTTTAATTGACAAGGATCATTTTTTTCTTTTTTCAAAATCGAGTTTCGATTTATTAGTTTCTTCTTCATATTTATCTTTAAGATCACCCACTTTTTCCAAAACATTTTCAACAACTTTTTTATATTCACCCTTTAGTTTGTCTAGTTCACATTGAAGGGAAGATTATTTGTCCTTGTAGTTCAAGACCTACATTTTGTCGCTTTTGCAACTTTAGCTCCAGCTTATCACGTTCCTCCATTAAATTACTAACACATGAATTATGTTTGGCCTTTTCTTGTTCCAGCAAGTCAACTTCATATTTGTGACTTATGTTATTTTTTCTAATTTTATTGTTAGTTCTTCAATTTGTATTTCAAAAGATTGGACTCTTTTCACGTTTGTGTGTGTGTGTGTGTGTGTGTTTTTTTATCTGCCAATTCAGATTCAAGCGCTACTATTCTTTTCGAGTAATCCGCGATACGATTTCTAAGATCGCCTTTCATAGCCTTTTCTTGCTTTAATTTCGCGTTCGTTCTTCTCTGAAACTTCCAAAAGCTGAGAATGGAGGCACTTCACTTTATTTCTATGTCCTTTCGGTGTCGCGCCTTTACTTCTGTTTTCTTTTTATGTAACTCGTTGAGTTGCAATTCTAATTTTTGCACTTCCTCCTTCATGTCCTCTATGTGCTTCTCGAGCTCTTGTGTCGTCCTGTCTTTGTTGGAACATTCTACTTGAATATCAGCGAGTTGATGCTCGGGATCGTAATTCAATTTTTGGTCGCTAGCAGTAATAAGCCCACGTGACTTCACTTTTGAACTTGATCTTGTTTGGTCTTGATTGTGATTTCGTGGTGTTTGTGGTGTTCTAAAAGTAGTCGTCACATTGCTTGCATTTTCAGTGCACATTGATACACTGCACTCTGCACTGGCAATGCTTTTGTTGTCATGAAATCTCTTTAACTTTTCAGTAACAAAACCTTTTATCTTACTATCTAATTTTGGATTATGCGCCCCTGGTGGAGATACATTATGTGTTCTCTTTTCCTTTACTATACGCACGTTATCCTTCTGCTCTCACTTTTTCTATCATCTTGTGCTGTTGTTCTATATATTGTGTTCTTATGTTCTTCGCATATAAATCCTGTTCGAGTAGATAGATTTTATCTTTCAGTTGAGGTACATGTTTAATTCTTTGCCTGTGATTATGATGAACAACCTCAGCGTATTTCTTTTTTTATGGATTTCCTGATAATCTTTCAGAAGTCGCTCGTTATATTTGGAAAGCTTTTTCGCTTCGTCTTCAGCTGTTTCTTGACGGGATTTTCCTTCTTCAAGTTTTTCTGTATTCGTTTTCTCTAAACTTCTCCATTTATTCTGTTCTTCTTCGAGTAATTCATTACGTTTCGGTATCTGGCTATCCTTTTCTTAAAAACATTTAATTTTATCAAAGATTTCTCCTATTTTAAAACTTGCTTCATTTAAGGTAACTTTATGAATTTCCGATTGATGCTCTAACATTTGATTTGAGTCTTCTATTGCTGTTTCACGTTCCTTCAACTGTTCATTAAATTTGTTGTTTAGCATATCCACTCGAGAAATTTCGAGTTCTTGAGCATCGTTTCTTTTTCAGAAATTTGGCTTATTTTCTCTCGCCTGCTGCTACATGTTGCTGTTATTTTATCAACTTCTTTCTTTTTTTCCCTTTTTTTTCAGCAACATATCATTGACCGTATCTTTAGATTTTACTCTTTTAACCGTATGTTCTTCATCTAAATTTATTACATAGTCTTCACCTTCCATTCTTGTTTGTTTTGTCACTAACTCTAACATATGAGCTGCACGTCCTTGTGCTGAGTAGGTTTTTTTTTTAATCTTATCTGTCGTTTGATATTACCTTTAGGTGATGATAACTGAAGCAGGTATTTAAACACTGATCCATCATTTACTTTTCTGCACTTCATAAATTATTTTCAATAATAGGAGTTGAAATCTTTGATTCACTAGTAATGATTTTATTGGTTTCCTCAAATTCCTTAATATTATCTTTAGGGACTTTGATATTGTCGTTATCACAATCATTTGAAACAATTTTAGCTACTTCCCCATCTTCAGCTGTAGCATCATAACATTTCATCAAAGGAGAAATATCGTCCATTTTATTAATTTTAATAAAACATTGTTTTCTAGTACTATCCTTTTTTTCTTTTTTTTCCTTTTTTTTTTTTAACTTAAGATCTTGATTTAAGCTTTGTGTTTCACTATATGATTTATTATTATTAACTACTTCAACATTATTTTCAGTAGATTTTTTCGCGTGATTTTTATACTTATTTAAATAATTTAACATGTACAAATGTATCGTACATCAGATATACCATTTTTAATAAATTGTCGCATTTACTACAACTCGAGTTACCTTTAATATCCTGAATGAGTCGCATGATTGATCAATAAGCTATGAATAATTATACAAATTCAGTTTTTTCTCATCTATCTATCTGAATATTATAACAAATACTTTACATTGAATATTTTGTTAAAAACTGTAAGTTTTTCATAAACGCTTCAAAATTCACAGTCTATTGATCAATTCCTTTATCCCTTCTCTTTCTCCTCACTAAAACAGATAAATTCTTAATGTACTTTGTGGATTTTTTTTTTCATAAAGTAAATCACATTTATCATCTGATATATTTTTTGAAGTAATTTCTGTCTGTACATTTTCTTCTTTTCCCCTACTTCTTTTTCTCCTTCTAATGAATTCTTTTTATTCTGTACAATAGTTTTTGTACCTTCAATTTTGTTAAGTGCAATTCTTATTTTTGATAACTTACTTTTATTAGATAATTCTTGTGAATCTTCTACTACATCTTCCATATCATTTTGAGTGTGGCTCCTACCTTCAGTAAATTAATATTTTGAACAGTATCATTAATTTCAATAGCTCTTTCGGTATCAAGTAAATCGCCCTTATTATCTAATATTCTTTTTGAATTGACTTCTGTCTCTGCAGTTTCTTCTTTTGTATTTTCTTCGATTTTTCTTTGTTCTTCTAATCCACTCCTTTCATTTTGTAAGATTTTTCTCGTATCTTCATTTTTTTTAACTTCAACTTTACCCGATCTCCTAAGTCTGCCTCTATGTTTCGCTTCTCTCTTTGCATTATTAGCACCTTTGTTTTCTTCTTGTTGCTTTTTTCATCACAACTCTTCAATCTCCGACTACGTGATAAGGGACTATCGGATACCATATTTATAAGTAAACGAGATATTTTATTCCTAGTACGTTGGCTTAAATTCGCTTCATCAATTGCTGTTATTCTCGTTACTGCATTATCATTTTCTACAGTAACTTCTTTTTTCTCCAAGCTTTTGTTCAAACTATTAGAAACTAAACTATCCTGATAACTCCAACTAGTCGCTTCTTTAATAGTCTTCTGTATTCCTAACTTGATTTCGGCAATTGTTTTTCGTAGCAATTCGATTTCTTTATCGAGGAGTTGACCCTCTTCTTTTGCTTGTTTGGTCATAGTGTCTATGCGTCTTTGCATTAGCGAGTTTTCTTCTTGTTGTTTGTTTAACATTTCAATAATTAGTCTAAGTTCGTCTCTAACAGTGCATGCTTTATCTTTCGACATCATTTTAAATGTTTCTAATTCTTTATCTGAGTCTTGTTCAAGGCTAGATCGTCTGTCTCTATATGTAAAAAATGAATCCAGTGTTTACTTTGATTTGTTAGCTTCCGTAGATGCTTCCAATTCCAAAGGCCTTCTGGTTTCGTGGATTAAGAATTCGTTGTCGCGGATGACCATAGTCCCAAATAATTCTATCTTCCGTAGATGATGAATGTCTTTCGGTTTCCGAACGGACGAGAGTGCCGTTAACAATATCAGGCAGTTGGCGCCATATTGGGGTGATGGCTTCCTCTATTGTCACATAACGACCTGCTGAGATATAGTCACCTTGCAGTAAGTTCCGCCGTTAAACTTTTTGAATCTGATATTGCCAAGATAGGATGAAATCTTTTAAATAATGTACGATATGCCGGTGCTGGTATGGGCTGTAACTGACAAAACTGAGAGTTTCTATTTATGCTCATGTTAGTTGTTTAGCGTTACTTTGGTCACTGTACTGACTAAGGTTATGTAATTTACGGTAACTTTGGACATCAATAAGGTAAATGATTTTGACATTAAAACCAGTGGGTGATGATGGTGGTGTACTCAACGGGGTAGATTACTGATGCGTACGATGGTTAAAAAAAATGTGAAACAGCATTAGCCTCGACTGGTTTCGGCACAGTCGAACGATGCATAAAGGGCGTCGCAAGCTCGGTGGTGCGTCGAGTTTTTGGATCTCGTAGGTGGAGGGTAGCACTCACTTGGCACGGTAGGTCTCCTTAGCGCAAAAGCCAACGGTATCAACGTGAAGAACGCGTACTGGTCTGCCAGGCGGTCGCCATCCTGGTATGGGGGCCCAGTTACTCAAGGCAGGGTTATAGAATCATCAGCCTGGTGCCGATATGCGAATTGGTGGTGCCAACAATACGCTGTACGTACAAGTTACGATATGTAGTCTTATACGAGTATACGGAACGTGCCGCACCATCTGCGGATTATTGCTAGTCACGACAGTTAGGTATTCGAGTACCGAGTGACACCTGTGGAGCTGAGAGCGTACTACGGTCTATCGAGAGCCATATAACAAGCTGCATTGTTAAGAGTATTATTCTCTTCACTTTTTGTTATTGGCCTATCGCCCTGTTAGTTTCAGATTGGGAGAGTGAGTCCATTCCAATCACAAGGATTAATAGCATGGAATAAATTGGAATAGGAGGAATTTACTAAGCGAAAGTTCCCGACAAAATGGCTATTTGCCAAGTTTGGTTCTCGTCCATATCTGGACGCCATGTCGCTGTGCGGGTCGATGTGTCTCCAGGCGCGATGCTCGAGTTCCACTCGCAACCTCGAGTAGAGGTCGCCACATTACGGATCACTTGTTTGTTTACAAAAATAGAGGCTGCTCCAAGTAAGTTCCATTGTTGGGCTGTTACTTTGGAGATGTTTTTTGAGGATTTTCGAATTTTTCTCGCGGTTCAAACCTATTATAGATAATGCCTTATAATGGCAGCTATCTACTTGCCAAGTCGCGTTTCAGGAAAAAACCTGGAAGCACGGGTAATTACTTTGAACTCTGAGTCAGTTGGCCTGATATAGTCGGCTGCCCGAAAGTTCCATTATGATACTTCATTTATAAGGAGGGCAAGTATTGTTTTCTCTTAAATTTTTTGGTTGATTTGAAACATTGTCAAGCAACAAGACATAGTTTAATAATGGATATACAGATGTAGCTTCCTATTGCCTATACGTGGCTGTAGGATATGTTTGGAAATCTTGAATGCTGCGAGCGATGCTCTGTTCTTACCGTCGAGTTACTGGACTCGTCTAGGAGATCGTTGACCTATTATTTAGTGAAGTGAGAGGAGCCGGTTCACTGTTGCGATTGTGAAGATAAACGTGAAGATTTCCCCTATAAGTTTAGAGTTTGAGCTTTGTATTGTAGTATTTAGCCGTCTCTCCAAGGACAGTGTTAGGGTTGTGGTTCATATTTAGCCATCAGATATATCGCGATGAAAAAAGAGAATGCAGAGGTTAGGACAATTATCTAGTTTATTATTCGATGGAATTTGACTGCAAGTAATTTTTGAGTCACTTGTTTCACGAACGAATCGTATTTATTTGTTTCGCTCTTCGTTAATATTCCAAATTTTCTTTTGCCATCGCCTTTTTAACACTAATAATAAGTGTTGGGAGCAATCTTGATGTGAACAGGATGATCAAAACTTTTACACGACACGCAACAAGGTTGATTTGTGTTATCCTTGCTTTCTTCGGTACAGGAATCTGGGTCAATACGTTCATCTAGATTATAATTATTGTTGAATTTAACGCTGCGGCAGTTAGAAGCCGCATGGTCCAAATGTTGGCAAGTCTTACATTGCATTTCGTTTGTCAAATCTAATTACTGGTGAAAAGTCGGAGGCAAAATACTGAAAATCAGCCGAAGATCAGAAGTTGAAGAAAATTTCAGGCTGGCTTTTGACACTAATCTCATCAAGCCCGGTCAAATAACTGGTTTTAAATGTTGAGAAATCAATTAATCGGAGAATATAAGAATTCACATAAAGCTAGATGAACAAAGGAAATAACGATTAATGTAAAATTTTAAATTAGATCTTTATACCAGTCATTTGGCTAGCCCTGATAAGGTTAGTGTTTATTAAATAGTTTGGTAATCGTTGCGCGACATTTTGAATATTCATTCGTTTAATAATTAGCAAAGTAACTTTCCTTCGTTGATTCCTTTGCCATAATTAATTTTTATTATTTACGTCCTTCACTATACATTTCTTAATTCTCTGTATTCAAGATATTTCTAAGAATGAAAATCATTGGATTGATTAAAATTTCAGATACTGCGTGATAATAAGAATGTTATAGAGAAAATATCAATGGACTTCAAATTTTCAACCGTGAGAAAATTATTCTCTTACTACATTATTCGCTTAGTAATAAATGACGTTTCTCCTTCATTTTTTTTATATTAGTATTAAAAGTCAAAACGCACTTAAAAAGCACTTAACCCTTCATCTGCATATTGGGTCATTGCCGACCAGTAGTTTTAAGTAATTTTTCATTTTCTCCATGCTGTTGATTAAATCTTGCATTGTTTAACGAAATTAAGGTTATAAAATAAGGTAAGTAAGGTGTTACGTCGCCTAAAACATCGGTGCTGCAGCTCTCGCGACCGGGCAGCCGATGGCCTGCGTAACGTCATTTCGACCCTCAATAAACCTGAAGACCAACCATAACTTTTCTCTTTCATTGTGTACACATGTATCTTCATTCAATCCGCTGTCCTGAAAGATTTCTTAAGGCTAAAAATATTTGCGACGCACATCAGGTTTTCAGAGGTCCTTGGGTTTATTAGGCGCAATTAAAAACACGGTGAAAGCGGGTACGCACCCATTAGGAAAAACCGAACATCTATCGAATAGAACAGGCTGGGTTTTCCCATGCACAAGGTCACTCACGAACCACGTTGGTCGGAGGCTTCCTACTCATCTCTTCTCCTACGACTCTAGGAGGGTCAAGTCGCAGTCTTCTCCTACGACTCTAGGAGGGTCAAGTCGCAGACTTCTCCTACGACTCTCGGAGGGTCAAATCGAAGACTTCTCCTGCTACATCAGGAGGGTCAAGTCAACTTATTTCGTCAATACCGCTAGGTCAAGTCAACTTACTTCTTCTACATACTACAACGTCGAAGTCTAGCATCAAAATCTCACGTCTATTAAGTATCCTCGAGTGCTACGTCCACTAACATACGAAATTCGACTGTACGAGCCTTGCTCTACTATTCATATCTATCTCATATTCGTGCGACAAGTTGTTATCGACGATTTATATCTACTCAACAGTGTAGTTTAAGTGTTGGAAATATATATTTTTATAATTCTGTGAATCACAGTGTTATATAAACTTAATCACCCCTATTATCCTAACGGAAATCAGGGGATCGACCAACTCGTGGTATCGATTAATATAATCTTAACGGGAATTTACGACTCCCGTTGACGTCTCTCCTCGCGATTGCGTCTCCCCGCGATTGGTCGAAATTACATAAGGTAATAAGTTAGACAAATGTGTCTGTGATGTTGCCAGTAGGTCTACGAATTACTGTACGATGTTTGTAAATATCGATGTAGAGAAAGATTCGTGCTGCGCAATTCGAAAGATTCCTGCTGCGTAATTCGAAAAGAAGTGCTTCGTAGAAGATGAATGTTTTTGTTGATGTATACATTACTTTGTCTAGTAACGTGTAATTGTTAACTGCGCAGCTGCTTGTGCCACCGGCTCATGTGTCCCCCCTTCTCCCACCACTTTGAAAGTTGCTATGCGAAACTAAGGTACAAGGAGTCATTTAGTCGTCTCATTTCGTACCGATAACGTGGATAGCGTTGCGTCAGGTTCGTAACGTATTGTAACCTATTGGTGGCGTCGGTTCTTTATTACTTCCATTAGTGTATTTTTCGCATTATTCATTACTATATTTTTTACCATCGTTTAACTTTGTAACTTATATTTTTTTTTGATAAAGGTGACGCGCAAGTAAACTCAAGTACTTCAAAGCAAGATTTCGCATGCGTTTCTGTAGTATTATTTAAGTATATTTAGTTGCGAACTTTCGAATTCTTGCAAATATTTTTCATTATTTATAACACGCGACTATAGTGTATTAGTGGAGTGTATATCTCACATTCTAGTAACGAACATTCATAGTATAATTCTTGCAAATGCTCGCATTGCATTCACGGTATTCGTAAACATTTGTTCGATATCGAGAAATATCTTATATTTTTAAATTAATATTTTTCATATGTAAAATAAAAGTAGCAATATTTCTAAATAAACGTTCGATAGAGAAAAGAAGAAAAACATCGAAACAATATTTCGCTTCTTTTCTACTCCCCATCCCACCCCACCCATAAACAACTCTATTTTTAAGCAATATTTGTGACAGCGTGCAATGCGGTTTGTAGAGTCAGTGTTTGCTCCGCAAAAGTATTTTTCAATATTTCCAAATCACGGTCGTTTTGATTAAATCCAATTAAATAATCACAAGTGAAAGTAATAAAATTTTATCAAACAATTTTGTACGCGACATTAGAGCTCTTGTTCGCCGGTTATAATTTTAGCGGTCTTGGTAATGTGGTCTTATTTTATATTATTTTGAACATTCTTTTTCGGTACTAGAGTCAGTGTATCAAGAGGACAAAGCCTCTGCAGGAGCTCAAGAATGTAAGTAGTTTTACATATTGTACTTCAATTTGTTCTATTTATTATATTTTGTTTGAAATATTGTTAATTATGCAATAAAAATGATTGATAATTTAGAAAACTGTAAATGTCCTTTTTAATTGAAATAAAGTCTTAAAATCTTAACATTAAAGTACAATAAAACTGTTTGATACGTAACAAAAATCAGTGAATGTTTTATTGTCAAACTTTTATATTAGAGTTTCAATTTATATACTTATTAGAGTTCAGTCTTTACTATTGTTAAATTTCCATGCTTATTATTGTGTATTAACGATATTAATGATATTTTCTGTTTTGTTATAGACATATCACAGCTTGAACTTCTTTGTCTTCTTTGGGAATGCTCCAACGGTGGCTCAAAAGCCAAGAATGTAAGTAACTTTACATAACTTACTTGAATTACGTGTATTCTATATATTTTGTTTTGAATACTATTGATTAAGAAATACAATTTGATTGAAAATTTCATAGGTTAGGGTTTTCTGAGTGGAAAAGATGGCGGCATGCAGAGAGAACTTGTTTACGTCGCTCCGTACTCTGTAGATTAAATTATAGTGAAAATAAGGAAAGGTGACAAAAAGTGGACCGGAGTGTTGTACCACTGCGTGTGTGGAAAGTGCGCAAGAAAATTGGTGGGTAAAGGACTGGATGGGACAGGAAAGCAAGAAAAAAATTCAGCCTTGTCGACGAAGCAGTAAGGAAGACAGGTAAGGACGCTCACCGGCAGCGTCGCACTTAGACTGGGGTGTAGACCGGGAGCAGTTACGCCACAGGTGCGGAGGCATCGGTCATCAGGCCAAGAGCTGCCCTGCTTGCGCGCCCATGTACCCGCTCTGTGAGTCGCTTGGTGTGCCCACCACCCACAGAATGGGAGGGGTGGCATGCGTTCCGCCAAGAACTAAAGAGACGAGCCGAATTCGGGAGCCTGCTACGGACGGAAGGTAGGGTGACAACGCGAGAGATATACCGCAAGAAGAGGAAGGGATGACGAGTGTGGCAGATAGCTCAGGGGAGGACATGGATATGGACTTGGTAAACTAGATTTATGCGGCTCCGCCAGACCAACTTGGGGCGATCGTATACCAGCCCTATCGTATTCTAGACACCCTTAACTAGGTCGTAGACCTGGACGGTTTAGTCGCTATAACGTGGACGTCAGCACCGGGCATACTCGCCGCAAGCATCCTGCTCTAGCAGGGCAAGGGGTATGCCGCGATCGAGTTTGCCGGCCTGTGTTTGGACACAAGAGGAGAGGAGGTTGAGGTAGGAGCTCTGATGAAATGCTTGGACCTCATCATCGATAGAGATTGGACGTTCGGGCTGCACTTCAATTTCCTGGTTCCCAAAATGACGAAGACAGCCAACGCTCTATGTGGCCTGCTGCCGAATATCGGTGGGGCAGAAGTCGGAGTGCGCCGACTGTATGTGGGAGTCGTCCATTCTTGGGCCTTGTACAGGACCCTAGTGTGGGCAGAGGATCTGATGACAAATTGACACAGTCTACTTTTGCTCAGTAGGCTTCGTCGAGGAGGATCGTAAGCGGATGCCGGACGATGTCATATGCGTCGACGACTGTCCTGGCGGCGTCTCCTCCGTTCGAGCACCAGGCTTTAGCGCCCCGACGAGTGTACGAAGACCAGAGAAGCCGAAGCTCAGGCGGGGACTCTCCTCCCGCCGAGCAGGCGGCCCGAGACGTTCGGGGGGAAGTTAAAGGAGAGGCGTGGAAGCGGTGGCGCTCCCACCTAGTTATCGAAGACCAGATCTGGGACCACCGAGCCGGTAGATTGGTACTGCGAAACTGGGAGGCTTGGAGAGACCGCAGAGGGCTTCCACTGTCCTTCCGGATGACGCAGGTGCTCACGGGACATGGAGTGTTCGGGGAATACCTGAAGAAAATCGGAAGAGAGATGACGAGCACCTGTCATCACTGCGGCGAGGGCGAGGACATGGTCCAGCCCACGTTAGAATTTTGTCCGACGTGGGAGGCCCCACGTCTTACTTTACGGCTGATGATTGGCGAAAGATAGACCCCTCGTTAGTTGTAAAAGCGATGTTGAGGGGGCGACAAGAGCTCCTCGCAGTACGCTCATATTGCGAAAGCGTAATACTCGTAAAGGAACGAACAGAGCGGAAGAGGGTGAGAACGTACCACCCTTGCAGGGTTCTGCGCCGAAGGACGGCCCTACGCCGTCCTGGGTGGTCATAGAGGCCGACACGACGAGGAGAATCTGAACCTTCTCAGACTTGCACGACGGCCCATGGGATAGCGTAGAGAGGAGTGGTCACTCCCAATGCCCGAACTAATCAAGGAACGACTCCCTCAGACAGGAGAAGACGCAGGAGTGCTCTGGCAGTAATCCGAAAATTTTCTGGTTCCCGTGCATTCCAGCTGAGCGTGGGATGGTCCACCGTGGAGTTTTAGTCGGTAAAGTCCGACACTAACCCGCCGCTTCCAAGCTGGATGGTGTCCATGAGGATTTCTCCACGTATAAAAAAAAAGGTTGGGGTTTTCTAAGAATATTCTTCTATTAAAATAAAAAAAGTTTTAATACCAAATTATAAAACAAATGACTAATATATTTAAAAATCATTAGATTCTTGATTTCTGGATTTTAAACTTTTTTATTAGAGTTTCAATTTTTACATTTATGGATGTTTATTAGAATTTCAATCTTTATTACTACTAAAGTTACAAATGTAATAAATTTCCATTTTTTATCTCCAACTTTCCAAATAATCAGCGATCATTTATCCTATTTTGTTTTGTAACAGATTTTTCACAACCTCCATTTCCACCATTGAATTTCAACAGTTCCTGCCTGATGTTCGTCTTTGAAATGATATTTGCTGAGATAGTTTAGTATCGATGGCAACGTTTTCCGTTTCTCCGCTTCTAATGGTGAGTCGCATGCATTTTTGTTCCTCCGGTCACTCAATCATGTCGTAGGATGGAAGGTCCGAATCGGCACGGGTGACTGGTTGTATTATGTAGAATTTTTTGCGAGCATAGTGGCCGCGGGTATTTTTTATACCCGTGAGTAGTAACATTTTTTTTCATATCTTTATTTATTATTTCAGGATAGATCTTCTTGCACATCGCGATTATAATCATGAATTTTTTAATAATTAGTTTAAACATATAAATTTGAGAATATATTCGTGGTACTGACAAATATGTATAATAGTATTCGGTATAAATATTTGCAAAAGGCAAATATCTAGACGAATATACCTGTATGACATAAATACACTTAATCTTAAGCAATGAATTTTAGTATAAATAAGAGATACCGAAGCGATTTCGTTTGAGCATTTTATAGCGGAGAAATCGGATGTCCGATTTCGTTGGAATGAAAGATGCAATTTTCCCTCAATGATAATGCCGATATATGCAATACACGATACATACATTTTGTGACAATATTAAGTCACATTCCTTTATTTGACTGCAGATATTATAAACGTAATTGTTTTCGCACGTTCGCGGGGAGACGCGATCTCGAAGAAGCCCGGCAACGGGAATCCTAAATTCCCGTTACGATTGACTAATCGTTCGATACCTTATTTCTTTTGGGATAATAAGGGTAGTTAAATTCAAGATAACGCTGCTATTAACAGGTTATTATATATTTGCACAATCCAACAACTTCGGTGTAATACAAAATGAATGGTTGATAGAAGCTGACTACGAATGCGTACGACGTGAGACGCTAGTCGTGTTGTCGTGTATGATTATGGATTTTGTCGACTCACTGTATTCCACTTGTTGACTTCTTGATAGACTGACTAGAGTTGATGTAATGACCCACTTGAGAGACTCGAATTGCTTGACTTTGTAGAATAAGTAGTTGACTTTTCTAGCGGTGTAGAAGAAGTAGTTGACTTTTCTAGCGGTGTAGAAGTTGACTTGACCCTCCTGATGTCGCAGAAGAAGTAAAGTTGAGTGACGATGATGTGTCGGAGGACTGCTAGCGATGGGTGTGTCTAGCGCACGGGATCATCCGATTTGTTTATGACATTTTTGGTCAGGAAAGTGAGGGCAGTATACATTGCTTCTGATTGGATAAACGAAGGTTGGTGAACTAGGAAGGTCTTAGCCGTCCTCGATAGAAAGTTGGTAGTAGGAAGCATCGTACGTGAGAAAAACTGACGTTCCCTTGTCAAGCTGTAGTAGACAATAGTCTTTAGAAAGTGATTCAGAAAAAAGATATTTGTTCAGTCTGAAGGACCTTCGCTAGCAAATTACTGGGATTTATGATGGGTCCTTAAGACTATTGAGGGTACGCACTAGGGATGAGCGGACATCTGGTTCCCGTCTGGCCCGCGGTGTATGGCCT
Organism: Bombus flavifrons; assembly: GCF_040668555.2. Taxonomy (NCBI): domain Eukaryota; kingdom Metazoa; phylum Arthropoda; class Insecta; order Hymenoptera; family Apidae; genus Bombus; species Bombus flavifrons. The sequence continues at coordinate 1,014,804 of NC_138451.1, forward strand.
GGTCTAGGTAGAGGGTCGCCCGACGTAACAGTAGGTAGAATTTAAAATATGAATTAAAATTCATTTCTTTTCCGTACAAGAATGTGTGAAATGTTATGTGCAAGAAGAAACTTCGCGACATGCAGATTTTTGAAACAAAGCAATGACCTTGAACACTGTTTCTGCATTTTCGGAGATGTGCTTTGACGAAGAGATTGCCGGAGATTATTTCTATCTTGGTAATACATTTAGAGACAATTATTCCATTTCATCGAGTCTTAGTGTTTTTATTAATGCTACTTTTTTGATAATATTAAAATTTCAGTAATTTATTAAATTAGTAAAGCAGAGTTATTATAATCCGAAACGAAGTAATAAAATGTAAAATCAAAGAACGTTAGTTCGTTAAATACAAATGAGACAAACTAATCATGTTTTTAGATTTAGATTTCCAGATTTAACAATTTCCGTGCCCATTGTCAGGATCTCGTTCACGTGCCTAGGTGCTACTTAAATCGGAAAAAGACATTGGGCACGATGACTATAATTAATGCAAAAATTTCTCAGCTGCTGAACATGTGTAGGAGTATCGTGTGTGTAATTAGGTTGTGGAATTGCGTCGTTTTTCTCATTCGCTACAACTTAAGATACGAAAAATGTGGAGACATATATTAATTCAAATTATGTATCAATACAATCGCAATTCGTGGTAATATCAGCTACACGATTAAGTGTAACCACGCTGTTAATATTGCTGTAAATTACAATTATAATTCCAAGTATACTTATATTTATTTTAACGATATCATTTCCTTAGACGTGTTTTATCACGTTTTACGCAATGGTTACTAGCCTTCGTCAGTCGATTTCAGGAAAAAGGTACGTATCTTAGAGTGTGCATACTGTGTGTTCAGCTCGGGTGTCGGAGACGTCCCGGAACGTTCTCTCTAGTGTAGGCTCTTGCGCCCGGGTGTTATGTGTGAGAACCGTGGAGATGGACCTCTGGTCGGGTAGACGTGTTTTCGAGTGACCAACCTGTTTCAGGGAATTTCATTTGAACAATCGACGGTAAAGCTGGTACGAATGGAACATGTCATCGTCTCTGGCTTTGCCCGTCGATTTTTTTAATTTCGCGGTCGTGATCGCGAGTGGTTTTCGAAACGAACGTTAATATTGCTCGAGCATGCATATGCGAACAGACAGCGAACGCTATATGATCGTTGTTCATCCATGTGCACTTGGATCAGCTTCCGCGATTTATGTTTTTATTTCACCTTTATACTTTATTTCTTGGTTTGAAATTTTGAAAGTCTCGAGCTTAGATGTAAGTTTCAGCGGGCATTGCGCCCGAAGAAAGAAGAGGTTACGAGCCGAAGAGGCCCGGCAAACTGCCATAGAAGAGGATAAGTACCAATGACTCCCCATCCTCTGGACTATCCAGAGCACGGGAAGTCATTCTTGTTACTACTTTGCCACTACGCTCGCTTTTAGTATTTGTAGTAGTAGTAGTAGTTCTGTTTTCGGCCGATGTATATAACAGATAGTAAAAGTTAAAAGACAGGTGTTTGTATGTATCGTCGGAGAAAGGGATGAACGTAACAGGTTAAAACAAAAACTAGCCGGACGTGAAAGGGTGGAGACAGCTCGGCGAAACGCCGCGTCGTTTTTCGTTAAATACTTGCCTAACGAATCTGCTGGCTCGTCCGGCTTTTGACGCCCTTGTTATTCGTACTGTGAGCGAACAATTACCTCTGACTCCTCCGTGATAACTGGCCGAAAACGAAAAAAAACGAGGTAGCTCGAGTTCGGGAGAGGCAGCATCGAAAAACAGAATGATTAATCGTAGTGGGCTCGCGCACGTGTATTATCGCCCCTTTCCCAGGTGTACAGCGCGAAATTCAACAATGCTGGAAAATGAAAAGCCTCCGGTTACGGGACGTGGAGATATACTTTCTGGCATTTATATGGTACGCTTTCAAGTTAGGACAATAAAAGGGCTAGTGAAAATTGGCGAATAGTGGTACTGGAGATTCTGTTAGCGGCGAGACGCGGTTAATGATGTGATAGGTTTTAAAAATATACGATACGCGTACTTAAATTTTTCTGGGAGAACTTCTGAGGAATAGAATGTTGATAGATTTAGCAGCGGGTAATCTGATTATTGGTTTGCTCAGATTTTTGTACTAATTTATTAGGTAAAATTTTTAATGAAATTGACGATTCTGGGACTATGTTTTTATTTATTCAATTCTACAGATATTTTCTAAACTCGCCATCAGAATTCGCACTAGAACAGAATTCTTTAAAATCTACGTTAAATTATTCCATTGACAAAATATGCAATATATAAAATGAATTCCATCACAATTGAAGACTTTTTTGATACATAAAGCTTTAATGGATAATGCATTCTGTAATGTTATCAGTGCTAATGGCGCATTGCTGGTTTCCCGTTGAATCGTATCTTTACTTTAATCATTGTCTAGGATTCCATCTTTTCAAGCAAACGCGAGTACTTGGTAGGAAACTGTAAATGAATGCTTTCTGCTCCACTGTTTCATTAAGCATATGCGTTTTGAAATCGGAAATCGGAAATCGTAAATCCAATCGCATAATGCATAGTGAACTGTTTTAAATTGCCGGTTACGTGTATTACTATCGCACCGAGTCTCTAAAAATTCCAGAAGAGGTTAATGCAATTAGTGGAATACTCGATGAATATCTTTTTTTTCATTTTTTTTTTTTTTTACGTGGACAAATCCTCATGGACACTCCGCTGCTGCAGTACTCGCGTAACAGCAGAGTAGTGTCGAACTCCTACCGACTAAAACTCCACGATGACCATCCTACGCGTGTGACAGTGGTGCTCCAGGAACCTCTTATGAATTAACTTCCGTTGCATCCCCTTCTCGCATCCTCTTGTTCGAGCCAGTCCTAATACCTCCCGGCTATTGAATTGGCGTTAAGGGGGGGGGTCATTGCCCCTAGCGCTGTCACTCCTTCTAGTTGTGGTCCGTTGGGACAGCGATGGGGCGTCTCTAGGTCGTCTGACTGACATCCTTCTCCATCGTCTTATCCTGCAAGGGTGAGAGTTTTTCTTTCTCTCCCTTTCCGCTTGCTCCTTCGCAAGCATAACTCGCTCGCAGAAGAGGCGGGCAGCCTCGTATTCCTGTGACCCTCTCAATATCGCTTCTACAATCGCTGAGGAAGTCACCGTTTCTCATATGGCGTGCCGAAGAATGTAGCGGGGCAGTTCCCACGCCGGGCAGAGCTCCAGGGTGTGCTGCGCTGTGTCCCTGCCCTCTCCGCAGTAGTGGCAGATGTCTGTCGTCTCTCCGATTTTCCTCAGGAATTCGCCGAACACGCCGTGTCCGGTGAGCACCTGGGTCATCCTGAATGAGAGCGGGAGGCCGTGGCGGCTTCTCCATGCCTCCCAATTTGGGAGGACCGCCTCCGCGCCTGGATCGCGCCTCCCTCGTTGATCAGCTGGGATCGCCACAGGTCCCACGTGTCCTCCTCGGCGGTTCCTGGGTCGTTTGGAGCCGCCTGCTCTGTCAGGTCCTCTCCCAGGTGCCAGACTCTTCGGTGGGTGTATCTCCTTTTGAGCGCCAGCGCCCGGAGCTCCCACGGTGGAGATGCGGCTAGAGTGGTCGCCGACGCGTGGGACACCGTCCGGTATCCCCTAATGATTCTGATGGCAGTTACCCTGTGCAGCCTACTCAGGAGCAGGATGCTGCGACGTCTCGCCATCAAATCGTCTGCCCAAACCGGGGCCCCGTACATCACTCGGGACCGAACGACACCCTCGTAACGCACCGCGTCTCCCGCCCCGCCGATGTTCGGTAACAGGCCGCACAAGGCATTAGCAGCCTCCGACACTTTCGGAATCAGGGAGTCGAAATGTGGCTCGAACGTTCACTGGCTGTCGATGATGAGACACAGATATTTCATCTGCGACCCCACCCGGACGGTTTCGCCTGCCATGTTTATGCATAGACCGAGCGGCGGGGTCCCTCGCCTCTTCTTATCGTAGAACCAGATGGCCTCCGATTTCGCAGGGGAGACCCTCAGGCCCAGTCCGCGCATAGCACGGGTCGCGCAGGCCGTTGCGATTTCGCCGATACGCAGCGTCTCGTGCCAGCCACGACCCCCGACCAGGACCAGGGTGTCGTCCGCATAGCACACCATGACCGCGTCTGGGGACAGTGGGCATCGCAGTACCTCGTCATACGCAACGTTCCACAGGATCGGTCCCAACACCGAACCCTGCGGGACACCGCGCTCGACGGGTCGCCTTTCCTCCCCTTCCTTGCTGGCGTAACATATCCACCTGTCGTCGAGGTCGGCTCGGATCAGCCGGACGAGGTAGCTGGGAACCTCGAAGTGCTCCAGGGCCGTCACTATTCTGTCCCATTGCATGGAGTTAAACGCGTTGACGATGTCCAAAGAAACCGTCAGCGCCACGCCGTTCCGGGAAACCATGTCCTCTGCAAGTGTCTGCACGCGTCTGACCGCGTCGATCGTCGAGCGTACCTTCCGGAAGCCGTACTGGCTTTCGTGCCACCCTGACACCTGACTCGTTATGTGTCGCTGCAAGCGGGTGGCGACTATCCTCTCGAGTAGTTTGCCGACCTCGTCTAGCAGGTATATCGGCCGGTACGCTGACGGCGAGGTCGTCGGTCGGCTCTCTTTGCGGAACAAGACCAGTCTCGCCGTCCGCCATGCCCGGGGGTAGACATCCTCTCTTAGACATCTTGTGTAGAGGCGCCGAAGTCTGCGGGCCATGACACCCATCACTCCCCCCCCCCCCAGATCCGTCCCGAGATTCCGTCCGTGCCTGGCGCCACGTCGCGGGAGGCCATTCTTCTGGTCGCCTCCCATATCTCGTCTTTCTTGACTTCCCAGTCGTCCCTCCATTCCAACCTCATGTCGTTTCCCGCGACCGTTCTGCCGCACTGTCTTCTTGCGTGTGGAAGAGCGTCACGATGATCCGCAGCAGCAGCGCAGGTTCCATCTCTCCCGTTGCCAGGGGTACTTTTGCGGGAAGTTTTCGCGTCACCATCCTGTATGGCCTTCCCCATGGGTCAGACTCGACTGTTTCGACCAATTTGGACCAGGCACGGTCCTTCGCGTTTTTAATCTCCTTTTGCAGCGAGCGCCGTAGCACGCGGTACGCCCGGTAGCGCAAGGAGACTTCTTCTTCGTCGCGTCGTCGCCAGCGGCGGGCCCTTAGATACTGTCTTCGGGCCCGGACGCATCTCGTCCTCAGCTCCGCGATGTCAGGGTTCCACCAGTAGACTGCTCTGCTTTGCACCGTACCTGGTGTGGCACGTGGCATAAATGCGTCGCAGATTGCTGTAATGGCCCGGCGAAGGTTTTCGGCCTCCTCTTCCACGTCTGTTTCGGTCGTCGTTGTCGAGGCCTCCCAGATCCATGCTGTTGCTATAGCAGCCGCCCGGAGTAGATCTCCGTTCATCTCCTTTACCTTCCATCTTGGCGGTGGGCGCGCGCGTCCTTTTCTGGCCGGCCGCGACCGTCGCCTGCAGTCGCCGTTCCAAGTCCAGGTGTGTCCACCTCCATGAGTATGTAGAGGTGGTCCGAAAGTGTCTCGACCCCTTCGCCTACTCTCCAGCCTGCGTTCCGCCTGAATGCATCGGGGGAGGCCCATGTGATGTCGACGATGGAGCTCCCGCACCACGCCACGCAGGTACTGGTCGAGCCCCTGTTCACCAGCAGGAGTCCAAGTCCCGCGGCCCAGTTTGACAGCGCGCGGCCGCGCGCGTTGGTCTTGACGTTACCCCATTCCGTGGAGTGCGCGTTGAAGTCTCCCAGGACGAGCACTTGCCGGGGAAGTCGTCGCCTGCCGCAGTCGCCAACCCCGTCCAAGAATCCCTCGAACGCAGCCCATCCGCTGTAAGGTTACACGTGTGTACACCCACCACCACCAACCCTGCCCACTCGACCGCGACGTATCCGTTGCCGCGTTTCAGCAAGGCTCCGTGGGCGAACGCCCACGGCGTTGATGTCCAGATGACAGCAACCATTTCGTCCGTATCTCCCGCCCCTTCCGGAGCATCCAGAACTCTGTATGGTTCTGCCACCACCGCTAGGGTGACTGTGCTCTCCCGAATGGTTTGGTAGAGCAGGTCTTGCGCTCGCCTTGACTTTCCCAGGTTAGTCTGGAGGATGCGCATTTTCAGTCCCAAGTGTCGTCACTTCTCTGGCTTCCTCCGTGCCAACTTCTTTGTTCGGAGGCTTAGGGTCGCCTTGCGACGGGGAGCCTTTCTCGTTGCCGCCTGCAACTGTGGATCTGCGGGTGGCTCCTTTTGTTCCTTTCTTCGGGGGGGGGGGGGGGGGGCGCAGGCCGGTCCACCCATCCTGTGCACAGATGGTGCTCCAAGCGCCTCGCAGAGCAGGCATTTCGGGCTTGCGGCAGTGCATGCTTTCGCTTGGTGCACTGGTTTGCCGCATCTGAAGCATGGGTGCCGCTTGTCCTCCTTGGCTGTGCAGGACTTTCTTATGTGTCCCGTCTCCAGGCACCTGTAACACTGTAAAGGTCTTCGCTCGATGGCTTCGACCTTCGCTGTGGACCAACCTATGGCGACCTTGCCAGCCTGAGCCAGTTTCCACACTGCACTGGCCGGGCCTCGTATCCACACAGATCCAAGGCCGTTTCGGGCGGGCGGATTTCTCCCAGTCGGACGTCCTCCGGCTTGCAACCGCTCTCCTTCGCCAGGGTGTTCTGGATTTCCTCTTTGGTGGCCGATATGTCTATCATGGACACCATTGCTTTCGCGGCTCGGAAGGGTGTCGCTACGCGGACCTTGCTCGGATCCAAAGCCTGTGTCAGGCGTGCTGCGAGCGCTGCGGCCTTCTCCCTCTCCTGATCCTCGGGGACCTCCAGGATGACGCCTCCTGTGATGGTCTTCCGCATCCTCATCGTGTTGATGCCGACTTCAGCTAGGAAGACGCTGTCCCTGGCCGCAGTCAACACCTCCGCGTAGGATTGGCTCGAATTATCTTTCAGATAATTTCCAAACCAGATTTCATTGATTTCTGCACCTGCTTTACTTTCACAGGCACTAATCCTTTACTCTGGTTCCTTTCCTTGCCTCAATTCTCCAGTTTTCCGGAAATTTCGGTTACGCTCACGGCTCCGTCCTCTCTACGTCTGCTCGACGCCTAGCACCACCATGAACTCACTCGATGAATATCTAGAGATTTTGCTTTATTATTTTGAAAAAAATGAAAAAGGTAGAATTATGTAATTTATCAATGAAAATAGAAATAGATGTACTATATATTCGTTAATTCTGTTATTAAACACGAAACTATTTGACAAATTTAATTAAAGGCTGTAAAGAATCATGTGTCGCAACCATGAAGTTTAGACGTGCATTGTTTCAGGAGTGCTTTAAGTGAGATAAAATAAGTCATCGATAGGATTGTTTATCTAACAACAAAGCAGGTTAGCTTTAGTCACAGAATAGTAGATTTTATAAATTTATTCTATAACACATCATGGTTAACATATGTGGTTCATTGTGTGTTGTCGCTTTAAATTCGGCGAGTCTCGAGCAATTTGGCTGTAAAAAGGAAGATTAGAAATATTAAGTTCGGATTAATTTTTAATATCGACTCTCTAATCGAACAAAATCAACTATCATAAAGAACGACATGCACGAATTTAGCAAATACATACGAATTTTCATTTGGCATCAGAAGTACATAGAATAAAATTCATCTGAAATCTTATTAAAGTCATACATCCTCTATTAACACGATACTTGGAGTGATTAATTTTACCCGGATATTTACCAGGTTGCGAAGCAGTGTAGGGGGTGTGCATCAACGGGGTAAAGCATCCTGAACAGACGGACGTACTCGTACAATGGGCACTCGAATGTTTTTCCAGTAGTCCCTGAATAGGATCGCCTATCTCAAAGGGAAGAGTCTCGAGTGCACGATAATTTCACTAAAATTTGCATGAGAAAGGGGAAACGGTTAAAGAAGCCGCTAGAACCGCCCCTGTTCACGTTCTCCTTGTTAGACCCCACTACAGTCATTGCAATACTATTTGGTCCTATGTTCGCGGTTCGTGGAACTTAGAGAGCGATGCAATCGCTTAGTTTCTTTTAGAACCTTCGAAATCGGGTAGAAAAAAACGTGCGAGCGATTAACAGCCGGCTCGGTTCGTTACGACACAGTTTCAACCCCTCCCTTTTTCCCTCCCATCCTGTCTGACACCCTTTGTAGTTGGTGAAAGGAACAGAAGTTTGAGCATCGTGACGTTCATTTTGCCGCGAGCGCGCGAAACATCTCGACCTTTGATCTCTACGGAAACGGAGACGGTGAACGTGGAATTGGACTTGATTTCTTCCCTCGCCTCCCCAGCTTTAGGAGCTGCTATATAATGATTCGCTTCTTTTTCTGCCTCGTATTTGTTGATCCAGTTTTGAAGATAATTGAGAAATTGATGTTACGAAGGAATGAAGGTAAATACCAAAAGTAAAAATTTTTAATAAAAACAAAAACAGTGTTTCGATATCGATCTTCCTCTTTCTCAGTTTTCAAACATAATGAAAGATTATCTATGCCATTAAAATCTAAAGGACACGAAGAAGGGGCCAATAGCCGGCCCTATGGATTATTTTGATTTCAAAAAAATTACAGATTCTGTACGTGAAGCTGCGATATCTCGGATCGTGGCGGAAAAATTGAGATCCTAGTAGTTCAAGAAAATAGGGACTCCAGGAGGCTGGTTAGACAATAAAGAGGGGGTGCTGTTTAACGAGAAGGAAATAGCTATTTCGAAAGTAGATGCGTGATAAGAGCGACGTATCTACTCGACGTGTCGTGAAAATTACGTCGGCTCGATCTCATGATATGTTTCGAGAGCCTAATAACAATAGCAAGTTTGCCGATACTTTCGGGCTACGAGAAGGATAGTTTAGGTTATCGTGGTTTGGTAGATAAGCTAGATTTATGTGCTGAATACAGAAATTTAGGTTTAAAATAGCTTAACTTTCGATTGATTATATTGGTACAATGCAATTACGTTTCCGGAGTTTCGGGTTGACCTGTACGTTCTATCTGTTATGTCGCGTAAGACATCTGCACTCCATCCCGCGTTGCTTCACAGCCAACAGTCCACGTACCGTCATTCCGACCCTCAATAAAGCTATGGACTCACCATAAAACTTTAACTTTTTAACTTCATTGTTTTAACATATGTTTTCCAGTTAATATACTTGTCCTGAAGGATTTTCTAATCCTAGAAATGTTTTCGGTTTATGGCTGGTTTTTAGAAAAGTCCTTGGGTTTATTATGCGCTCTTAAAAATTACGGTTTAAGCGGGTAGTGACGTAAGCAAGCGGGTAGTGACGTAACGGAAAAAGCGGATATTTATCTAACGAAAAATCCGGTTTTTCCCTTAAACAATGACACCGACTATCAACATTGATAGGAGGTTTCCTTCCCCTCTCATCACTCATTAACATTGACTAGAACCAATGGACATCGCAGATCGTTGCCCTCACCTTACTAACGAAAAGTGTGAGCAACGAATCCGCTTTCTTCGTTCAAAAAACCACACTCACACCGAGCTTTCCTTCGTAATTGCATGAGAGCGGAACATCAGTCTATTCAATTGCTACTTCTGCTACGTCAAGAAGGTCACCTTCGTCTTATATTCAACTGTAAGAGCCTTGGTCTGCTACGAAAGAACATTGTGATCATCTATAAGAGTTTCATACTTCAATGTATCGTCTACGATATTTATATCATATGTAACGGTGTAACTATTTACTGTATTATGTTATTGGAAATATGAATTTTATAACCTTGTTGATCGCAGTGTTATACCACATCAATCACCCCTATTATCCCACAAGAAATAAGAGGATCGATCTGTTCGTGGTGTCGATTCTCATAATCGTAACGAGAATTTACGACTCCCGTTGAGGCGCTTCCTCGCGATCGCATCTCCCCGCGACAGATCGAAAATACATGTTCCTTCGAGCTGGATCACGTGCCATTGAAAAGTGCACTTGCCAGTGACCATACAGTGTCACGTGATATCAACATTTTATCGACTTAATCACCACACGAGCAGCCATCGGAAAGGAACTCCTTCCTCGCTAAGCATATACTCGATCCCACGCCGCACAATGACGAGTGGCAACCGATTCCCGGACCAACGTCCAGTTCTTCAAGATAAGCTCGTTCAATCTATTAAACTAAAACATGGCCCACGCTGAACAGGTCAGTACATTGCGGCGGAGACGAAGCGCTTTAATCGGTCGATTGACAATCACGAAGTATCAACACGACGAATATCAAGAGGACGGCTAAGCAAGAACTACCTAATATCTTGCCGCAAATCGATGAAAATAATCGCGGTCCAAGACGAATTTGCAGCGTTAGACCAGGAAGAAGCTGGGCGTGTAGTATCTTTAGCGCAAGAATATAACAACGTTGACACACGAATACTAAAACTCCTTGACTAACTACAACCATCAACCCAGTCGATACTCAAAAAACGCGATTCCAGCAATGAGCTCGAACCGATATCGATTAAGTTACCGGAGATGCCCTTGACTAAGCTTGACGGCTTCATCGAAGAATGGGAATATTTTTACGACACATTCGTGTCTACAGTTGACCGCAATGTGAATCTAACATCGGTCCAAAAGTTCCAATCTTCGAGCATCCGTAACTGGAAGGGCCGCACGTAGCATTCCGGCATTGGAAGTCACAGATTCCAATTACTCGATCGCTCTTAACGTGCTGAAAGAAAAATTTGACTGTCACCGTCGAATCTGTATGCTGCACTGGGAGTTGCTACGAAACTATCCTAAAATAACGGAGGGAACACCAAAAGCCGTAGAAGACTTGCTTGAAACAGCTCAAGGTGAGTCTTAAAGCGCTAGAGAAATTGGGCGAGCCTATTACCTTAAACATAATACTCATCGAGTTGCTTTCATCGAAACTACCTTCGTCCATGACAGCGCACGTTGCCTAATAAAAGAATACCATCATACGCACATTTGATGGAGTTTCTTCAAACCCGGGCTAACGGTGATGACCTCCGATCGAAATCGAATAAAACCAAAAGGCATCCTACCAATCTCCCCGTCACCGAAAACACTTACCGCGAGGGCAAACATTCACCACAACAAACAGGACGTTGGTGTGTTCGACATGCCAAGGACCCCACGAAATCAAGCATTGCAAGGCCTTCAAAGCCAAATCGGCAACCAAACGCTTTGAACTTGTAAAAAGGGCATCACTCTGCACAAATTGCCTAGGCAGAGCACACTCTCTTACCTAATGTTCAGCTGTTTTGTGTCACATATGTGTACACCGACACCACGTATATTTACATCGGGAACATACCAATGTCAGTTCCCGTGTATCGAGCGGTCGATCGTCGAGCGGACAGTCGTCGAGCGGTCGGTTGTCAAGCGGTCGGCCGTCGAACGACCCATCCCCTCACAGACGATCATCACCTGGATCGCTGATACCGCATTCTTCACATCGTTCGAGATGTACCACAGAACCTTCGCGAAAATCTCCTCCGTCATCTCCAAGGAGTCGGAAAACTCCTCAATATGAATCTCAGTCATCACGGACCAAATGCACCGACCAAAACTCCTCGTCCAAACCCCAATCGGGGAAAAGTTGACTAGCTAAACCGAAGACAAAAAAAGGACCGAGTTGTAAATACCTCTCCAAACGTCACACTGCATTATGATCTGTTGGTCACAGCACAGATCAATATTTTATATAATAGAGCACAACCAATACGAGTCAGAGCTTTCCTAGACACTGGGTCTCGTATGAACTTGATGAACGAAAAGTTCGCAAACTCCCTCGGCATAAGGCAAAGGAGAAGTGCGGTCCCAATCGGCGCTCTCAATAACTTAATCACTACCGCGAAGCGCCACATCACAGTCACCCCTACTTCCATGGAGGGCACATATAAACGTACAGTGACATTTTTAATAATACCGACCATGTTACCATTGGTCCGAGATCAACCAATCGATCGTTCAACCATACAAGTACCCAGGAATCTACGATTAGCCGATCCAGCATTTCACAGGCCAAGCCCAATGAGCTCAGGACCAACCTTAGCCTCATTATGCGTCGGGTAGATCAAGATAATGTATTCTAATGATACCGAGTTGTGCTCGCACAAGATTCGATTCGGTTGTGTCAGCGGGGGGAGCCCAGCCGCTCAATCGACTATACATTCATTCCACGCAATCACGACAGATATACAAACGGATCTCGCCCGCTTTTGGGAAATCGTCGAGAGACCGCCTACCATACATCTCTCGACATTGGAACAACTATGTGAGGAGCATTTCCGAAACCATGACCAACGCACCAAGGAAGGGCGATACATCGTCGCCCTGCCATTCAACGAGAAGCGTCCCACACTTGGGACGTCGAAGTCCGTTGCAGTGAGCAGGCTCGCCTCTCTTCATCGCCGATTCCAACGCGACAAACAATTTGAAACCGCGTATAGCACGGTGAGTCAAGAATATTTAGACTTGGGTCACATGACGAAGATCACGACTGATCACCCCTCAAGCAACTGGTATTATTTACCGCATCACGGCGTGATCAAGGAATCAAGCGATATTACCAAACTTAAGGTTGTGTTCGGCGGATCCGCACCCAGCACCACCGGAGTATCTCTACGATACTCTTCATACAGGATCGAAGTTACAAGAGGATCTATTCGACATTCTAATGAGATTCCGCTCACATCAATTTGTCCTAACGGGCGATATTGAGAAGATGTATCGACAAATCCTAGTACGCCCAGAAGACTGGAAATATTAACTACTTCTATGGCGTAATTCCAACGGGGAGAAGAAACATATTAACTCAACACCGTGACGTTCAGACTATAAGCAGCCCCATACTTAGCCCTACGGTGCCGAAAACAGTTGTCAGACAACGAGGGACACCGATTCCCGCGAGCGTCATCGGTTTTACAGCGCGACTTCTATGTCAATGACGCCCTCACCGGAGCTGATACGAAGGAAGAGGTACAAGAACTTACTCAACTTCTCCGATCGGTCGGCTTAAACGTCCGAGAATGGGCTTCTAACGATGAGGACATACCTCGAGGGCTACCCGAAAAGGACAGTAATCGAAGATTACAATTGGATGAGTCGCAAGCTCTAAAAACTCTCGGCATTTTTTGGGATTCCCATGATGATGCAATACTTTACTCGGTCGAAGCCAACGCCCACACCTCTCGTGTGACAAAGCGATCCATCAGTTCCGTGATCGCCAGAATCTATGATCCTCTAGGATTGCTCGCATCAGGGATTGTTAGAGCAAAGATCATACTTCAACGAATCTGGTCGTTGAAAGTCGACTGGGGTGAGTCCCTCCCGGGAAACTTGCATTCCGAGTGGAACCAATATTGTGCCAAATTGCCATTACTTAATGATATTCGGTTTCCTCGCAAAACAATAATAAAATCAGCCATTGAGATTGAGCTCCACGGCTTTTGCGACGTCAGCGAAAGGGCGTACGGAACCTGTGTTTATCTACGTACATTCAATTCTGACGGAAACATCCAGACACGACTACTCACGGCGAAATCAAAGGTAGCTCCACTCAAATCGCAAACCATTCCACGACTTGAACTGAGTGGAGTCAGTCAAAATAACCGGACCGGAGTACCGGTCAAAATAAATCGGACAGTTTATTGGACGGATTCCAGTATTGTTCTTCATTGGCTCAATTCGTCACCACACACACTCAAAACGTTCGTTGCAAATCGTGCAGCAAAAATTCAAAATAAGACTAGCTACACCGATTGGCGTCATGCCCCACCAATGATAATCCTGCGGACCTAATTTTTTCGAGGACAATCACCCGAAGATTTTCTGCAGCCGAACATTTGGCAAACTGGACTACAGTGGCTGCAGCAATCTGAAGAGTGTTGGCCTATGTCCAACACCTTTGGCCAACATACCAGAGCACAAAACAGTGATTTTTCTAGCCACAACTTCTGTCGACCTTAGTCTCCTAGACAGATTTTCATCTTGGCCTAAATTAATCCGAATTACTGCTCGCTGTCTTCGGTGGAAACATAAACAAAACCGGTCGTCACCACTAACCACAGAGGAACTAAGTGTTTCCCACGACAAACTCATTAAACTATTCCAATCCAGTCTCTTTTCTGAAGAGAAAGCAACACTCCGGAAAGATCGAAACATGCCAGTCAATAGGAAACTCCAACGACTCAACCCTTTCATTGACAAGGAAGGAATGTTGCCCGTCGGGGGCCGACTGAGTCAAGAGCCGATGGCCTTCGCCCAAATCATACAAACATCCGATCATATTGCCTAAATCTCCGGTTACATCACGAATAATAGATCACGAGCATAAGGTCAGTATGCATTCAGGGACACAGGCTACTCCTTACGCAGTGAGACAACAATACTGGGCCATCGATGGCCGAAGTCAAGTATGGCGTACGATTAAAAGTTGCGTCCGTTGCTGTCGTGCTCATCTACCACCAGTAGACTACATCATGGGTAATTTGCCGGAGGCTCGAGTAACGGAGTCACGACCATTCACAAACGTCGGTGTCGATTATTGTGCTCCATTTTACATTAAGGTCAAGGTATACGTAGTGATCTTCGTATGCCTGGCAGTCAAGGCGGTGCACATTGAACTCAATGTGGCGATCTCACACACGAAACACAAACACCACTTTAGACGCGTCGTCGGCAACGAATTACTTACCTTCGAACAATTTAACACACTCATCATCGAAATCGAATCAGTTCTCAACTCCTGACCACTCACTCTCATATCCACGGATCTCAAAAATCTCCTCGTCCTCACTCCGGCCCATTTCCTCATTGGCGATTCCTTAAGGAGTTTGCGGGAGCGAGATTTCAGGGACACTCCATCCAATTGGCTCTCCAGATGACAGCATATCCAACAAATCAAACAACATTTTTGGAACCGCCGGCATAAGGAATATCTCAATGAACTGATAAACTGCAGCAAGTGGAACAAGGGCGGACACAACATCCAAGAAGGCACAATCGTCATCCTCCGGAGGACAACGTTCCATCAATTCAATGGCCCTTATAATACGAACAGCTACTGTGCAGACATAATCGAGCCTCCCGGATCGCGGCGTCAAACGACTGGTCCCCCTACCATGTCAATCAGATCCAGATGAGTCCGGTCAATCAGGGATAGTGAAGTCTAACCCATATTTATAGAGTTATGATCGGGGTCCTCTCAACGGGGGGAGGATGTTACGTCGCGTGAAATGGTCCGTGCGACGTCCTTGATTGTGTGACCGTCAAGGCCCAAGCCCCCTTAGACAGACCCTCTATAAATCAAGGCCCCACCATAAACCGAATCTTATTAGCTTGCAGGAACCTTTAATCCTGCAAGTATTTTCGGTTTATAGCTGGTATTTAAAACAGTCCTTAGGTATACTGCAAGCTCTTACAAACACGGAGAAAGCGGGTATTTACCTATTGGGAAAAACCGAATATTTGGCTAACGGAAATGCTGGTTTTTCTCATAAACAATGTCACCTACGCCACGTTGGTAGAAGGTTTCCTCCTCCTATCTTCATTTATTAACTTGGACCAATTGGCATCGCGGATCGTTACCGTCACTTTCCTAAAGTAAAGTGTGAACAACTTATCCGCGTAGTTAGTTCAAAGGGACACACCCACACTTCCCTTTCCTCCGTAATAATACGAGAACACCTAGACAGAAAAAACTACAAACTCTCATCAGTCAACATATCTTTACCTGTCTCTATCCTTATAACAGTCACGTACTTTACGTATTAGTGTAACTAGGTTTTATATAACGTGGTTCGAGTGAATTGTGATTTATGTTAATTCAGTGTGTATTACATTGTGATTGCTGAATTCATAATGGTCGTCCCGCAGAATTCACCTGCGGGTCGTAGCCGTTCGTTGAACACTACGAAGTTGGTGGAGGAGAGGTGATCGATGGTCCAGAATGAGCGGCTGAAAAAAAGAGGAGGATGTCACGTCGGAGACACAAGAAATCACGAAACCGATAGATCGCCGGTGATCTCCTCGCGTCGCAGTTTAAACGTTTTACGAATAAGGTGAAGAAATTGAACTGCGTATATGATAATAGAATTTATTATGCAAATCCAACAGAGTGTTTGTTCAAAGTGTTACAACAGAATGATTCAAAGTGATAACAGACTGATTCAAAATGTTTTAACAGGCTGGGACGAGCTTATTTTGGAGGGTTTTTATACTGGGGTTTTAGTCCCTCTGGAGGGGTTATCGTCGGGTGTATATCAGAGGCGGCTATTCCGTTACTATATGGTTATTGTTTCGATAGTTGTGGCTTGCAAGATGTTTCGTCTACCGTATTACTGCTTCTGAGCGTGTGACATTCTTGAGCGTCTGATACGCGCGTGTATATTTAACTCGCGCGCAGGGTGCCAGATATAACGCGAGCTTTAAGGTCGCTCAGGCAAACTTTTGTTTCATTCATGAACATTTCAATATTTCGGACGAAAAATGCAGATGGAAAATGTATACGGAATGTTTATGGAATTGTTTTACGTTGAATATGGATTTGGCTGGAGGGACTAAAATTGTTTTCCGTACCGTGCTATAGGTTTTCATATAGGTACATTCCTCGTCAAAGAGATAGCCCATGTGAGCTATCTTCAATTTCTCAATGACGCGTGTAATGTTTTTCGTCTGTAACGTATAGTATCAAAAGATTATAAGCTTAGGATATGCGGTTCGTTGAAAATAATTAAAAATATTATGAGATTTAGTGTGTAACAAAAAAAAAAAATGAGTACATCCCCCTTAATTTTCTATTACTTCTATTGTACGATTTGCTATCGATTTATGTAGTTTCTGAATATAATTTTGACTCAATGTATCCCATTCGCGTACAATTGCATTTTTTAATTCTTGTACGTATTGTCACTGCTTTCCATTCGCGTATACGCCGTGAACAAGTTCTGCCCAGCAATTTTTAATAATATTAAGGTCCGGGGTGCTAGCCACGACAAAACAGATATATTTGCATGAAAGTATGATTGGACCAATCCTGATGTGTGTACAGGTGCATTATCTTGTTGAAAGATGTAATCAGGTCCAGAAACGCGTTCTGCACGATTATTTATTTGTTCGTTGATTAAATTTATGTACCGGCCACTATTCATTCTCCCATCGATGAACATGATACATGTCTTGCCGAAATAACCAAAGCCGGCCCAAACCATCACGCTGCCTCCTCCCATTTGTCTTCGAATTGCCGACATTGTCTCTTTTCTTATGTCATGAAAATAATATTGGAACCCATCAGGACCATCCAAGTTGAATATTTTTCGCCTGAAAATAGTACCCTTCTTCATTCCTTTTCCAATGCATTCTTTCTTTTGCAACGCGTAAACGTTCTATTTTGTATTTCGTTGTTAACGAAGGTCTCTTTTCCAATTTTAGCCTCTTAACATCTTTGCAGTATAGTAGAATTCGACGAACACTTGAAACACTGGCACTAACACTAGATTTTTTCATTACTTGCCTCGTTGTTAACTGCGACTTCCAACTTGCTACACGCAAAATTGCTCGCTTATCACGATCGGATAACGATGGCGACCGACCAGTGCATTACTTTTGTTAGCATTAATTGCAGTTGCAGTGCATTAATTGTGCATTACTTTTCGACTTCTTCTTATTACTTTCGATATTTTTGCTACTAAAAATTGTTGCTGTTTTAGTTCAAGAATTTGCTTTTTTTCAGACTTGTTTAATTTTTTCCGCATCCCATACTTACAAATCTATATAATATTGTAGCGACACACGAGCTAGAGGACAAATCGAGCCACGTGTGGTCTTACCTCGGAGTATCAATAACGTTAGGAAATACTGTAAGAATATGTAAACTTCGGGCAAAAACAATGTCGCCGCTTTGTGGGACCGTCTAACAAAGGCGAATGGAAATTTACCGGTACCCCCTCGACCAGCATAAATAAACAAACGCGATCGTAAGGTGACCAATTTTCATCAGTCTCAGTCGCGTGCGATATTATTAGCAAGTTATACACAGTTTTAGCGAATCTGTTAGTATCGAGCGTCTTAACGAACATCCTTCGTATCTATTTATTATTTCAAAATACACTCGATGATTTTAACAGTTATCATGTCATTTAAAATCGCACGACCAATCATACCTCCACAATATTCTAACTGTTATATTTAGATTCATTTGATAGATTATGAAGTACTGAGCAATTTCTAAACATCATAACAGAGTGGGCTATCATTTCGACCTTAATATGAAACAGTTTTTCTTCATTAACAACATTGTGACTTATTTCCAGCAAGTCGCATATTCTGAGTTCATAATGTTTCGATATTATACGTTTCAGACGACAAATTTTACACGCGTCATTGAGAAATTAAAGATAGCACATCTGGGCTATCTTTTTGGCGAAGAGTGTAGTATCGTAGACGAATGGCCTAAGAGATATCAGGTGAACCATAAACAATGTCGCGAGAAAGCCTAAGTGCTGACAAGCCCATCAATGTGTAGCGGTATATGAGCTAGAGGACGAATCGAGCCACGTGTGATCTTGCCTCGGAGTATCAACAACATTAGGACATACTGTAAGAATAAGTAAACTTCGGGCAAAAACAATGTCGCCGCTTCGTGGAACCGTCTAACAAAGGCGAATGGAAATTTACCGGTACCCCCTCGACCAGCATAAATAAACAAACGCGATCGTAAGGTGACCAATTTTCATCAGTCTCAGTCGCGTGCGATATTATTAGCAAGTTATACACAGTTTTAGCGAATCTGTTAGTATCGAGCGTCTTAACGAACATCCTTCGTATCTATTTATTATTTCAAAATACACTCGATGATTTTAACAGTTATCATGTCATTTAAAATCGCACGACCAATCATACCTCCACAATATTCTAACTGTTATATTTAGATTCATTTGATAGATTATGAAGTACTGAGCAATTTCTAAACATCATAACAGAGTGGGCTATCATTTCGACCTTAATATGAAACAGTTTTTCTTCATTAACAACATTGTGACTTATTTCCAGCAAGTCGCATATTCTGAGTTCATAATGTTTCGATATTATACGTTTCAGACGACAAATTTTACACGCGTCATTGAGAAATTAAAGATAGCACATCTGGGCTATCTTTTTGGCGAAGAGTGTAGTATCGTAGACGAATGGCCTAAGAGATATCAGGTGAACCATAAACAATGTCGCGAGAAAGCCTAAGTGCTGACAGGCCCATCAATGTGTAGCGGTATATGAGCTAGAGGACAAATCGAGCCACGTGTGATCTTGCCTCGGAGTATCAACAACATTAGGACATACTGTAAGAATAAGTAAACTTCGGGCAAAAACAATGTCGCCGCTTCGTGGAACCGTCTAACAAACGCGAATGGAAATTTACCGGTACCCCCTTGACCAGCATATATAAACGTACGCGATCGTAAGGTGACCAGTTTTATCAGTCTCAGTCACGTGCGATCTCTTTAGCGAGTTACACACAGTATTAGCGAATTAGTATCGAGCGTCTTAGCGAACATTCTTTTAACGACCAGTATCGAGCAATCTACGGTTTTCTCTGTATTTATAATTACTTTAAAATATATTTGACGGTTTCAATATCGAGTAATCTCGTCATTAAACTACCACACGTTTTACAACATGTTCTTTTAATAAACATTGTGGGTTTTAATATTGTTTAAATGTTAGTGTTTTATTATTATTTATCGTTGTTCGTTATTAATGTTCTAATTTGTGACTATTAATCATTTATTAATTATTGGTATGTTTCAGGTGCGTGCCATGATGCATCGATGTCCTGACGTTTTATGTAAGTAAAAAAAATTTCATTATTGTAATTATTCTTGCAAAGTCATCGAAATACGTCATGGATATTCATTTGTTATAATTAATTTAACTTCTCGTGTTACTTTCATTCTCTGTATTGATGCGCACGTCAACATGAGCGCTTGAGATAAGTTATCTCCGTTTCGGGTGTCGCTACAAAACTGTTTGTTATTTGGATTCTTGAATTTATTATTTTAATTCAGACTCGTGTCATTTGACTTGTATAATATACATGAGGTGGTGTTTGGTGTAAGGTGCCCAAGAAATACTCGGCGGTGTTCAACAACATAATTTATTTAATAATCAACAATCCTCGATTACCACTGACTTTCTTGCTTCTCGACTATGCTTCTATCACGTAATATTCGTGAGAAGAAAATAAAAAAAAGATGAGATGAGGAGGATCCCCAACTCTTATATTTTCTTTTACAATATTTATTGATCAAGTATAAGAATACAATAGATTTACAATATGTAACGTTAGCGTATAACTCCGAAGCATGACCGAGGGTCGACAAGATTTGTCAAGACTGCGCTTTCTGGGTAGATGTTCGGCTTTTATATCCTAAAAGTATTGGTGCTAAAGGGCGATATTGAAAGTTGTGGGTGCCGTGTGCAAAAGCTGATAATGGCTATCTGGATGACGTCATTGGAGGTGTGGTGACCGTCACATTCCCCCTTTCTTAGAATGATTTTGGTTCTCCAAAATCTCAACGTTTCTTCATTATGGATTTGTGGAATCGCACTTTGGTAGGTGATCATCTGAATTTGTTCCAAGTGTTCTGTTTCATCTTCTTCGTCCAAGTGGTGGATGGCTAAAGTGTTTTGCAGTATTTCTGTATATATCTTTAGAGGTGTTAGATTTGTCGCAATACTTTGGATGTTATTCTTAGTTTTACAACATAATAAATGAATACATAGTTTTATAGGTAAACATTTCAATAGACACCTGCAACATAACCGACTATTTGTAAAAATGAGGGTCCCCATGATTTAAGAGACTATTGGTTAGTAAAACTGATTTTGTCGGATATTTGGTCTAAGTTATTCTGATATTCTGGCATGTTACTAGAAATTCTAGGTGTTCTTTCGATTTTGTCTAACAAATGATCTATTCTTGTATCATTTTCAAAGGGAGTCGTTTTGAGCTTATATTCAAATGTTATATTGACTTTGCATTGTCCTATCTTCTTTATACTATCGTTGAATATTATGCATATTACATTGTTCATCAGGTGACTGAATTATGGAAGGTCTTCCTATTTTAATTTGTTTCTGAGTATTATCACAAAGCACGTGTATTTCAATTTCATCTTTTGGCATAGCTATATATTGGTTTTCAGCTGTTAATGGAATGAAAGTTATATCTTCGATTTTATAAACGGCAAATTTACAAATGTTTATTCTTTTGTTAAAGTTTATTATTTCTCACAAACAGTCGTGGATAGATTTCTTGTCATGTGTCGCTTGAGTTTGTTTGCACATTGTAATTCCTATTTTTATATTAGAATTATGATCGAGGTATTCATTATCAACGTTCATGTATGTATATTGTTGTGTAAAAAATATTGGATGTTCAAATACTGGTGCCAGAAATGCTTGGCCTTTTTTGGTTGATATGAGGTATACTCGCACTATATCCCATGCCAAGTCCGTTAATAAGGGTACAGTTATTTTAAAGAAAACTTTATTTTGCCCGGAGTTTATTTATCGTTACCTTTCGTGCGTTAAGGAAGAGTCAACGTCCGTTTGGACTGTACGTTCGGAATGACTGTTAGTGTATACAATTATTCATCCAATATAGTAATAAGTAAATAGCTTCATAATATGTAACCTAATTACTAATCTTACAATCCACTCTTACTGTTGCTAATAAATCTAATAAGCCTAAACAATTTTATCTCTTATATTATTAATTTCACTCTGCTATATGAATCACTAAACCACATATTTGATTCCAACTATCTTACTATTTTATCCATACTTATCATCAAATACTATATATAGGCACTCTCACCAACGATCCGACTTCCTATTATTAAAATCTCTGCACTCTATATAAAACATCAAGTACTAACCATCGATCCTATTTACATTGAGCTCGATCCATCAATACTTAGCCAAAGTTCTCTATTAATAATTTAAAATTAAAAATACTATCAACTTCAAGTCATGCTATATATGAAAATCATCATACTATCTCATTATATTATTCGTCAACCTATATAAAGTTAATATAAGGTCGCCAATCAAACATAAATAGTTGCTTTTTTTACTAAAAATCCTACAAAATATCTATCTACTTATAATTTTAAATTATAAATATAATGACTATGTAACTACCTCAATTAAAATGTACAATCTAATCAATTATTGATTCTATAGATTGGGTAACGCAATTGTACGTATGGGATGACTATAAGTGTATACAATTATTCATCTAATATATGTGAGTAAATAGTTTCATAATAGCTATCCTAATTACTAATCTTACAATCCACTCTCACTGTTGCTAATACATCTAATAAGCCTAAAAATTTCTCTTATATTGTTAATTCATTATTCAATCATTCATAATTTGGGAACCTCTTTTTTCGCGAGTAGGGGAAAATGTATTACGCATACCCGACAACCCGCGTCGCCGGGTTATGTGGGACTCGGCTGATGGCAGTGCATTACCCACTAAAAACACCTCCTCTTCCAATCCTTCTTCGAGCGTGGGGTTACGTCGCCACTGTTAAATAAACATTACTTCGGCGAAACCCCACTCAACGCGTCTGCTCCTTATTTATCAAATGCCTTCTTTTCTTCGGAGATAGTCAAACATCATCTTCCCATCTTCTAGTAGCTCCGCCTTTGGCTCTTTCTTGCGCCTGTCTCGCTTTCATCACTGTCCCGCAGAAGCTCCGGAACAGCCCCCAGGTATGGTCGTCGACCGACACCAATGCGATTATATTATTCACTGTAAACGTGTCGACAACAACATTCTCCAGAGTGGTACGTTGGACTGTCCATCTTGGTCACCTCAGTAAGGCGTGCCCAGCATCATCTGGACACGCATCGCAATCCCAACATTTGTCAACGGTTTCCTTGTTAATCCTAACCCTATACGTGTTGAAGATACCCAGTCAACAGCTGCATGCTATAGTGATCCATATTTCTCTTCCTCTTCCGGAAGGTGGCTGCGTCCTCAATCAACCTCTTTGTCCAATTGTTCGCGTTGTACTTTGCCCACTCACTTCTCAACTCGTCCACGGCTTCCTCTCCGTAAAGATGGAGCTGATTCAGGAGCACTTCTGGATCGCTGAGGCCTGGTCAAGCTAGCTTCTTCCTAACCTCGTAGATTCTCCCTTGCCCTGATATGAATGGGCATGGTGCCCGTCAACACACACAACGCCACACACAACGTCTTGACCTTGCTAAGCGCATCCACCCAAACCGGGGAGGCATATAGCACGACCAACTTCCATACCCGATAGTACAACTTCCTACAGGCGTCAGAGGGGTCGCTCACATTCGGTAGGAGCCCACTGATGGCGCCTACAATCGCGTCCGCTCTAGTACAAACTGCTTCGATGTGGTCACTGAATTTCCTTTCGGAGTCCGACACCACGCCTAGATATTCAACCCTTTCGCGTGTGATAAACACCTCTGCTGTCAAAGTTATGTTAAAATTCTTTGGAACTCTCATTCTCGTCAATAAAGTGATCTCAGTTTTATCCTTTGCTATCTGGAGATCCGAATTTTCATATCATTTTAGGATCGTCTTCATGTGGAGATTCAAATTGACCTCCACACTTTCCTTCTTCTTCAGAACCACCAAGATAGCAAGGTCGTCCGCAAACGCAAAAGCTCTCAAATTTACTCGATTGTCAAATCTGGTCAACAGGCCATCGTAAACTAGGTTACACAGAAGGAGACCTACCACAGAGCCCTGTGGAACACCAGCAAAAATTTGTTTCACGATAAGACCACTCGGGTTGTCGAGAACTACGAAACGGTCCTTGTGGTAGTTCACGAGAACCCTCGTCAAATTGGGGGGGAGGAGGACTCCTACGCTTCGCTTCTTTCAGGATTATCTCCCACCGCATGGAATTGAACGCGTTTTTAACATCGATGCACACCATGACGCAAACAATGCCCTTCTTTCTGCAAGAATCGGCGAACTTGCAGACCTGCGAGATGGCACCGATGGTACTCTTCCTCTTGCGGAGCCAAAATTGATTTCGGTAGAACGGGTCCAATCCCAGTTCCTTCTCAACGGCCGACTTGAACGTGTTTTCCCAAACTTTGCTCATCGCCAGTAGGATACTTATTAGGTCGGTACGACGAGACCAACCTGGGACCCTTCCCCCGATTTGTTTAGCAAGGTCAGCTGGGCCACTTTCCATTTCGCTGGAACTCGTCCCGTCTCGTAGATAGAAATCACCATGGCGAGAAGTTCCTGTGCTGGATGCTCGAATATCAATTTAATAACTGATCCCGGAACCCCATCGATACCAACGGCCTTGTTAACATTCAGCTGGCCAACCGCTGCTCTTACCTCGTCCATTTGGACCACATTACCCGCTCCGGGGGTCCCACCGCCATCATTCTCTGTTACGTTCTCATTCGCGACGCCTATATCCTCGATTAAGAAGAGTTTACCGATAATGTTATCAGCCTGCTCCCTCCCCAGGCTCACATTCTGCTTGCTCCATCTAAGCCTGGCTATGACTCTTTTATAAGGCAAGCCCCACGGATCGTGGTCGAGGGTAGCTGTGAACCCCTTCCAGGCCAGCCTCTTACTCGAATAGATAGCTAACCTGAGCTCATTCTTGCTCTTCCTATAATCGGCTCTCAGCTTTCTACGCCTCGATCTCTAAGTTAATCTTCTCTTCTTCTCGGGGTCTCTCCTCGGAGCCGCGCAATCTCATCGTTCCATCAATAATTCGGGTTTCTACTCTCCTTAGTGGGAACACTTTCTTGAGTGAAGCCTCACAAGGTTCTCAGATGATCCGTTGCAAGTAATCCTCTTGTTTTGTCATCTCCCCCAACTGTGCTTCCAATGATTTATTTTTTGTATCGTCAAAACTTCTTAGAAACGTCTTAGGTACAATGTCCTTCGTCGAATATTTAAAAAGTCCATTGCTTTTAAACCTAGCCCTTCCTCTGAACTCTTGCAAAACGTATCTGTGGTCCGATGCACTACAGTCTTCAAGGACCCCAGAACGTTTATGACTCTCAAGGAGCTTACAGCTCACACTCGTTATATCCAGGAAGGTCCTCCTCGAGCCTCTCTGAAATGTGGAGCCAATCCGGGTCCCAGTAAGAGCAAGGTGGTTCCTGTCCAGAACCTCCGACAGCATTTGCCCTTCTATCCGTCATAGCGCCACCCCAAGCCATGGATTTCGCATTGAAGTCACCCGCAACGATCACTTCATTGCATCTCCTCGCAGCTGTCCCGATGGATATGTCGAACCTCTCAACGTATTCGTCAAAGCTGTTTATTCCAACGTTTGGCGAATAGTAACCACTCACGCAGTACACTTCACCTATCTTGATCCCGACATATCGCTCCTCTTTGGTCAACACATCTTCGCTGGGGCGGAGGCCACTGAATCTGGTTGCCCAAATAGACGCATCCCCCTTCGTATCATTGTACCAAAAAGGGAGTTCTCGATTCCAATATAATAACCACATCGACGCGCCGCTCCTAGGCAAGCTACTGCATCCGGTCCTGGGCAAGCCTGCCCCTATTCAATTTTATCTGCACTACTTTCAGGGTTCTCTCCCTCTAAGTGTCTCTTTCTGCATTAATTTCCTGAACGTAGGGCACGCTAACGACCCCATAACGTGATTAGTCCGTACCTCGGACCCACTGCTACACAGCGTGCATTTCGGATCGTTATCACATTTCGTAATTGAGTGCCCCATCTCGTCGTATTTCCGGCAACGCTCTTTGTCAGGACTGAACGAACAGCTATTCGCCATGTGCTCTATCCTATGGCACCTGTAGCATCTGATTACCTTGGGAAGGACCCGCGTAGTGGCAATTGTAAGACCAGCTCTTATTTTAATCTCCCCTCCTTGCTCGCGATATACGTAGCGGGTACCACGGCAATAGCAGTCTGCGTGCCAGGCTGCCGCCTTTAGGAAGGTTAACCAGGCTGGTATCGTTACCTCTCAGCTCACTAGTTATGTCCTGCTTCAGGTCCTCCCTACTTTCTAGCGCGTCGATATCCTTGACCTCTACAGATACTCTACTCTGGAGGGAAGAAACACAGACCCTGTCCCCAATAATTTCTTTAATCGTGAGGGCAACATTGCCTCCTTTGACCCCCGCTTTCAATTCCACGAAGATGTCTCTGCTCCTTGTTCGTCTGACGTCCGTGCTCACACTCAACGTCTCCTTCGCCACCATAAGCTCCTTATAAGTATGAATCCAATCCTCATCCTTCAGACTGTTCCGTTCTATTGATGACGATAAGATCTTCAAGAATCCTCACAACTCTGTCCTTGTAGATACCCTCCGGTAGCACGTTCCGATCCATTTTGGCTCTTATGACTCGATACGGCCTCCCCCAAAGATCCTGGTCCAGAGTTGCGCAAAACTCCCTCCGCTTTTCGTCCTTACTGCGCTCGATCGCCCTTTTTAATATCCTCCTAATCTCCTTAAATTCGCTTACCACATGGCCAGCATTGTCTCTCCCAGCAGCCACTGCCCGCTGCGCCCTTCTTCTTGATCTCGGAGTTGTCCTTCTCAACCCGGACAACTCCTCGTTCCACCAGTGGTTGATACTTTTCCTACCGCGCGGCGGGAAAATCTTTTTCAATTTGTCGGTACACGTACGTTTCAGACATTTCTGGAATCGGACGACTTGTGTTGCGTCGTCGTTCGCCATAAAATTGAGATTCTCGTCGAACCTCGTCAGAAATTTTCTCGCATTAATGTTTTTCGTCGACTATTTAAAACTGCCCCGCACCGGCTTCTTTCTATTTTCCAAAAACTCGTGGAATAAATATAGGTGATCCGAGGCAGAGTACCAATCCATAACGGAACCTTTTTTCCAACTGTGCCTCATTCGTCTACTAACACTCAAAATATCCGGGAAGCTCTTGCTTCCATTCCTGGCGAAGGAATACGTCCCCGCCATCCTAATCGGCATCAGCTCGTTTCTTATCAGAGTACCAAGCAGATACGTCCCCCTCGGCTCTGTCCTCCTGCTAGCCCAGACTGTGGATTTCGCGTTTAAAGTCGCCTGCCACTAACAGTGCCGGAGCTCTTCTCCTACCATCGCTTATAACAGCCTCCAATTCCGCTATGTAAGCCGTCGATCTCCTGCCTGCTCACATTGGGAGAACAATATCCACTGATACACATAGTATCCTCGACCCTGACGACGATCACTCCCTCCTTGGTGATAAAAGTCCCGCTTGCAGCGTGCCGCCCATCGAACAGTGTGACCTATAGCGACGCATCCCCAACCGCATCGTTGTACCAATACGGCAACTGTCTATACGGTTCGGAGATGAACACTACATCCACCCATTGTCTTGTGCAAGCCTGCATCTATTCAGGTTTATCTGCAGGACCTATATTTTTTCCCGCGCTTGTACTCCACTCTAACCATCGGACAGGCCAACGAGCCCGTAACATACCTTGCGTTCGCTCCTTCGTTCTTACAGCACATCGCACACTTAGGCTCCTTCGTGCACTCTTTCATTACGTGTTCGCTGCTGCAACATCTCCTTTACAGCTCCCTACCCGGACACGACACTGAGCACCTTGCAGCCGCATGCCCTAACATATGGCATTTGTAGCACTATTGTTAGTCCGGTAGCAGCCTAGCCGAAGCGATGGTCAGACCTGTCCTGAAACTTCTCGCCCCCTCTTCCAGTGGAACCGCACTCGTGGGTAACACCACCACCACCACCTGACTTCTCCATGGCGCCATCTTCAACGCCTCCACCTCAACGCTTCCTCCACTCATTATCCCTCACTCTCTTCTAAGGTCCTCCATCAGCTCCTCCTTGGTGGTAAGGGGATCGTTATTTTTTATCTGGACCGTAGCCCCATTCACTTGCGCAGATATCTCCGTCGCATCGCCTAAGACGGCCTGGAGCTTCTTGGCCACCTCGCGCACTACGATTTTCCTATCGAACTCCATGAGTATATGACCAGCCCTGGTCTTCCTCTTAACCGTCGCCCCTCGATCGTATTTCCGGCCGCCATTATTTTTTTATACATTTCCATCCAATCCCGACCATCCTCCACTTTGATCAGGATTGCCTCTTTCCTCTTCCGCGCGTTTAATACGCCTTTACCGCCTACTCTCTCCCCCCTTTCGTTAGCACGTACACCGGAGGATGTCGACCACTGAAGTCCTCTCCTTTCCCTCCTTCTTCTGCCGATCGTGCTCCAGCCCTCCGAGTCTTCGCTACTTTCTCTGTCCGACACTTCATTGGCAACCGAGCGATCGCACATCTACGCATAAGTCGGCTCCCCCTTCCTGGGCCTCTTATTTGTTGCTGCGACCCTCCTCCCATCGCCATAGAACACCATCTTCCTTTTGGGGTAGTCGGCCGCTATCCTCCCTCCTCTCAACCGATACTACACCTCGCTTCCCTATCTTCCGTACGGCCCCTTCCATTTTTTCATAGCCAGTACTCGTTTTCCTCCTTCTTCTCGTTTGACCGATACATTGGTCCAACGACATCACAATACCCTTGATCACGTTACCAATATTTCTGATTCCCTCGTTCTTCTCCTTGTAGAGATTGAGCTTTTTCACCAGAGCGTTCAGCATCTGCACTGCCCCTGACAAGGCTTGCGTGAAGCCCTTCATCTCACTCATCGTGATCGTGATTTCTTCTCCCTCCGCCACGCTATTCGCAGCGTCGATATCCTTCCTCACGCTCTCCGCCGTCTCGCTGCTCGCAGGTAGCGGTTTCCCCGTATCTAGCGCGCGTACTTATTTCTACCGCTCTCCTCGCCAGATATCTCCACCCTTTATCGTTTCTTCCTACAATCGGCGTACTCTGTTCGCTGTATTCAACACCGAACCACACTTCCCCGTCTTCCGATTCGTTACCGACTTCCACCTCCATTTTTTCACTTATAATCAGGCTACTCTGGAGCCTTTTACTCGGTTTAAATGGACTGAACTCTTCTTCCTCCTCCTTTCCCTTCGGCTTCAGTATCACAGTGATGGTAACATCGCTCAATTTAATATCTGAGGTAGCCCTAGGCTTCTCCGTCTTCCCATCCTTTCTTAGTTCAGTCGCCCCTTCGTCCTCGCCCGAATTACTCCTCCGTCCCGTTGGATTCAACTTAATTTCTCAAGTCGCTTTTCCCGTACGAGGGGGTGCCTCGGGATCCACCTCCCCCCGCCGTTCTTCCAGTAGCTAGATGACCTTCGGGTCGAGCCTGGAAAGCCACTCGAAACACTGACGGGGCCTGGGGGCTCCGAAACCCCTGCGCCGTAATTTTATTCCCTTTTTTAACCTTATCCATCATAAAAATATAAGTCTCGTAGTCCAAAAAACACAGCCGGTCGTCATAGGTTCTAGCCAAATAACCATCCATATAAAGAACAATCATAAGCCCAAAGCTCGCCAGGTCGTCAACAAAGGTAACTTAAACCATTATCAGACATATAATATCAGACGTATAATAATAGTAACCCTATAATAATATAAACATCTATCTACAAAATAAATAAATAAATAAATAACTAATAAATGATAACTAAATAAATATAATACATAATATTAAAGCTCAATGCATCCCTCATATCGCATACGCAACTCATATCTTACTCTTCCCCAGTTACGTGGCACAATTTAACTTAAGAGTCCGCGAGAAGGAGTTCGAGAAAAGGAGTTCGGCTGGAGTACATGTATTAAAATACAAAATAATACCAAAAATACGAACTCTGGTCGACCCGACTTTATTTATTCATAATAAGAATTACGCCGAGCCGACCACGCATTCGTTCATCACATTACCCGTAACCACATGTCATGCGCATCATGCCATATTAACGCATGCGCCCTACAGTTACCAGCCGCACAATATGGCGCCAATCACCTACCCACGAGCGTGTCTTAACAATATCAACTCCGCAACTCTATATCCGCAGCCCGAAACCCCAACCATTCTGTTTTGCGTGAGGAGAGGAAAATGCTATTACGCATACCCAAAGAGACCCGTGTCTCTGGGTTATGTAGTACTCGGCAGGTGACATCGCCATACCCACTAAAAACACCTCCTCGTTCCTCTATTTGATTAGACACGGACAACCTCGGCATAGACGATCAGCATTCATCAGGGTTGTTCTTAACCGTGTCTCCGAATATTTAACGTTGCGTGCTGGTACCGCTGCTCCTGTTCGCTGACCCCATAGCCCCCCATTTCTCTTCTCTAATTTATCATCGATTTGCAGAACGCTTTGAGCTTTGTCCAGTATTCGTCCTTGGTTACCACGGTGTCCACCAAGTTGTCTACACTTATTCTGACACCTAGGAAATTCTCCAGTTCTATCCTTTTATTCGTCCATTTTGGACTCGCGAACAGAACGTGTTCTGCATCGTCGTTCGGATCGTCAGAATCCCAGCACCTAGTGTCGACCTCCTTACCGGTCCTCTTTCTATAGCTGTTGAAGATTGTGTGCCCCGTTATCATTTGCATCGTGAAGTGATCGACGTCTCTCCATTTCTTAGCAAATATGACCGCATTTCCTATCAACTTCCTAGTTTCCTTGCTGTATTTGCTCCATTCCGCTTGCCATTCCTGTAGGGCTTTCTTACTGATGATGTCAAGTTCTTCTTTCAGCATGATGTATCTATCGATCACCTCGCCTTCAACAGCCATGCTCATATAAATCTTAGTTCTCTCATAAGATTCTTTTAGCATCTTAACTTTAATATAGATCGGTAAATTGCCGGTCAGTACACAAAGCGCCGCATGAAATACAGTGCGGTAAGCTGTAGTCGTGATGCACAGGGTAGTTCGTTGAGTTCTTTTTATAATCCTCCTATTTTTCTCATATCTCATTGCATCAGCCCACACTGGCGCACCATATGTCACTATGGATTTCCAAACACTGTAGTAGAGCCTGCGTGCCAAGCCAGGCGGACCATTGATATTTGGCAGAATTCCTCTTAGTGCTCCCATCTTGATGTCTGCTTTATTGCACATAGTGACAATGTATTTGTCAAATTTCCTGTACGTGTCAATCGTGACATCTAGATATTTAATAGCTTCCACCGTGTAAGTAACCGAGCCACCCAAATTTAGACCAATAACTCTGGGCACCCGCATACCGGTAATGAGTATTATCTCTGTCTTGTCTCTAGCCAGCATCAAGCCCACACTCGCGCACCAGTCACACACGGTTTTCATAATCTCGCCTACTTTCCCACTCACACCTTCATTCTTCTTCACGGCACATGTGATTGCCAGGTCATCTGCAAACGCGATTGCCTTAAAAAGCACCCTATTGTCCAGCGTTTCCAATAATTGGTCATATACAATATTCCACAGAAATGGCCCCAGAACAGATCCTTGTGGTACACCTGCCGCAACCTCGTACTCCACCGTACCAACCTGATTGCTGGCGATTATCTTTCTGTCCGTCAGATAATTTTCGACCAACCTGATAACCTTCCAAGGCAGCGTCCTCCTGGTCAATTCTTCAATAATGCTATCCCAACAAAGGGTGTTAAACGCATTCTTTATTTACGCCGCAATCATCAAACAGATCACCCTTTTTTTCTTACAGGTGTCCGCGAATTTGATCACCTGAGTAATTGCATCCACCGTACTCCTTCTTTTCCTGAACCCGTATTGTCTCCCATACATCTTTCCATAATCTCGTTTAGGCACTTCTCCCATACCTTACTCAGGGCTGGGAGTATGCTTATTGGGCGGTATGCGCTGGGGAGCTAAGGGTCCCTACCCGGTATCCTAAGCAATATCACCCTTGCTGTTTTCCAGCATCTCGGGATGCTTCCAGAGTCCGTGATATTGTTAATCACCTTAGTGATGAGTTCTCTTCTGTTATTTACCAACAACTTAACTATCTCCTGGGACCCCATCTATTCCCACAGCCTTCTTTTCATTGATTTTACCAGTGATATACCCCACATCTTCCTCGTCGAGTATCGTATTGTAGGTGATATCCTCCCTGTCACATTCTTCGACTTCCCTTTGGACCGGTCTGTGTCCAAGAATAAATAAACAATTTAAAATCTCTTTGACCTTGTTAATCGGCATGTCATTCGGAATCCCTTTCATGTTGCATCTACTCATGATTGTGCGATACGGTTTTCCCCATGGGTCCCTTTCTAAGATCTCGCAGAATCCGGCCCAAGCTCTCTTTTTGTTACCAGCTATTTCTTTCATCAACTGATTCCTTATCTCCTTATAGGCGCTGATAAGAACATCAATCCCGCTGGCCTCCTTCTTCCTCGCTCTAGTTACTCTTCTTAAAACTTTATGAGCCTGCGCTCTCAATTCTGCGATCGTTTCGTTCCACCAATAATTGCTGTACCTCCTGTTCGCCGTACAACTCACCTTCTTCAGCGTATTTTCGTATGTTCCCACCATACACTTCTGTAAAAGCTCCGCCTTGTCCGCATCGTCTTTAACTACTCTCACCACAGGGGCCAGGAAGCTATCTTTGCCGGCAGCGACCGCCACGACACTCGGCTGCACCCCGCCATTACCTACATTGAGGGTGCCAACATCCTTCCTCTCCACCACTTTACGGATATCGTCGCTAAACTCGAGGAGCTTAGCATTCTTCCTTGGGGAGCGAGAAGTTCTCGTCGCACCTTCCTTAATCGTTGTCCTCTACTTCGCGCTGCCTCTCCCGACTTCAACGTCGCTCTCGTCGCAGCTATCATCCCCGGTCATATTTACCGATCGAGAGGGGGCTACGGGACCCACCCTCCAGTCACTTGATGACTGTCGGGTCGAGCCTGGTACGCCACTGAAACCACCGACGGGGCCTGGGGGCTCCGAAACCCCTTGCGCCGTAATTTTCTTCTCCTTGTTAACTTTGTCCATAATAATAAAAATTAAAAGTCTCATAGTCCAGAAAAACACAGCCGGTCATCATAAGTTCTAGCTAAATAACCATCCAAATGAAAAGAACAATCATAAGCCCAAAGACTCGCCAGGTCGTCAACAAAGGTAATTTAAATCGATTTTAGTCATTAACAAGCGCTCGACAGTGGTTGCCACTCCTCTGCATACTTGCGAAGCACCATCACTACATATATATCAACCATAAATACAGTTAAATAAATAAACACGTAATAAATAATATACATCCATCAATAAATAACTAGTAACTTTGAGTAACTTAATAAATCGTAAATAAATTTAAATTAATACTGCAAAATAATAATAACCCAATAATAATATAAATATCTATCTTCATAATAAATAAATAAATAACCAATAAATAATAAATAAATAAATATAATACATAATATCAAAGCTCAATGTATCCCTCATATCGCTTACGCAACTCACATCTTACTTTTCTCCAGTTACGTAGCACAATTTAATTTAAAAGTCCGCGAAATAAAAAACAAAATACAAAAATACCTGAAATACGAACTCTGGTCGACCCGACTTTATTTATTCATAATAAGAATTACGCCGAGCCGACCATGCACTCGTTCATCACACTACCCGTAAGGTGGCGACGACACTCCGCGCCGCCGCGAACCATACTCCATGCGCACCACGCCAGGCTAGCGCATGCGCCCTACCATTATCAGCCACACAATATGGCGCCGATCACCTACCCACGTGCGTGTCTTAACGATATCAACTCCGCAACTTTAACGCTAACGTAAAGTGCCGCGTCACCGCGCTACAGTTTACCGTGCCTCAAATATAAATCCATAATTATGTATGATAACTCGCAAAAAGTTAATACTCTTTTTACAGTGAAAATACGTGAAATATGTGAAATATGTGTGTGTATATATTATGTGTGTGTCAATTAATTAATTAATTAATATAATACTCAATTACTCGATCACGTATAACTACCATCGCTTATTCATTGCTCATTAAATTCGTGATCAACAATTCACCGTTGTAGTCGCATATCAATAACCCTATTCTATGCCTGACTATCCGCAGCCCGACAACGTGGTGGCGGCAGAATCATACGTGACATACCCTCGGCGTAACCTAACCGCAACCTCTTTTTTCCGCGCGAGGAGGGGAAATGCTTTTACGCATACCCAGTGACCCGCATCACCAGGTTATGAGGGACTCGGCCAGGTGTCATTGCCATATACATCCTTATACATGAACCAGACAATCCCGGCATTACTGATCGGCATTCATCAGCGTTGTCTGCCTCGACGTCATCGCTTAACTACTCGCCGCGTATGCTCCTCCTATTTAATTTTTCCTTTTCCCTTTCCATTACTCTTTTATGCACCATTACCACTTTATAAAATTCCTTAAATCTCAACCAATAGTCTTCTTTTGTTGTCATAACGTCTACCAAATTATGGACATTCACACTCACCCCCACATAGCACTCCAGCTCAATCCTCTTCCTAATCCATTTAACATCCTAGCTTTAATATGTATCGGTAGGTTACCGGTACGTATACACAGCGCCGCATACGAAACAGTCCGATACGCCGTGGTGGTAACGCACAGAGCTGTTCTCTGCACCCTTATTAACGTCTTACTATTCTTCTCCATGTCCACAGCACTCGCCCACACCGGTGCACCATATAACACTATGGACTCCCAGATTATAATAAAGCCTGCGCGCCACATTAGGTGCTCCATTTATATTAGGTAAGATGCCCCTACGGACTCCCGTCAAAACGTCCGCCTTCGCGCACACCGCCTTGACGTGCTTGTCAAACTTTTTACGTGTATCTAAAATCACTCCCAAATATCTGATAGATTCTACAGATCTTATGATCGCGTCACCCACACTAATACTAACGACTCGCGGTACACGCATTCCAATTATGAGCATGATCTCCGTCTTGTCCATGGACAACGTAAGGCACTTGCGCACCAATCACACACAATCTTCAACAGACCATTCACTTTCGCACTCACACTCTCATTTCTTCTGACAGCACACGTGATCGCCAGGTCATCTGCGAACGCTGTTGCCTTCACCATTACCATGTTGTCTAACCTATCCAGCAGCCGGTTATATACCAGGTTCCACAAAAAGGCCCCAAAACCGAGCCCCGCGGCACACCAGCCGCATTCTCGTACTCCACCGTACCAAACTGGTTACTAATCACAATTCCTCCTCCAGTCAGGTACTCTACCACCAGTCTCCCGACCTTCCAAGGCAGCTTCCTCAATAATACTATCCGAAATGAGGGTGTTAAACGCATTTTTAATATCCATATTATAATATAATCCATATTGCCTTACGTGGAACGGATCAAGCCCCAGACACCTCTCCATTATTCTTTTCAGGCATTTCTCCCATACCTTACTCGGCATCGGGAGAATGCTTACAGGCCTATACGCATTAGGAAGCTTGGGATCCTCACCCGGCTTCCTAAGCAAGATGAATCTAGCCGTTTTCCAGCGTCTGGGATTCCGCCCCACATCCATGATATTGTTCATCACCTCCGTTAACAATTTAATTCTGTGGAAACTCACGGCTTTCACTATATCACCCCATCAATCCCCACCGCCTTTTTTACATTAATGTTGGCCACGATCTCACTCACATCATCCTCACTTAGCCTAATATCCTCTAAACGTGGTCCGTTACCAGCGACTCCCCCCCCCCACCGTTTCACCATTCACTGTCTCACACCGCAACGGTCTATATCCAATAATAAATTGATTTTTTATCACATCGGTCACCGCACTAACCGCATGTCATTATCGGGTTCTCTGCTCCCGCATCTCTTCATCACCACACGGTAAGGCTTACCCCACGGATCACAATCCAAAATCCTACAAAACCCAGCCCATGCTCTCCTCTTGCTTTCCGCGATCTCCTTCTACAGCTTCCTTCTTGCTCCCTTATGCACCATGCTAAGAGTCTCTCAGCCCGACTAGCCCCTCTCTTCCTCTCTCTCGTCAGCTTCCTCAGTGCTTTTAGCGCCTGCCCTCTTAGCTCTGCTATCTTCTCGCTCCACCAGTAATTGCAGAACTTCCTATTCGGCGCACTACACACCTTCCTCAGTGTACTCTCACACGCACCCTCGATATATCTTTGAAAACAATCTGCCTTAACCGCTTCGTCAGCTCTATCAAACTCTGCCTCTTTCAACATCTCGTCAACTCATGATATAAAATTCTCCGGAACTAAGCCCTTCGTTACAAATTTAAAAAATGTATTCTTGCTACGCGTTGTCCTCGTGCTAAAATCATGAATAATATATAAGTGATCCGACGCCTACCTACCTACTCAGAACCTTGCTCCCTCCGTACATTTCGCTCAGTTCGTTCGTAGCACTGATTATATTGGGGCAACTCGTCCTCCCATTCCTATAAAAAGTATATCTATGGTTCAGACTCAACGGAAACATCCCGTAATCACACTGTATTTCCATTAAGACTCTCCCTTTCTTGTCCGTAATCTCTCCTCCCCAACTAGCGGACTTCGCATTAAAGTCACCCGCGACTACCACTCTCTTATTCGTTCTAGTCCCCTCTTTGATCACTCCATGCACCCTATCAATAAAGTCAAGGAATTCCCGCTTCCTAAGGTTAGGAGAGCAGTAGTCACTGAAGCAGAGAATATCACCGACCCCTATACCCACCAAGCCATCACTTCTAAAATTCATTAAATCATGCGGTACTCTCCCATCGAGCTCAGTGACCCAGATCGACGCGTCACCCTTTGTGTCGTTACACCAATGCGGCAACTGCCAATTCGGTTCCGAAATCACCACAATATCCAGCCTCGTCTCTATCGCGCATTATTCCCTGTCCCGTTCGTCCTAGCATATTTGTATAACTAGGGCACGCTAATGACCCCGTCACATGGTCTATTCTAACTCCCGTCACCTTGCTGCAAATAGCGCAGCACGGCATGTTAGGGCACACAGCTATCGTGTGGTCCCTCTCCCCGCACTTCCTGCAGATCTCTTTGTCCGGGCTGACCACACTGCACTTGTTCGCCGTATGTCCAAACAAATGGCACCTATAACACTTAACCACACCAGGCAGCACTCTTAGCGTAGCTATGGTTAACCCAGTCCTTATCCTAATGCTCTCGCCACCTTTATCCACGTACACTTTCGGTAGCACCACAATCGCCGACTGAGTACACCACGGCGCCCGCCTCATAGTTTTAACGCCCACTTCACCACCGTCCTTAACTTCCAACTCCCCAACCAAGGGCTCAACAATCTCCTCTCTGCTTACAAGAGGCTCAATTTCCTTAATCTCCACAGACACTTTATCCTGCATAGGCCTCGCACGCACTTTGTCACCTATGAGCTCGTTAAACTTCTCCACCAGCGCCTTCGCCCCGCTACCGACCTTCAACTCTACCAGGATATCACCGGCTCTGGTCCTCCTTATCCCACGACTCTCCTTCAACACCTCCTTTGCCACCATCATCTCCCTATAAACTTGCAGCCACTGCTTCCCCTCTTCCACCTTCACAAGAATGGCCTCCGGTCTACTACGCATTCTCGGCACCTTTGTCCCGCGACTTTCACTGGACAGCGGCGCCCCCCCCCCCATCCACGTTACTATCCGCAACTCCTTTTTTCTCTCTGACACGTCTTCTCTCCCTCCTACTAGTCTGTTCACCAGACTCGCAGATTTCCTCATTTCCTAGGTTCTCCTCGTCCCTTCTCTTCTCACCACATACCTCAACATACGAGGCATCCCCTCTCCTCACGGACACGGGACACGGTTTTTCTCTTGCTGCCATTATCGGAGGCCAGCTTTCTTCCGTCCCCTCTACTTCTCCCTTTCTCCTCCATCAATGGTGAAGTCTGCGTGGCTACCTCAGCCTCCTCGGGTCTCTCTATTCTCCTCCTATCCCTCCTTCCTTTCTTGCGTAGAGTCGTCACCAGCTTCCCCCAGGCCTCATCCGCCTTATTGTTCGCCGCCGTAGCCAGCTCGAAGATCTTCGTGTCCTTCTTAGAAATGAGATGGAGGTCTTCATATGCCCCTCTCATCAGCTCGACCATATCTTCCCACTCCGATGGCCCAACCAGGACACACTCCTCCGTGCCTCGCTCCACTCCCGCGGAACTCCTCGGGGTCTTCATCGGCGTTCGGATAAGTGGCTCTCTTTGCCTCCTATTCCTATTTAAAATCGGGGTACCGGAGCAGCTACTCTCCGATACAGAGACATCCCCTTCCGACACCCGACAAACATCCCCTCCTCAGCAGTTTCATTGTTCGATTTGGCAGCGATACTTGACCACGTTACCATGGACATGCTTTCCCTTCCTCTGACTCCTCTCACCACCGGAGCCAGAAAGCCCTCCTTATCCGTAACAACCGATACGACTCTCGGTTGCACCCTAATACCGCTAGCTCTGACACCTCCAGCCTCCTTCTCAACCACTTCTCGTATGTCATGCCGAAACTCGACGAGTTTCATGCCCTTCCTCGGAGAGCGGGAAGTACCTTTTACTCCTATTCGTCTTCCTGGTACTGTCTCCACCGATGTCAGCATCGCTCTCTTCACAACTATGATCCCCGGTCGCTTTTATCGAACGAGGGGAGGCCCTGGGACCGACCTTCCCCTCGCCGTTTGTTCAGTCGCTCGATGACCGTCGGGTCGAGCCTGGTACGCCACTCAGCAACCCGACGGGACCTGGGGGCTCCGAAAACCCCTGAGTCGTGAGTTTATTATAACCTAACTTCAACCGGCACCTCGGAGTCATTAAGTTTATAGCTCGAGGAGGACACGTAATTCGGAATTTCCTAAAGAGGGGTAGGGCCCGTCCGAGCCATAAACAAACGGTCACTTAAAATTCCGATCAGTTTATATTCAGTCGAAATTGCGTCATCAAGGAGCTCGCATCGAAATATTCATAGCATTGTTTAGATTATTGTATATTATATTTCAGTTTGTTTTTTCATTTTACGGCTCATTTAACTATACTTAACTTATACGTACGCCTCAGTGTTACTCTTAAGTATTGGAAACATAAACTTTATAACCCTGTTAATCGCAGCGTTATACCACCTCAAATACCCCTATTATCTGAACGGAAATCAGCGGATCCATCTATTCGCGGCGTTGATTATTATAATCGCAACGGGAATTTACGACTCCCGTTGACGTGTTTCCTCTTGATTGCGTCTCCCCGCCGTTGGTCGGAAATACGCAAACTTCATCTTAAAACAATTTGATGGAACACAATAAACCACAGATTGGATATCAGAGTGTGAAACGGAGTGCGAAGGACTAAAAATCCAAGATGAGGAGAAGAAATCAAGTGCTTGAAGATGTATTTGGAAAAAATAGCACTAGAATGCTATCAAACAAAGACGTTGAAGAATAAAGAATACAACTGGAATGATTGGAAAACTTCATTTCTAAAAATGTTTTTAGCAACAAGAGTTGGTCTGCAGCACGATACGCATATAACATCAAACACATTGCAGGTTCGTTCATTGAGTACGCCATAAAAAAAGAACGTTTAATATTGGAAATAGAGAGAGAGACGGCGGAAAGCACGAGAATAAATTTAATCGTTACTGGGCTACCTATTCAAATTAAAGATAGAATCGACAAAGAAATGATACATTCAACGGATGATTTCATTAGAATGTTGGGACAGTATAAAGAAGCGTATCATAAGAAAGATTTCAGTAATAAGGAGCAGATGAAAGAAAAAGGAATGCAGAGAAGAAGTGTACGTCCTGTCAGAAATTCAAATCCAATATTCAAGAAACAACCGTACCCGGTTTGCGAAGCGCTGAATTTTCCTGGCCAATACCACCCCGTAGAAGTATGCAGAAACATAAATAAAAATGCTCAGAAGAATTTCAAACAAGTAAATTCAACTGAAATATTTACATCCGAAAACGAGGAGTCTATAACACATAATGGGAACGAACAAGAACTAAAATGCCCGGAGAAGTACGAATCACTGATTAAACTCCGAGTTATAATCAATAATCAGAAAGAAGTTTGAAGATGTTTATGACACTGGAGTCAACTCAAGCTTTATTAATCAAAAAAATATCGACGAAATAAAAGCAGATCTAACCGAATATAAGAGTATTTTCAAAACTATCAGTGGCAACGATTTCAAGAGTAATCAGGCGAAACTTAAAATGAAGATAAATAAAATAGAAGAAGAAATAAATGTTTTTGTAGTACGCAACGATAACTTCACATCCGACCTTACCCTAGGATTGGATGCCATAAAGAAATTCAAATTAAGACAAGATGAATACTTAAGAACCACTCAAGAAGTAAATCACAAAGAAGGAGAAATAATATTCAAGAAGAAAGAAGAAAGAAAGAATGATCGGAAGAGAGAAAAGAAAAACAACACTGAGTACATGTGGACGGACAAATTCGTTGACAACATTGAAGCAGATTCACTTTCTAGGAACCCTGTTTTTGAAAACTTTGAAAATGAGGAGGATGTTCTGAAAGTGGCAAATCTTATTACAAGGCAAAAAATATTTCAGGATCAGGAAGTAAACAGGAAAAGTATTGGAAATACTAAAAATGTCACACAAAAATCAGAAATTTTCTGAAAAAACATTAGAGGATTTCAACGCATATTCATTTCACAGTTTTGCCCGAGCAGTCGAGCTACACGGTCGTGTGAATCAGTGCTTCCGTAAGTGCGACAAGTGGGAAAACAAAGTGACATATAATAGAACCAATCGCTAAATGATGGAAAGCATGCAACAAATACCACCAATAAAAATTCTAAATAAAGGCGAAACATATTCTATAAACAGAGCTATAGATAAAACAAACCGAAATAAACCAACAAGCGAAGTTCAGGATTGCTCAGTTATTAATGAAATAGAAATGGAAATTACATAAAATAATGACGAAAAGAATAATATCAACAATGATCTACCACATCAGAACGAAAGCTGGAAGAATGTAATTCCCAGCAAAAAACGAAAAATAACTTCAAACACAAATGTTAGGAGGGCTATAGAAACAGAAGGGCAACAATGGCTACAGGAAATTCCTCTACAAAACTCCTTCAGCTCACTGCTAGAAGAGGTGGATTCAGAAACAGCTGAAAAACCAATAACACACATTCCCAAACCACAAACAATCTACATAGATGCTAAAATAATAGACCCCCTCATTGATCTGCTAAACATCACGGCAGGAAAAGAAAATTACACCATCAAACAACTTAAATTGGATTAGGTAAAAGTACAAACTAATACCCCAGAATTTTACAGGAAAGTGACAAAATCACTAAAAGAAAAAAATGCTGGGTATCATACTTACCAACCCAAAACTGATAAAAGCTACAAAGCAGTAATCAGAGGTTTTCACCCTAAGACAAATACAAATAACATATGCGAGGAATTAGCCAAAATCGGATATCAGGTAAGAACGATCAATAATATAACCAGATGTGATACTAAACAACCATTACCGCTATTTTTAATAGAGCTTGAACCTAAAAATAACAAAAAAGAAATTTTCGAAATTAAAAAAATTTTAAACACAATAATTACAGTCGAGCCACTCAGACACAAAAAAGACATACCACAATGTATGCGGTGTCAACAATATGGACACACAAAAAATTACTGCAACAGAAACCCGACGTGTGTCAAATGCGCAGGAAAGCACCTAACAATGGACTGCCCGCACACGGGAAAAATAAACGATGTAAAATGTTACATTTGCGGTGGAAATCACCCAGGTAGTAGCTACAAAGGCTGTATAGTCAGAAAACAACTTCAAAACAAACTTTTTCCGCCGCTTTGTAGCAGGACATATAATAACTACCACACACAACAGCAGCACAGTAACCGAGACATCAACAAACGTACAGCATGTAATGAACATCAACCATAATAATACCAAAACTTTTGGTAGCGAAGCTACGCGCAAGTAGCCAAACAGTCAACACCATTAGATAATCAAAACCAGAACAATAACATCGACGACGCTACAGAAATCAAAGAACTGTTAAAGCAATTCATCAAAAACACGGAAATGCTAACAAAAATGATAAGCGAATAAAACGCAGTCCTTAGACAGCAAACGCAACAAATCACACTTATGCTACAACTACTTACAAACATGCTAAGCAAAAAATAAAAATGGACACGCTTAAAATAGCAGCCTGAAACTAAAACATTCCTGTATAACAATAATATCGATATACTACTTGTTTCAGAAACATACTTCACTCCAAAAAGCTACATGAAAATACCATGCTACACCATATATGATACCAAATACCCCTCAGGAAAAGTACACGGAGGGGCCGCAGTGATAATAAGAAACGATATCAAACATCACTTACACAGCCAAGTTAGTAAGGAATATATCCAAGCAACCACCGTTACGGTACAAACTAGCAGCAACTATTTACAGCTGTCAGCAGTATACGCACTACCGCGACACAAAATGACAACACAAATGTGGGAAGAGTACTTTCAACACTTACGTGACAAATATTAGGTTAAGTAAAAAGTTCTGAGCGTTTTTCGCTAGATGTCTTTAGTGAGCCATATCTCACGATGTGCACATCGCATCGAGTCATAGTATACACCGATTTCAAGGTGATATTACGCATCAAAAAGGTTCTTTGTCAGTTTTGTGTTCGGTGAAGCCAGTTGTGTGTTACAGCGTTCGAAAATGGAGATAAAAAAAGAGAAAATTCGATACATTCTTCAGTACCACTACGACCAAGGTGAAAAGGCGGAGCAGGCGGCCAAAAAAATTTGTGCTGTTTATGGACCCAGTACAGTATCGAATGCAACAGCAAAGCGGTGGTTCCAACGATTCCGTTCTGGTAATATGGACGTCGAAGATGAGGCATGCTCTGGTAGGCCAATCGTCGAAAATGTGGATAAAATCATGGAAATCGTCGAGTCGGACCGGCATGTGAGCACTTATTCCATTGCCCAGGAACTGAAGATTAGCCAGAAAACCGTTTG
The DNA here is from genome assembly GCF_040668555.2 of Bombus flavifrons. Lineage (NCBI taxonomy): Eukaryota > Metazoa > Arthropoda > Insecta > Hymenoptera > Apidae > Bombus > Bombus flavifrons. Next base: position 1,057,821 of record NC_138451.1, read on the forward strand.
GAACCATTTGCATAAGGCTGGTCTCAAGAAGAAGCTCGACGTATGGGTGCCACATGAATTGACGCAAAAGAACCTTTTGGACCGAATTGATGCCTGCGATTCTTTGTTGAGACGTAACGAAATCGACCCATTTTTGAAGCGGATGGTGACTGGCGATGAAAAATGGGTCACATACGAGAACAACAGCCGAAAAAGATCGTGGTCCAATCGCGGTGGGCCGGCCCAAACGATCGCCAAGCGTGGATTAACGGCCAAGAAGGTTTTATTGTGTGTTTGGTGGGATTGGAAGGGAATCATCCATTATGAGCTGCTCCCATCGGGGCAAACACTTAATTCGGACCTCTATTGTCAACAACTGACCAGACTGAAGCAGGCGATCGACCAGAAGCGGCCAGAATTGGCCAATAGGAAAGGTGTTGTGTTCCATCAAGACAACGCCAGGCCGCACACATCTTTAACGACGCGTCAGAAGCTCCGAGAGCTTGGCTGGGAGGTTCTATCGCATCCGCCGTACAGTCCAGACCTGGCACCAAGCGATTATCACCTTTTTAAGTTTTTGCAAAATTTTCTTGATGGTACAAAACTGGCCTCAAGAGAGGCTTGTGAAAATGAGCTGGTCAAGTTTTTTACCAATAGGGACGAGGACTTCTTCAACCGCGGAATTATGAAATTGCCTTCAAAATGGACAAAAGTAATCGAACAAAACGGCGCATATTTAATCTAAATCGAATAATCTTGACTATGTTAATTTCATCGTCGAAATAAAGCGAAAAAGCGCTCAGAACTTTTTACTTCACCTAATATATCGCAGCGGGAGACTACAATGCAAAGCACACGCTATGGGGATCAAGAATTACCACACCTCAAGGTAGAACCCTGGAAAAATACATTAGAAACAATAACCTCAATATATTATCCACAGAAAGACCGACATACTGGCCGACAGACCTGAGCAAAATACCTGACTTACTTGATTTTGCAGTTACAAATGGACTAAATGCAAATAAACTAAATATAGCACCTAGCCTCGAGCTTACCTCCGATCATACACCCATAATTATTACATACAGAAACAAACCAATACTTTATAACAATTCAGAGACACTATGCAATAAAATCACCACCAAATGGCAAACATTTAAAGAAATAATTGAGAGCGAAATCAACTGCAACATCCCATTGAAAACACCTGAACACATCGAACAAGCAGTAACAACACTCACAGAAACTATTCAGGAAGCAGCATGGGCAACCACTATACCCGAATCAACAAATAGACAAACAAAAATAATTCCGCCAGACATCCTCGAAAAAATTAGAGAATAAGAAAAGCGAAAGCAAAATGGCAAAAACATAGATCAAAAGAAAACAAAAAACACCTAAATAAACTTGTAAAGGAAATAAAAAACAAAATAAAAGAACACAAAAACAACGAGTTCACAAAATTCATAGAGTCACTATCTGCACACGAGAACTCCAACTACTCCCTATGGGAAACCATAAAAAAAATAAAGAAGCCAATAAAACTAGTTCCAGCAATTAGAAAAGCAGATAACACTTGGGAAAGAAGCAACGAAGAGCAAGCTGAAGAATTTTCCAACCACCTAAGCAACACATTTACACCACATAATATCAATAACAGCAACCTCAATTGTCATACCGACGAGGATGCGTTAACCACTAGTACCTCAACTGACAAACACTACATCATACCTAAAACAACAGCACAAGAAATTAGAAACATAATCGAGAAAACAAAAAACAATAAAGCACCAGGAATCGACCTAATCAATGGTAAAATCTTGAAAAACCTTCCTCCAAAAGCGATACGACTAATTACAATGCAATATTAAGAATCCAATACTATCCTAAACTATGGAAACTAGCACAGATCATACTGTTACCTAAACCAGGCAAAGACCCACACCAAACAGCATCTTACAGACCAATATCACTACTTCCCGTGTTTTCCAAAATACCAGAAAAAATAATTTACGCTCGCTTAAAACCAATAATATAGAAGGAGAAATTAATACCAGATCACCAATTTGGATTCAGAAACAAACACTCCACGATAGAGCAACTGCACAGACTCACTAATGAAATAATACTAGCATTAGAAAACAAACAATACTGCACAGCCCTCTTTATGGACATCGAGAAAGCATTTTACAAAATAAACCACGAAAGCCTACTTCAATCAATCAGAAAACAATTCCCGGAGCAGATATACCATTTAATAAAATCTTACGTAAGCAGTAGAACCTTCGTACTAAAAATTAAGGACACATACTCTGAAGTTAAAGACATCAAGGCAGGGGTTCCGCAAGGAAGCGTCTTAGAACCAATACTATACACACTATACACGGCTAACATACCAACAACTACCAATAGCAAAATACTGACATTTACGAATGACACTGCTGTTACAGGGTTAGTGTGCCTGACTAGTACAGCTGTCACATTACTACAATAACATATCACAAAAATAGAAAAGTGGCTACAAGTTAAACAAATTAAAGCAAACCCCGATAAATGCAACCACATTACATTCACACTGCGAAAACAGATACCACCAAACATTATACTGAACGGCACGCACATAATACAAACAAGGCAAGTCAAATACCTAGGACTCCACTTACATACACGATTCAGATAGAAACAGCATATTAAATCAATAATAGGCAAAATACAGACAGCTAGGAGACAAATGCATTGGTTAACAAGTCGAAGATCCAAACTAAGCATAGAAAATAAATTAAAAATATACAAAACGATCATAAAACCAATCTGGACGTACGGAATACCATTAAGGAGAACAGCAGTAATGAGCCATATAAGCAAAATAGAGACAATTCAAGCTAATATTCTCAGAACAATAGCAAACGCCCCATGGTACGTTAGAAACGAGGACATACGGAAAGACCTTAGAATACCAACGGTCAAGGAAGAGATTAGCAGATGCGCAAGAATGTACAGAGAAAGAATAGCAACGCACCCGAACCGGCTGGCAGCGGAAACGATCAACACAAGCATAGAAAGAAGACTAAGAAGGAAACACCCAGCAGATCTCATAAAGGATATATCTTAACAAACACGAAGATGGTACCCCATTGGGGGTAGCCACCCACGTGATAATCAATCAGCTAAAAAATTCTACCAAATGTCCAAATTGGACAAATTGTGAATGTGAAATATTAAATAAAAAGAAAAAAAAATATTCATTTCACAAAATTTTGGTAAACACATTGTAAAAACAATTCATGATTTCTTTGGCCACATTGGAAAGAATCATATTTTGAATAAAATGTGACCCTTCTACTATTTTAAAAATATGGATCGGATAATTGACAAATTTTGTAAACTGTTTTTGTGTCTAAACTGGGACCAGCAAAAAAACCTTTCGAAATAATGTCATTCGATACGGTTGCAGGGGTCTCCAATAGCAACTCACCCAAAAAGTACATGCTCATTTTCATTGATCATTTTTCTAGGGTCGTTTTCATATCCACGTCAAAAACGCAGCACTAAGAGGATATTATAAAACTCATAAACTCAACGGGAGAGACTGATTCCATAAAAATTATTCTCGCAGACCGATACACAGTAATCACATTCAAAGAAGTCCAAGATTACATAAGAGAGAAAGATATCAGATTAATTTTTACTTCAACAGACTGCCCAACTTCAAATGAACGAGTAAGTCAAACCTTGGTAAACCGGATCGGATGTAAAATTTACTCAAATAAAAAGAGAAACTGGACAAAAGTTGCAGATGAATGTGTGAACGAATATAATAACACCAGACACAGTGTCACTGGATTCTCACCGAATCATTTGCTACATGGAAAGGTAATTGAGATTGTCGCTAAAGGAATAATTGAAAATAGGATTAACCTAGAAGAAGACAAAAAAAAGCATTCCAAAATTCAATGAAGAATTTCATAATCAACAAAGAAAGATAGGATAAGACAAGAAGAGAACACGAATTCAAAATTGAAAATATGGTTTTGGTTCATAGTGGTAAGAAATTAAACAGAAATAAGTTGGATAAAATTCGGAAAGGCTCTATCAAAATTCTGAAAAGGATTTGGAATACAATGTATGAAGTGGATGGTAATCGTAGATGTGGTGAGAATTGTTTCCATTCGAGCGAATTAATTTCTTATGGAGATGATAATCACCAAGAGGGAATTGGCACGGGATGTCAGCACGGGGAGGGGAGGTGTAAATTCTATAGAATTTGGAACACCACTTGGAATCGACTGTTTGACTTTCCCTGTGTTTATTGGGAGTCGGTCGAACGATATAAATACAGAAGGACGGGGACTTAGGACAGAGAATAACACAAGGTTTCAAGAAGCGAAGATTGAACAAAGAAGAAGAAAAGCAAGTTAATAGTTAGAAGGAGAAAGTGAAAAGATATTAGAAGCGAAGAGTTTTGAGGAGATACGGAAGAAGACTTAGAAAATCGATTCTTGAGTTTTCACAAATCGATCGCCTGATTTCCAAAATTATTACAACATTACATACATATAGTTTCGCACGGTTCGTGTTTGATGTGTATAATTATTCTGCGTTTATTATGATCATATTAAAGCGTTTTCTCTTGTTATATTTATGTTATATTTCAGTGTACTTATACGTGGTATACACTTAAAGCATTTGTCACGTGATTTGGATTTTCTAGTTTTAGTACTTGAGTGTTATATTGGATTCCTGACGGTGGAAATTTGATGACACGCGTTGAAAAATTAGAGATTTTATTCGTAACGAGTAACTGCACGCCAGTACTAACTGCAGAATTCTCTTCTGGTCTATCACTGAGTAGTGTGATTCTTATAGTCTAGTGATGAGGATGAGTAATATGGGCAATAATAATATGCTCGGGGAGGAATGACGAGAAAAAAAAGGGTCGAAGTTCGGGATGATTCAGGAAGGAGAAACAGAGATTACGGTGTTTGTTACAGGACGAGACTATGATGTTTGTTGCAGTATGAATAAGGAATTAATCGTCCAACAGTTAATTATTTAACGAGAATATGTATATATGTATATGTAAGTACGAAACTGTCAGCAAATTTTTCGATACAAACTGCAGGCCCATCGGGAATTAAACCGATGACGCGGAAACAATTATTTGATATATTGCTGCAACGCACGGATGAAAACATTCATAAAAGAATTTAAGTATCTCGAGAACATTTTGCTCAACCAGGAGAATTCGAAATTATTCGAAAGAAGTACGCCGAGCGTTTCAGCATAAAATATCTTACATAAAATATGAATTTGAACGTAGATGGTTGTTTATAAGTTACAAGGAACAGGTTTTCAAAATACGATACGAAAGTTGGTTTTAAGAAAAGTAAAAGTACCCGTTGCAAAATCTCGACCTGAACAGACAACGAAATCTTTCACTAATTTATAGGAACTTGGTAAACGACAAAAGGCAGGCCTCCGTAAAAATACAAAGATTAATTAATATTTGTTACCCAAGAAAAGCAAAGATTTCCTGACTTGATGGATGCTTCAATAATATTGAAAGAGATTACAGAATTTCCTGAGCGAGTGACAAGATATAGAAAAAATTATTGGAGTATTCACCGAGAAAGAAAACAGTTGTCAAGTCTGAAAGTTCTCTCGATATTTGTTGATGCGCAACTATCATGAGAACAACGTGATTAATTATTGGAACAAGCGAAAAGAAACTATAATTATTTACATTCAATTATATCCATATTAGTCTGTATTCTTAAAAGCAAAAAAGAAATACTATCCTATTTCAGGGCCATATACGATAATTGCAACCATTGCTGAGGTATATTTACAGATTTGTTAGACCATATAACTGTCCACGTATTAATCTATTTGGAGGATGTAGTAAACAATTTGTCTCGAAGTGAGTGTAATGCTTTGGGCTCGTTACCAAATGGAAATATGACGGATTTTAGCAATTCCAATTTAAATAGAAATTTGGAAATAACTATGATTTAGATTTATATATATTCCAAAGTTTCTTTGGGGCATTAAGATTTAATCTGCCTGTCGCATTGCTAGTACTTAGCGGTTCACGACTTTTAAAATGGACTGTATAATAGTCTGTGAGTACAACTCAAAGACTGAATTTCGATATATCCTGTTCGAGGATCTGAATAACTATCGCCAAGTGTCTAGAGTTTCGAACTTATATCCTTCTTCCACTTTCACAAGGATACCAAATTCCTTTCCCGAAAGGTGGCTGAAAGAATTTTGACCAAGAAAGAATTAATTAACTTTATTAACATTGAGCGCATTCAGAAAAAAAATGAAATAGGATATTTGTTAATATTTTTATATTGGAATCTCTTTTACTATTTACTTACATATGTCGATGTTAAATAATTTTTTATTTCAATCGCAGTTGCGGATTACCTAGAGACATTTATATTTGTCTTCGGTATCGAGAACGACCAAAGCGTAATATTGTCATCTGAATCGATGCTTTGTGGCCAGAATTTTAAACCTCGAATCCAATAATGTATTTAGTACATAAAAATTATTATCTTCAACAGCTCTTATGTAATAATCCATACAATATATTAATTGTTGTCTCAAGGTAAATATATTCAATGGATGTATATAATGGAATTATTAGTTGTTTTTTAATGGCTATTATTTTAGACAAATTTATCTTATCTCTATTAATTTCCTCTGTAAGTGTGAAAAATATCACTAAAGTAGGTGCAATTATGCTAAGGGCATTCCACTCTAAATCTGTTAATAATTCAAAATGATAATATTAATTGCTGTTCGCCATGCTGTTCGATTAGTCTATTGAATATTTGATTTGTAGAATTCCATCTTGTTGCCACTTCTGTTATCAATTTGGTTGGGCACATTGACAAGATTCTGCATTCTTTGCAATTTATCTTTTGCTACGGTGCTGCTATATTTGATACATGTCACTAAACTTCGACACATATCACTGGTAATGTTAGGTCGTTCAAGCATTCTGATTGCGGCTTTAATACTCGCTGCGTTATCAGAAACTACAGCTGTTATTTTACTTTACAATTGCCAATTCTGAAATACAGCCTCTAAACTATCCGTACTTATTTTGCCGGGGAGAATTCATATTAATATTCATATTTGTACATAAATCTTTAGTGACACAAGGTATTGTTATCTATCCAATTCGCCCTGAATTCTTCGTATTCTGATTAACCATTCTCTTAAAATTACATGGAACTTTCCATTTAACCGAATTTCATCACAATTAGCAGTTGACGTCGAAGCTCGATCTCGCGGTTGTCGAAAATCTCCTCTCTACTAAAGTTTTTATAAATCACAGTTGGTTAAGTGACCTTTCGTTCTTTTTCTTTTTTACTAATCTATATAGAGTATATATATTTATTAAAGAAATTTCCACCCCCCCCCAAATAACTCGCGCTACCACTTCAATGACATTCTCATAAAACAGTATGTCGAGACATACTGATCAGCCCGATCAACTTCTCCCACGAACTTGATGTAATTTATAATTATAATAGCTTCTCTGACGATAGTCCAAGTTCCATGGCGGAGAGTTCTTTCCACGATACCCATCTCTGCATTATGCCAATTTATCAATAATGTGACGATCCTTTTATCCTTCCACGCTAGAACCAAATTATTATTCATGCGATTTTTTATCCCATCTGACAACTCTTTTCTATTTATCAATATTGTGCCGGCCAAATAACATTTTAATTTATGTAATTCAGTAGCCAAAATGTAACTGGTGTAATAACGGTCTGTAAACATATGATGTCTTTGCGATCTGGCTATTTTATTCAATAACATTTTATATAAGTGTAATGGAATTCTAGTGGATACCGGAAGGTCTTATCAATGTTTGTGTTGTAAGGCTCTCATAATAAGGCAGAATTCCGCAAATATAACCCGGGAATATATAAATATTCTCTCTGGCAAAATAAGTGCGGATAGTTTAGAGGCTGTATTTCAGAACTGGTAATTGAAAAGTAAAATAACAACTGTAGTTTCTGATAACGCAGCAAGTATTAGAATCTGCTAATGTATAGATTCAAATACCCCGTTTTGTTGGGTTTTTTTCGGAAATTTGCTCGTTCGTTATAAAATAGTTAAGAAATTTGGAGTTTATGTAATCAAGATAACCACTTATTAGCTGCAAACGTGTTGTAGAGTTAGCACCTTGTGTTGAAACTATCTTCACATGTAACATCCGAAAAATTTGCGTAAATCTATCTCTTGTAAATGTGTCGGAATAAAATGGAATGTGGCTTGCTTGGCGCCTTGACCAATATTCTTGTATGTTGGCCACTGGCATCGTCCTCATATTTATAATAACTGCGGTGAATGTCCAAAATTCTTCTTTGGTGATTGTTTGTTCCCTCATTTTTGTTAGGATAATAGAGGTGGTTGAGTTAGTATAACACTGAGGTTAACAGGATGTAATATGTAGCGGCACATGATTTAGAGAACAGTTCAAATCATATTGTTGTTTTGCCTCGGAGTATCAAGACCGTTAGGTTACAAGTAATGTAAGAACAAATAAACTCCGGGCAAAACAATGTCGCTGCTACATACAACCGTCAAACATAGACGAATTCGAATTTTCCGGTTCTCCCCCGACCAGTATAAATAAACGGACGCGATCGCAAGGAAATGAGTTACAGTCAGTTGTCGATCAGTTATCAACCAGTTATCAACGAATTATCAGCGATCTAATTAACGAGTCATTAGCGATCCTATTTTACGATTTATACACTGTTCCAGCGAATCCGTTAGTACGAGCGTCTTTGCGAGCATTATCTGTATACTAATTTATCATTTTAAATATATTCGACGGTTTCAACAACGAGCAATCTCATCCATTAAATCTCAACGACCAACCGCCCTCTACACATAAACCTCTACAAATTGGTAACCCCGAAGTGAGTTGAACATGAGTAACCAACCTCCACATTGATGACCCCGACGTGATAGAAAACATTAAGATGGCGACTACGAAAGACGATGTTAAGGCTACGGGTAGTGTCGCGGTGCAAAGCCTCCGCTGCAACCCTCCAACATTACTGTTTGGTTTGCATTGTTGGAAACGCAACTAGACGCGGTGGACGTTACGTCCGATATGGTGAGTTTCGCGACCCTTGCAAAGAGCCTCGACGGCCAGCTCCTCCAGCAGGTAGAGAGCGTTATAACGGACCCATCAGCCACCGGACGGTATGTGAAATTAAAAAATGAACTCATTCGCATCCTTAAGGACTCGGATAGCGATCGCGTAAAAAAGTTGGTGGAGAGTGAAAAAATGGGCGATAGGAAACCGTCCCAATTTTATCACCATCTGAGGAATCTCGCCAGCCCCTCCACACCAGATGAGTTTGTCCGATCGCTGTGGAAAAATCGGCTCCCCGCCCGCACCAGGCGCATACGATGCGATCAGCGGACCTCATCGCGGAGGAGTTCAAATGAGATACGGGACATACTTCGCAGGTAGCAACGATAGCGGACCACCCGGCGCACGCGGAACCGGCTGAAGCTCCTGGCTCGCGCTTTTTAATACGTTTAACGACCAGATAAACCAATTAAGGGCCGAGGTGAGTGCGATGAACATTAACCACCGTCCGCGTCGGCACTGGCGATCAAGATGTCGGAGCCGTTCCAGGTCGCGAGAAAGGACGCATGATTCCGGCCTGTGTTATTATCACGAAGTATTCCGCGAACGTGCGAGAAAGTGTCGATCTCTGTGTAAGTGGAAACAGGAAAAGGGGACCAGCCGTCCGTAAACGCGGCGAATGTCGACGGCTTAACACTAAACCTACCGACATTTCGTGCTACCTATTCCTACCGGGCGCGGTCAAGATGACCGCTAATTTAAAAAGAAATAGTGTATTTTCCACCAATCACGGGGAGACGCAATCGCGAGGAGAGACGTCAACGGGAGTCGTAAATTCCCATTACGATTATAATAATCGATACCACGAGTTGATCGATCTGGTCTAGGTAGAGGGTCGCCCGACTTAACAAATAGTTTTTATAATTTAACTTAAATAATGGTTAATTTATAACTGAATGTATATAAAATGATGATCTGTCAGGAAATATCGTCCAAATTCACTTTTATTTAATTTCAATTATAGACTTAAATAAAAATACACTTTAATTTATATAGAGATATCTTATTCAACTCTGCTGCATTGTTTACAAATTATCTTATTATCAAATGTACATTTACCGCATACATATTTCCCTCATGTTGAACAGATTTTCATAGTTCTGTAACCTTTACAATTTCTTACTTGAGAAGTTTTTCGTGATAATGTATCTGAACTTGTTGATAGTTTTATAGCATGATTTTCTTCCCACGATTCTGTATACTCAACAGCGACCTCTGTAGCTCATTGGAATAAAAATTCCTGTCTTGAAATATTTTCACCTCGTATTTAGTGGACACCGGTGCTGACACTTGTGTTTATTCGCGCAGTAAGATCCGCGGACACACGAACAAAACCGACTACGAACTGTTCGCGGCCAACGGAACGCGGATCGCGACATACGGTACCGTTACAGTTCCACTCAATTTATCGCTACACCGAGCTTTCAAATGGCGTTTTGTAGCCGATGTAGCGATGTGCAAACGCCTATCATCGGTGTTGATTTTCTGAGCCATTACGGGTTGCTCGTAGACCCTTGCAACAAACGGCTCCTCGACACAACGACCCGACTATCGACGAAAGGATTCGCCGCCACGGCTAACGTGGCATCGATAAAAACAATCACCACGGATTCACCGTACCACAAACTGCTGACGGAATTCCCCGATCTCACGAGATCGCCAGTGTTCCGGAGAAGTACAATACGGCATGGGGTGCAACACTACATCAGCACGACGCCCGGACCTCCTGCCCACGTCAAACTACGCCGCCTCGCCCCCGATCGACTCAACCAGGTGAAGGCGGAATTCGAAGTAATGATCGAACAAGCTGTGATGCGGCCATCGAGAAGCCCGTGGGCACCATCCTTACACATCGTACCGAAAAAGGATGGAGGGATTCGACAGTGTGGCGACTATCGGGCATTGAACGTCCGCACCATCCCAGACAGGTACTCACCACCGCACATCGAGGACTTCGCGCAGAATCTCCATGGTAAGCGCATATTTTCCAAAATCGATCTCGTTCGCGCTTACCATCAAATTTCGATCGCGCTGGAAGACGTACCCAAGACAGCGATCACAATACCATTCGGGCTATTCGAAGCGATCAATATCAATATCAATATGTTTGGGCTTCGAAACGCCGCTCAAACATGCCAACGATTCGTAGATGAAATCACAAGAGGCACACAGTCGGCGGTTGCGGTGTTACCGAAAGTTTACGTTGATAAGGGATCTTGCCGAATGTGATTAAATGTTTTAGGTGCCACATGTTTGGGCATACGGCAAATAAATGCAGAACGATAAGTCCGGGCAAAGAGGTCTGCAGGAAATGCGGAGAAAAGGATCACACAATAGCTGTGTGCCCAAATGAGTCTCGCTATGCTATATGCAGTAAGAAAATAGGTGCTAGATTTAATCACGTGACGAGGTCACTAGCATGCCCCAGCTATAGGAAAATGTTGAGGCAAAGTAGCCAGGAAAAAAAATGAAAATACTACAAATTAATCTAAATACATGCAAGATGGCGCAAGACATGATATATCAGTGCGCGATTGAAAATAGGCCGGATATAGTAATTATTTACGCGTACATAGACGATTTCTTAATTGTATCCGAAAACGAAGAACGACACCGCGAACAGTTGCGGATTTTGTTTAAACGCCTCGACGAATATCGAGTCGTAATAAATTGGCGTCAGCGAAATAAAATTTCTCGGTTACACGGTTACTGTCGAGGGGATAAAGCCATTAGACGAACGCGTCGACACTATAATTAAAGTACCGCTACCTACGACCGTTAAAGATCTACGAAAGTACCTCGGTATGATCAACTTTTACAGACGTTTCATACCGGGGGCAGCGAAAATCCTTCAACCATTCAACGACTTGTTGAAAGGCACAACGAAGTGCAACGCATATATCGAGTGGTCCGAACAAGCCGAAAATAGCTTCCGCGAGTCGAAACGCGCTTTAGCTAACGCGACAATGTTAGTGTATCCGATTCCTGGCGTGCCCTTCAGCCTCGCGGTTGACGAATGCGATTACGCCATAGGAGCGGTACTCCAACAGCGCTTTAACGATACCTGACAACTATTAGGTTTTATGACAAAATCGCTATCCCCCGCACAACAAAAGTACAGCGCGTACGACCGAGAACTACTCGCGCTGTACACGGCGGTGAAACGATTTAGACACGCCGTCGAAGGTAGAGATTTCACTATTTTCACCGACCACAAACCAATTATATACGCGTTTAATCAAAACCTCGACAAGTGTTCGCCGAGACAATTTAGACACTTAGACTACGTCGGACAATTTACGACCGATATCCGACACATTAAAGAGATAGACAATAATGTAGCCGATACTCTATCCCGAATAGAAGCGAATAGAATACGATTTCCCGATCAGGATGTAGGAATTTATTGCGATCTCACGAACGAAACCCCGCGACCGTACGTACCGGAACTGTTACGTCGCACCATATACTAATCGTTACGTGGACATTGTCATCCGGGTATGAGCGCCCAAATTAGTTACTGCATTAAATTTGATATAATTCGCAATTCTCATAATGCTGAATAAGTGCAAACAAACAAATTTTTCCACCCAAGAAACTAATTGTTACATATAGTAATAGAATTCAAAAACAGATAACGGCAAATCACTATAATACTTTTATCTTCTCAGCAACGAAATCTCGCTAAACGTTCCGATCAAAACTAAAAAAAATTAAAGGCTTCACAGAAAAAAAGGAAATAATTTCTGTGCTTTACCAAAAAATAAAAAGATAATTTAACATCTTTGATAGTTGTTTAATAGATTTCTCGTTGTTCAATATGCATAAATGTAACGCAACTGTTGTGGACGTTATTTGCAATTACATCACACAAGTTTTCGTCCGCGGAAATATAACTGAATTCCTTAAAGAAAGTCAACTCTAAGTAAATTCTTTCAACCCTGACTCTGCAAAGAACAAAAGTTCAACAGAAGGGAATCAGATGGTGCAAAGTTTGGGTTATATGTGTGGATGTGGTAGAATTTCCCAGCCTTTTGATGGTTTCAAGAGATAATTACGCAGTATGTTGTCGCACGTTATCTTGAAGAAAAAGCACTATTTCCCAGTAGCTTGCAAGCTTCATATTCTTTTGAAGCGTCTTTCTGTAGCATTGACCATTTACAGTACACTGGTGTTCTGAAAAAATCTCGAAGAAATTGGACCTTTGGCATCCCAAAAGACATTTAACGTCGCTTTACCAGCCGATCGTTGCGTGCTGAATCTTTCTCTGCTTAGAGAATTTGGATGCTTCCACGTGCTTTGCTGTTTTCCTTATATATATATGATGGATCCAAATCACATTACAAGTCACAATTCTTTCCAATAATTCATTTCCTTCGGTCAAATAGCATTCTTCAAGTTCCCTGCACACACGCAGTCTGGTTTCTTCGTGATTGTCAGTAAGTTGTTTTGAAACCCATTTTGCACATGTTTTACAGAAGTTTAATTTATTGTGAATGATAAAATAGATTGCTAATTTAATCGCAGAAGTCATTCGATGGCTAAGTAACCCAAAAAACTAATTTCATATTTTCGAAACTATTACGATTAATATGATTGATTATCTGTTAAGCGGTCTAATAAATTCGGTGTGCTAGATTTATCGAGTTCTCAAGTTTGTAGTATATCTTTAGGAAAAATTATAATTTCGTTATTTATATACACATATCTAATCGCAAGATCTCAATTCAGCCACCAGATTTTCATAAGACGAAGTCAAAATATGTCATTGAATAAACGACAACGCCTCAACGTTACATTTATGAGATTAAATAGCTTTTGTTTTTTGCTATCTTGGACACAAACAATGATTTTAACATCGATTTCTGCTTTTCGAAGTTATGTTAAAACAAGATTTACAATTTCAAAAAGCTTATCCCTGAAGCATCATGTTCATTGAAACCCAAAATTATTAATTATCGGTACGAATTTTTCGCATTAATGCTACCTAAACAAAATAATAAAGCTTACTTAGCAATTTTCCAACTTCTCCTATGTTTTGCTACATCAACGACAGGGATGAAATGCACTTCCGTACCATCAAATCTTCTTTTATACTGTACTTTTCCTAAACATTTATTGACATGATATAAGTCATATGCAATGCCCTTAACACTGTTGCCTTTTTTTAAAGCATGATATATCGCTTTTTTACCTTTTATCTTTCAAGATGCAAAGAAAGGTTTAAGATACGATTTATTCAGAACGAAACGTACACTTGTACAGTTATAAAACGGCTGATGACTATATCATCAACAGAATACAGATTAGGTTGTATTAGGTTATCCAAAAAGTTTCTATCGTTTTATAAGGAAATAATAGTATAATAATAATATTTTTTATTTTATATTGTTTCATTGAATTATGTCTGATCTACTTTGTTCAACAGTTATTTCTACATATCTTTTTATTCTATTATTTGTTCTACAGTTAGAACAAAATGGATCATACATAATACAATAAAATAATACAAAACAAAACATGTTGTGCGTCTATTATTTCCTTATAAAACGGAAGAAACTTTTGGGACAATCTAATACGTTTATTTAGACGCTGTCTGATAAAGCGGAATGCGAAGATCGCGAAAAGAACTTTTGGGGCAATCTAATAATTCTAACTTTAATATTTTGTTGCATATTCATTTGCATGTAAAACTACTTCTAAGAGTTTTGGTATAGATTCGACTAATTTTGTTTGCAATGAATCTTGTGTTTTGTCCGTTAGAAAAGACCGATTTTTACTAATATTTTGGATGCTTCATGTAAATGAAGTAACAAATGAAGCACAAAAGCACAAAAACTAAATTTATGTTCATGCAGATGCCAATATTGGTTGCATACAAACCATTTTGCCATGTTATGGCATTTTCACGACTGAGAAATTAGTCAGACCTAATCTCCCAATAAATACAAGAATAATTTTACAGTTGTACCAAAACTTATCACAATCAAACCCTGAAGCTGCAGGATACCATATTTATGCCCACCATTATTTTACTTATACTCCCTTGGCTGATGCATTATTAAGCATGAAATGCCACATAACTGGAACTATTCAAACTAATAGAAAATTTATTCCGAATAATATAAAAAATCGAAAAATTGCAGAAAATGATATCGTTGCCTACAGACGCAGACATATTACTACTGGCTTGGAGAGACAAACGAATCAATGTTTAGCACTTGTGCCACCACAACTATGAAAAACATCACTAAAAGAACACGAAGAGAGGGAACCAATATAGTGAAGCCAAATGTCGGATAAATTACAATAAATATGAGGTGGTTTAAGGTGTAAGTGCCGAAGAAATGTTCTAGATGTTCAACAATATAGTTTATTTAATAACCAACAGTCAACAATCAACACTCCACGTTTTTCGACTATGTTTGCTTCGCTGTTACACTGGACCCTTCGCACTTCGCTGTTCAAGACCTACTGAATCTTTGGACAGATTCTTTTCTTTTCTTGCCCCTCGATATCCGCACTACGCACGCGTTCGTTAGGCGTTCGCGACCGTTGCCACGTACGTCTTCTTCCAAATATTCGACGAAAGGAACGTAGGGATATCGATGGTACATTAGGCATGTCGGCCTTACACTTTCATGGTATAGCGCTTTGTATCGCGAAGCTGTCGGAAAGAGTTCCGTCGTCGAGTGCCACCACAAATATACGGGCGGTGTCGACAAAGCAGACCAGTATACAGCTACATACTGTTTTATACGAAAGCGCCAAAAATGGTGGCGAAAATTTTTTTTGCGGATTGGAAATATCAACAATAAATTCTTACTTATTATATAACGCAAACCAGGAGAAAAAGAATAAAAACAAAGTAACGTATTTGCAATTCGTACGTCGCTTGATGGGTCAATTAATTGGGCATTTTCGTGACGCCGACCCCAAGAATACTTCATCAACTTCTGGAACAGCAGAAAGACTAAACGGCCTTTTACATGTCATTCGGCGAGATGACACAAAAGGAAGTGAAGATTGTGTTGCAATCGGAAAATCAAAAGTAGAAGAAGAGATTCGATGTACTATTATGCCACTCGTTTGGTTAAACCGGCCCTGCATACACGCAATTGCTTCGAAAAATACCACACCGCGCAAGAATATGAAAGGAGTCATAAACGTAGCAAAAGTAAGTACGTTTTCCTAGATTTTGACAAAAAATTCTGTTATATCCAAATAAAGTCCTAGTTTTTATAACGCAAGTGTTTTCTCACATAGGACTAACACCAATGACTAAACGGATAACAGAAGAATTAAACGAAGTGGAACTAATACAGTGCATGAAAATAATCTTGAAACCAAGCGAAAACATGAAAAGATCAAATTCCGTACCCGGATTACCTATAGAAATCATGGCTACAAGCACAGAAGATAAAAAGAAGAAAAAAGGATAGTAACATGGGGAGCCAATCATCCTACAAAGAACTAGTACATTAAAATAAAAGATCAAACGCAACGGTGAAAAATTACTAGCGTTGCTGGAAAAGAAAAAGAACAGCAGAATAACAGAGAAACAAAGAGAGTGGATACGAAATTAGAAAAACCTTCCACAACTCCATAAGAAACTACTGGAAAAGTAAAATTAAAAACATATCCAAATAAAAACCCAAAGAACTTTCACCATCGATTAACTGCGTTTTACGCCCCAAAAACCACAACATAGGTGTTACGTCGCGCAAGGCATCTGCACGCCATCCGGCGCTGCTTGACCGCCAACGGTCTGCGCACCGTCCTTCGACCCTCAATAAATCCAAGGAACCCGTAAAACGACAGCTTTTAATGCTATTATTTTGACATATGTCGTCAATTTACGGAATAAGCTCCATATCCTAGAGATGCTTTCTGTTTATAGCCAGTTTAGAAAGGCCCTTGGATTTACTACACGCTATTAGGAAACCCGGAGAAAGCAGGTAGTGACTTAGCAAAAAACGAATGTTTAATTACCGGGAAATCCAGGTTTTCCGTTAAACAAGACATCAACTAGCAACATTGGTAGGAGGCTCCATCCCCTCTAGTCATTCTTTAACATTGACTTAAACCAATGGACATCATAGGTCGTTGCCCTCACTCTACTCACGAAAGGTGTGAACAACGAATCCACGTCCTTAATAAAAAGGGAAACACCCACACCGAGTTTTCTTCTGTAATCCTACGAAAACGAACTACAGTGTTCCTACAAGCTTCATCCTGTCGATTACGAGGCTACTTCGGTTGTCTCTCTTACTCGTTCCTTGACTACGTCATATCTTAGGATATCGTCTACGTTACTACATATCAGTGTAAAAGTGTTGAAAATATATAACGTTTATAGCTCTGTTAATCACAGTGTTATACTTATTCAATCACCTCTATTATCCTAGCCGAAATAAGGGGATCGATCTATTCGTGGTGTCGATTCTTGCAATCGTAACGGGAATTTACGACTCCCGTTGACGCGCCTTCTCGCAACCGCGTCTCCCTGCGATAGGCCGAAAATACAATAGGTGATATACTCTGACACAACAAGAACGGATACAAATAGGAACTCATGAAAGCCGACATGTACCGTCACACAATTCGAGGAAGGCAATAAGATAATCATTATCGATAACCATGAGAAACTAAACATACTAACATAGGGAAATAACATTTATTGTCTGGATGGCTATAAAGTACAAGGAAAAAGCTTAGGATATTGGCAAAGACGCCTGAATTCCAACTGAAATATTCAGCATATACCGAATGGGAAAAACGGTCAGGGTCTACTTGGGGGTACGTGACTGCTGGGCCGCATGGGCACGCTCCGCGTTACATAGACGAAACTTCGCGAGTATCTCCAAATAAAGGGCCTAAAAAGGCTAATTTGGGAAGTCATAAACTAATCGTCTATACTAAGAGCACGCATTGAAACAGTCCACACACCAAATAGCCACATAAGAATATATCAAGTAAAAAGCATAATCGCGCAAACAACGAACAAACGGAAGCAACGCAAACGCAGTTGACAAGCCAGATTTAATCTTATCTGACATTTCCGCAAATTAAAATAAGTTAGATCTAACCTTCAAAAATGAGCAATAAAAAAAATTATCGAATTTGGTAGGATAGATTTAAAAGAACCTACCTATCATATTTACACACTTTTCACACATCTACTCCTGCAGCATAATATTTAACAATTGCCTAAACGCCAACTATTTCTCCATTCTGGAAAACAAAAAAGGCAGTAGCATTAAAAAAAGAAGGAAAAGCAACAGTGATCCTGCCAGCTATACCGATCAATTAGACTCTTACCCAACATTAATAAAGTATCCGAATCTATGATAAATAACACTATATACATTGAAAATAACCTAATTCCGGACATCCAATTTGGCTTCAAATTTAAACATTCAACAATACATGCAATTGCAAAATTCATCATATATCTCTTGGACAAGAGACGCGAGTGATTGGGTCGAAGCGGTATTCAAAAATTTAGAGAGGGCATTCAACACATTCTGGCTGGATTTCTTTCTTTAAGCTCGAAAGAAAATAGCTTTCCACACCACGTAATAAAAATAATTTGGAAATCACAAATTAATATAAGCAAATTCAAAACAATTCTATTCGGGCCGTACATTTCCAAAATGTCAGATGCAAAAAAAAAAGTTCCGCCTACACGACATCTACGATACAATAGCAACATATCCATTCCTAACAAAAAAGTCGTTCGCTATTTAAATATACATTCGGATTTCAAATCGAACAAACACACGAATCTACTGCAAACAACTGAATAATAAACTAAAATAGGTAAAAATCAAATTGGTTCTAATGTAAGTGACTGAGATCATACTCAATATATATTTAGCCATTATATACCATTTATAGGTTTTAGATATTTTTTGTACAATAATATCGAATAACAAAACCAGTTATTTCAGCCAACGCTCATACCGCATTGAGTACACTCGTTCTCGCACTCTTCTCTTGAAGAAAGGAAAAACAATATCGTAGAAAAGTACCACTTTTGTAGCGACTTAAATTCAATCATTAACTGAAATGTTAAAAATGTAAATCCGACACAAAATATTGTATGGCTACGTCATACTGTCGCGTAACGGTACTTTTGCCAAAACCACATTCCAACTGAAATTCTTTCTTTATTGAGAATATACACGTGTAATATGTATTTTCTCGGGCAATAAATGTTATATATATGTCGGGTTCACATTATGATTAGGATTAAGGACGTGAAACGAATCTTCATTTGGATTAGATTATTGTTATGCAATATTTACTAGTGCAAATAGGATTATTACAGAATTTGACGAGTAACCGTCGTAATTAGATACTCGAGAAGCCAATGACAATGATCCTAGGTTCAATAACGAATCCGCGGTCAACGGGATAACAAAATGCCCTTTCTTTCAAAGTCCAAGTTCTACTCAACTTGCTTGTCTACGGTGCAAGTATTACTAAACTAACTCTTTGTTAAAACGTAGAATATTCACCGAGCATAAAGATGCTATGTAACTCGCTAATGTGACCTCACGAGAGAATAACTTTCCGTCGCGATGATGCTGCGGAGGAAAACTATGATGGGGTGTGTCTAAGGACACGAGATCATCGGGTTCGTCGAGAGATGGAAACGTCGTTCGTGAGAAACATAGATTTCCCCTATCTTCCCGTAGTTGGGACAAAGACTATTTGTCTGTTTGAAGGACTTTAGTTAACTAAAGCTTAAGATTTATAACGGTTCCTCAGGCTAGCTGAACATGTACTGTGGAGATGAAGAGGGTCTGCGTGTGGTGATCCACGGACAGAAACTGTTGGAATATTTACTGTCGAGTGCCGCTACAACTATCTCTTTTTGTTGAGGTTATTTGGTGTATAAACAGAGAAACTCGTCGATAAATTGTAAGGTAGAAAATATATTTTAATACAGAAGTGTAATTATAAGTAAGAATACAATTTGAGCTGGTCCAGACCCGCACGCTAGCAGTGTTACCCTATAACTGAAAACCCCGAAGCCAAAGTCGCCTGTCTACTGTTTATAGTCTGCCTCCGTCGCAGTCTCTTGTCTTTACGCTCTCGATGGCTTCAGTGCTTGAGAAAAATAAAAACAACAGATGTGGAGTTTTCTTAAAAGTGATGACCACTTCAACACTTTTTGAGGAGAGCTACGCTATTATTCCATACCTTTGTTAGACAAAACGTTCATCCCTTGACCGCGGCTACGTTCGGCGACTGGTTGTCGCCTCGAGTCGAAGCTCATTATCACAAATATCGAACAAATACAATCGGATTGAATGACGACAATTACTTAATTACGGCTATGGTAGAATCTAGGTTACAGTGTTAAGGGATTTTCCCAAAGTTCCAAAGGGAAGGTTCCGGTGTCCTTTCATCTCCGACATATAGAAATATAGATAACACTCGTTCTCGTCCATTTACAGAAGTCAAGCAGCGCTGAGCTTGGATAGTACTTAGATTGTTGACATCAAATAATAGTCATAATCTAGAACACGTTACGTACCAAACAATTTTACGCAACAGGCAGAACAGTTCAAACAAAGTATCTAAAATCAAAGACGACCCATAACAAGAAGCCGTGAACTCCTCCATTTTATTTAATTTATAGCGATGTAAATTGTAGCGCAAATAGCGATAAAAATAATGAAGCGATAACATTCGCGAATGACCTACTAATATGCGCGAGAGACAATAAAGCTTTAAAATCCGAAAGCAATCTACAACAAATATTCGACAAAATGCATGGCTATTTAAGGACAGTAGAAATTAATATAAGCAAGTGAAAGACAATTTTATTCTAGCTGTACATCTCCGAAATATTAGGGACAAAATACGATGTACGCAGCTATGTCAAGAAATTTCGCTTTACGACAGCAACAATAACAACCAGCCAATGTTTCCTGCAATGGGAACACGAATTGAAGCCTAGATTGAAAAACACGATTTCAAACTACTTGCCCGGGCTGTTGTTTTAGAATCATCCCGTTATTAGTCCAACAATTGCAGTACAATCACTGAGTAGACGTAAATGAAATTGATAAATAACGAATTCTTTGCAATAATAATACTTAACAATGAACAAATTAGAGACATTTTGCACACGGGACTAGTCAATGGACTACCCTTAAAAGATGCAAAAAGTTTCATCTCGATAGCTCGATCCAATCCAGAATAACTGATGAATTTGTATACATAAAAATTGGATTTTTGCAAAAAAAAAAAAAAATAGTTTACAAAAAAGAAATGGAAAACTATTTTATATCTGGACCAACGGGAAATTATGTCTTACAAGGAGCTAAAAGTGTCATTCCGATTGATCAAGCCGTTTCCGAAAAATCGGTAAACATAACAAAAAGAAAAATATACATGTCGAATTGAGGCATTTTCCACCTTTTCCAATGTCGATGTCATAAAATGTAAACCTTTTTTCGCATTTCTAGCAATAACTTCTAAGTCAGTACTGTGTACTAAAAGTTATTTAATATAAGCACCTAATATATTTGATAATATAATTGATTAATTTCAATCCCATTCTTTTTAAACAAAAAATGCTATTGGTTATTTCCAATTACTAAGTAAATCGCCTATCATGAAAAACTGCGCACTACTTGTTTTCCTGCAAAATTCGAAATCCTCAAAACCTTCAATAATTTGTTCAGTTCAGTGGAAACTAAAATATCTCTTTATTGACATTTTTTCGTTTAAAAGAACACAATTCCCGTCAAAATCATTCTTTCGCTACTTTAATTCTTAACGAATCAAACAAATTTCGACATGTATCTAACCAAGTATTAATTACACCGAACCAATGAATGATTCTGCCAGGACTTGAAATATTAAACTTTCGAGTATCACGAATTTCTATTCAGAGAAGGTGAAACGTAGAATAATATGGCGTTAGAAAAACACTATTCGTCTGCCACGAAGAGATAACTGCATCGGTATAAATATTAAACTGAAACCACAGACTCTACGTGCGTTTGCCTTTTTCCAGAAGAACAAAAATTATCTTTAATAGCGATACGTTACAATTTATAATCGTACGTCTATTACAATCTATCGTTTTTATTTTAAAACAAACAGAAATACGTACCTTATACAAACATCGTGACCGCGACATTTCATCAACAAGTGACGGTTATTATATCAACTGAAATTTTGTGGTATACTTACTTAACACGCAAAATAACAAGTCATCTGGTGGCGCCAATTGATATCTACTTTTATTTTATGCATTTCATAGTAAAAGATCATTCGCATTTATATATTAACCCAAATATAATATAATCTTAAACCTAAATTGTAGATATTTATTAACAGATAGTAATTTAAAAATTCATATCCATACTCATTCCTATTTTACACTTTTTTTTTGTTTTGAGAGGAGGGGAAAATGCAGTTACGCATAACTAGGTACGCTAACGCGCGCCTGGATTATGCGGGGCTCGGCAAGATGATAGCACCTCTAGCCACTAAAAAACCCCTCCTCTGTCTCTCTCCTCTGTCGGTACAAGAACCAACCCTGGAACCACCTCTCGGCATTACTTCAGGGTTGGTCTTCTTACTGAGTGTACCTCTCATCTTATTATGATCTTCTTCTAGTTAATTCTCTCCTTCTTCTCTCCATGTTCCTCTCCTTATCTTGTCTATCTGATTGAGCTATCATTATCATTCGGCAAAGCCCTTGGAATCTAGCCCCGTTCTCCTCGCTACTGACAACCACGTCGATTACGTTATTGGTTGCCAGTATTTCGCCTACGTAATTATCTAACATTGTTCTTCCATTGTCCCATCTGTCGGTGGGCCCATTGATGTGCGGCAACGATGTCCTAATCGCTCCCATTAGGGCATCAACCATGCCACAAACCTTTTCTAGATGTAATGAGAATTTTATATTATTGTCCTATTGCAATCCAAGATACCTAACCTCCTGTTTAGTCATCAACAGGTAGTTTCCCACATTGATGTCCATGACCTTGTGATACGATTTCTGGTAAGTAGAACCACCTCCGTCTTGTCTTGGGCCAATTTCAATCCAGTTTCGGTACACCACCGAGTGACCGTTAGTTTGGAATAGTTCTTCTTGGTTCTATAAAAACATCCACGACATTGTGATTTATTTCCAGCAAGCGCATATCCTGAGCTCATAATATTTTGATGTTATACGTTACAGATGAATACCTTACCCGCATCATTGAGAATAAAGATAACTTACCTGGGCTATCTCTTTGACGAGGAGTATAATACTCGAAACTGATGCTTCTGTACCGACATCCAATTTAATCTTGTTAAGGGAAACTGCTGTATTCGAAATTTTAAGCAAAATTGACCTTCTTTCCCTCTCCGCTGTAGCTCGTTTCGTTCTTCCATTATAACTTTTTCCAAAATTTTCAGGGTTATTATTGAAATTATTAATTACCTAGCACTCCCATTAATTCTTTTTCCAATTTTTTGGTTTGAGACATTTTTTATGAAAAAAATCTTTTTTTTACATAAACATATATATTTTTACGCGGGACTATTCAAGTATGTCAGATTCTTTTGCATTCACTGAAAAATAGCAAAAAAGTGCATTTGATATTGTTCGAAATTTTTTTGTACAGTTCCTATATCTACTCCGGTAATTTCTGATGTTGTATCTGGATATTCAAAAAATTTTCGGGCGGTATTGCCAGTATTATTCTACCCAAATCCTTATGTGAGTTTATCGATGACTGAAATAAACTGGCCACTAAATTAATCTTAAATCCTTAGCTTTTTATCTTGTCTCTTCTGTTTGTTTTCCGGGTTATTCTTAATTCTTTTATTTTCAGTCTAAAGCTTCATTCGCAAACATAAGTCGCAACTTAAATGTAAAAAAATTTCATAAATTTTATCCTTGCATGTAATGCTGAAAGACCATATTTATAATTTTGTTTCATATTTTCTCCAGTATTACCGAAATCTTTCGTATTTTTATGACGAATTATATATATTGAGCTGGACTTGGGACTTGTTAGATATTGAGCAACTTTCCCATCGAATATCGTTAAGTGCACCTTATGGAACACTAATGATAAGTAATGTTTCTTTTCCATCAACTATATATTCTATAGGCACTAATGAACTAATCTGATTTTTTATAGTCGAAACTTCTGTTGTAGCACGGTAGCACAGGGATACTTACTCCTTGTCACGTCATCGCCTGTGGCGGGCCGTCTGGTACCGTCTTCGGGACCAACATGGAAATTGACCAAATAAGAGCAACGCCAATTTCCCATACTTTCCGAACAACGGCATCTATCCACGAACACGTCATGACTCGGCGGAGGTTTTCGACCTCCTCCTCCACGCTTCCAGGTCCAAGTGTGCATTTCACCTCCATGAATATGTAGATATAGTCCGAGAGTGTCTTCAGGTCTCTCCAGCGTGAAATCTGCCTGAATGTACCGTGAGAAGCCCATGTGATGTCAACGACGGAGCTCCCCTCCACGCCATGCAGGTGCTGGGCGAGCCCCTGTTCACCAACAGGAGTCCAAATCACGCGGCTCAATCTGATAGCGCGCGGCCGCATGTTGGTCCTAGCGTTTCCCCATTCCGTGGGGTGTGCGTTGAAATCTCCCAGAACTAG
Organism: Bombus flavifrons; assembly: GCF_040668555.2. NCBI lineage: Eukaryota > Metazoa > Arthropoda > Insecta > Hymenoptera > Apidae > Bombus > Bombus flavifrons. Next base: position 1,082,654 of record NC_138451.1, read on the forward strand.
CACCTACCGAGGAAGGCGCTGCCTGACGCAGTCGCCAACCCCGTTCAGGAACTCCTCGAACGCTGCCCTTTTGCTGTTGGGTGACATGTACACGCCCACCACCACCATTCCTGTCCACTAGACCGCGACGTATGCATTGCGGCGCTCCAGCAGGATTCCGTTGGCGAACGCCACCGGCGTTGATGTCATGGTGACAGCGACCATTTCTTCCAGTGTCTCCGGCCAAGTCCAGAGCATCCAGAACTCCGTATGGTTCTGCTACTACTGCTCAGGCGACCGTGCTCTCCTGGATGGTTTGGTAGAGCAGGTCTTGTCCAAGTAGGTCTGAAGGATGCACATTCTCGTAATTCTCTTAAGTCATTGCTCCCATGGCTTCCTCCGCGTCAGCCTCCTTGCTCGCAGGCTTAGGGTCGGGGGTTCCCTGCGGCGACGAGCCTTCTTTGTTGTCACTTCCGACCGCAGATCCGCGGGTGGTTCCTCGTGTTTCCTTCTTCGGAGAGGAGGGGGGGAGTGCAGGCCGGCCCCCCATCCTGTGTACCGATGGTGCTCCTAGAGCCTCGCACAGCAGGCACGTCGGGTTCCGGCAGTGCATCCTTTGTCTTGGTAACCCCAGTCACCGCATCTGTAGCACAGGTGACCCATGTCCTCCTTGGAGGTGCATGTCTTGCTTGCGCACACAATCTCTAGGAATCTGTAGCATTGCAAAAGTCTCCGCTCGATGGCTTCGACCTTCGCTATTGACTATCCTATGGCGACCTTGCCAGCCTGAGGCAGTTCCTCCCTGCTCTGGCCTGGCCTGGTATCCATACAGATCCAAAACCGCTTCGAGCGTGGCGGATCTCTCCCAGTTGGACGTCCTCCGCCTTGCAACCACCCTCGTCACCAGGGTGTTCCTGATTTCCTCCTTGGAGGCCGGGATGTCTATTCTGGTCACAGATGCTTCCGCGGCTCGGAAGGGTGTCGCCACGCGGACATGGCTCGGATCCAGGATCCGAGTCAGCCGTGCTACGAGCGCGGCGGCCTTCTTCCTTTTCTGGTCCTCGGAGACCTCTAGAACAACGCCCCCGGTCATAGTTTTACGCATCCTTACCGCTTGGTTACCGGCGTCAACCAGAGGAATGTTGTCCTTGTCCGCGGTCGACACCCTCCGCGTAGGATTGGCCCAATCTATCCTTCAGCGTGATTGTCACCGCCGATGTTTGCGGTGTGTTTGGGGAAGGTAGCTTGTCTCTTGCTCTTCGCACGTTCTCTGATCCTCTCCCGGGGCTTTCCTCGTGCTCTTCGCCCCTGTCCCCGGAGTTCTCTTCATCGGTCGTTTCTCTGCCGGCTCCTTCTTTTTGCTGCTTCTTCTTTCAACGTTCTATTTCAACGTGCCATTCCGTGGCGGCCGCTTGACCTCCCTTGGTTGCTGGAGCGTATGGAACTCCAGGCTCTATCCTTCTCGTGTTCTCGTCCATTTCCCTTCTTCTTTCGATGTTCTGAAGGTGTTCCTCCATCAGCTGGATCAGCGATAAGTCTAGCTCCTCCATCCTGCGTTCGATCGCGGCGAAACGCGCTGTCTCGCCGCTCTGCTCTGCCGTAGGGCGTGAGGCCAGCTCTTTTCGGAACGCCTCGTTCTCCGCCTCTAATGCCGCTGTGCGTCCTTCCATTATCGAGAAGGCGCCAGGGGCGGTGTCCATTTCTCTCGCAATGTTGCGCCAGCGGCGATGGACCTCGCCGCTTCTCTCAGCATCTTCAAGTGTGTGCCCTTGAGGTTGTGAGATGATTCGGCATCCTTGGTCACATCAGAAGCGCGACGGCGCACTTCTGCTCCTATGTCCGCAGTAGTAAATGTCCTCATCTCGACGGCCAGTTCCGTGGGGAGACAGGGAGATCCGCTGGTCTTTCTCTTCTTCGCGCGGGGCGCTCCGACGACGCGGGTCTCTTGTTCCTCCGACATTTGCTCGGTCCGTAAGCTCTCCGTGCTCAATGAGGAGCGGAAGGACCCCTCCTCGAAAGGGACGGCTTTCCTCTTACGTCTGGTGCTAACGTGTGTAGGCTCAGCAGCCGACTCCGCTTCGCCCCCTCCTCTCATGGTTTCATCCGCCTCTTTCTCCTCCTCTAATATTTTGTCCTTTTTTCCCATTAGGCACGCAAAATGGCCACTTATACCCGCACTTGTCCCAACCACCAGTCATTACCACTTTCAAATGGCCCGCGCGACGCGCTTTCGGCGCGCGTGCCGATATGGCTTCGTCCGTGTAGTTCCCCGGGTGGCTCATGCAGCGGCGTTATTGATGCGATTCCGAATATGGCTTCCTCACCGCCATAACCGCACACGCGATTTTATTTCATTTCTAATGTCCTTTCCTGACCAAATTTTGCTGGTCCTTATACCTGCTTTTTTCATAGACACTAGTACTTCACTCGGATTAACATCCTTGTCCAAATTCTCCAGGTTTCCCGGAGATTTCGATCGCATTCACAGCTCCGTCCTAACTCCCTCTCCACCATGCAAACAATCCCCGTCGCGTCCATGAACCGAAAGCTGGGTTCAGTAACTTAGCGTCTAGAAAAGAGTCTTTGCACTTGTCGCGTTGATGACTGAGTCTTGACTGACTGTCCTGTTATTACGCAGGAAAGCTCGTTATGGGTGTATCTAAAGTACGAAGAAAGCGGATTCGTTGATCACATTTTTCGTTAGGTAAGTGAGGGTAACTTAGGGTGGATACTTAGGTTCATTCAGGGTCTGAATAACGGTGGATCTTAATAAGTGGATCTTCGACGGCCAGGCAACGAGGGTTGGCGTACGGATTATCTCACGTGACGTAACACGGTTTTTCGCCACATATAGCAAATTTCCTTTTATGATTAATATTTTGGTTCATGCATACCTGAGATATAATTACGATGTAATTTTCTTAAATTAAATATCGCGCTAACCTGCTAGAGATATTGGTGAATTATAATATAATTGTTCAGTATTTTTATAAACATTGTGGCTTTTTTCCTACTTAGTTCGGTAATTTTCAATTTTAAGTTATTGAGCAATTTCGTTTCGTTGTATTACTTGTCTTTGGATTGTTGTTTTATAAATACAGTGAATGTAGGAACAAGAGAAGAGGAAGAGGAACAAGAGAAGTAATTGAGATGCAACGAGGTACCTTACAGATTTTATATCTAGACAAATAAAGGTAAAAAATAGAATTTAACCAGTATCAGGATCCATTAGGACTGGTCAGCAAATAACGGAAGTTGTTCAGCTTAGTGTCATAAGAAGCCGAAGGTATCTCTAACTTACGGATTTAGTATCAACATTCATTGTAACTTCAATGAGCTGTGTTGGACCTAGGCGTCGCTTTCTGTGCAGTTGACCGAACCTTTCGAGAGTTTAGCTATCGTCCAATATCATTTTGATTGTAAGATTATCAAAAATCCAATTAAATTGTTTTATAACAATGAAATAAAAAATATGAAAACTTCGTTTTTCTTATTTTGGCAATTTATGAATAATTGCGTTATCGCTGGAACAGATCAAAGAAAACACCGGAAACTGCTTCCAGTGATCAGTTCCGCGAAGTAGTGGGGATAACTCGTATCCGCTTAAAATTTGAAGGAACAAATTCTCGACTGTCTGAGCGACGTTTACTTCGATGGGACTATCAATTGTCGTTTGCACGTTGCATTAATTTCTCTAATGTAATTTCGCGTACATTTAACTACATGATTCGCGTACATGTAACTCAGTTCTTTCGGCACTTAACGAGAGAGCCGAAAATTTCGTCGTTTTGAAGTTTGGCGAGCTCGATAATGGTTGATTGCGTAATTTCATGGTCTTGATAAGGATGGATTACCTGCAATTAATATGCCTAAAAATAATTACAAACATTGTGAAATATGCCCACCTTGATATTCAGTACATTTATTATTTTTTCTTAACATGTTTCTAAAGACGCTCAATAATACCTCTTCACTTATTTATGACACACGCCTTTCGATATTCTCCTCAGCGGTTTCGATTTGTACACATCAGTCTCTAACACCCCTCGGAGAAATAAATGTTAAATCGGTATATCAATCGTATAGGCCATAATACCATTTGATATGTTTCTGTCGCCAAGAAATTCTTCCATCATCGTTTTCCACGCTGTATGTGCCGAGTTAGGATGGTTTATGTAGTAAGGCTTGGTCCTTCTGGAGGGGTTATCATTATGATGCCTACTAGACGTGACATTTTTTTTTTTTTTTTTTACGTGGAGAAATCCTCATGGACACTCGCTGTTGCAGAGCAACAGCTGAGTAGTGTCGGAAGCTTACCAACTGAAACTCCACGGTGGCCTCCTGACGTCTGTGGGGATGTCCCGAGTTCTCTTACGAATTTCTACCGATCGACATCCCCGTCTTGTTCTTTTCTAGAAACGCCCTTATTGTTGGATCACCAGGGCGACCACTCCCCTGACGCCCTTACTCCTGGTTGAGTACTTCCACTTGAGGTCTTCCCCTTTGCGTCCTCCTCTCTTCTCTGTCAGTCCTCGCCGGGTGGCCAGTTCTCACCCTTTCTCTTTCCGTCCGCTCCTTTGCCAGCATTACCTGCTCGCAAAAGGCACGGACGGCAGAGTGATCCTGGCAACCCCCGAGGACCGCTCTAATCAATGTTTCTGGGGCCAGATCTTCAGCCACCTTCATTCTCAGTACCCTCCTTTGTTCCTACCACGCCGGGCAAGCTGTTATTGTGTGTTGCGCCGTGTCCTCCCCCGTCCCGCAGTGATGGCATATGGACGTTGTTTCTTTTCCTATGCGTTGCAGAAATTCCCCAAACTCCCCGTGTCCAGTTAGTATTTGGGGCATCCGGAACGTTAGTGGGGTTCCATTTTTATTCCTCCACTCCTCCCAGTTGGGAAGCACGGCGCATACTGCCCGGTGTGGTCTGGTCCGGGTTTCTTCTTCTAGCCATGCGTGCCAGCGTCTCCATATTTTCAGTTGTATCTCCCCCAAGTCGACGTGTCTGGGTGTCTCCTCGGGTCCCTCCTGTTGCATTATTCTCTTACACTCATATCTCTCTTTGAGTGCGAGGGCCTGTAGCTCGAGGGGGGAGGATGCAGCCAGGACGGTCGCTGATGTGTACGACACCGTCCTGTATCCTCTGATGATCCTTATAGCTGTCATCGTATGTAGCCCCTTCACCAGCGTCAAGCTGCGCCGGCTCGCATTCAGCTCTCTTGCCCATACAGGGGCTCCATACAGGACCCGGGAACGCATCACGCCTTCATAGAGGCGCCGTACTCCTAGTCCCGCGCCTCCCAGGTTTGGCAGCAGGCCGCACAGCGCGTTGGCCGCTGTGGCCACCTTCGGCGCGAGTAGCTCGAAATGCGGCACGAAGGTCCATTGGCCGTCGATAGTGAGACCCAGGTATTTCATTCTTTGTCCCACCATCACCTTTCCTTTGCCTATACTTATAGCCAATCCTGGTGGCGGGGGGCCTCTATGTCGGTTGTCGTAGAACCCCAGCACCTCGGACTTGGTAGGCGACACACATAACTCCAATCGATTGATCTCTCTTATTACGCATGCCACTGCATTCTCGGTCATGTTGGCAGTCTCATTCCACCACCGACCCCCGGTAAGGACTAGGGTGTCATCTGCGTAGCAGACCACTTCCGTACCCAGTGGTCTCGGGCAGCACAGCACCCGGTCGTACGCTGTTATCCAGAGGATCGGTCCCTGCACTGATCCTTGCGGGACACCCCTCTCGACCGGTCTCCTCCCTATTCCTCTCTGGCTGCCGAACTCTACTCAGCGGTCGCTGAGGTAGGTCTTGATCACTTCCACCAGGTACTTCGGTACTTGATAGCGACGCAGAGCCACCACGATCCTATACCAGGGAATCGTGTTAAATGCGTTGGAGATATCTAGGGAGACTGCCATTGCCACTCCCTGACCGAACACCATCTCCCGCGTAGCTTCCCTGGCATGCGTTATCGCATTGATGGTCGAGCGACCCTGGCGGAATCCATACTGTCCGTCGTGCCACCCGAATTCCCTCTGCCTCATATGTGTCTCCAAACGGGCGGCGATGATTCTTTTGAATAATCCCACATCCCGGCAGGCCATCTTCTTTACTGCCCTCATAAGTACCTCGTTTGTGATCTCATCCTCTTCCTCCCTCCACTCGGGAGGGCCTCCCTCTTCTTTCTCCTCGCTGTCCGAGTATGAGAGAGAAGGGAAGCTATTTAGTTCCTGAGGGCGTGCCTCCTGTTTGGGAACAAGGCTCCAACTACCTTGTCCAGGATTTCCGGGTCCATGCTCTCAGTCTGTGGGGGGGGCCTTGTACGGCCTCCCCCGTGGATCTGATTCGACTGCCTCAATCAGTTCCTTCCAGGACCGATCCTTTGCCGCTTTGATCTCCCGTTGTAGCACCTTTCTTGCTCCTCTATAGGCTGCGTACGTTCGGGAGATCTCCTCCGCGTTTCTCGTCCACCTACGACGTTGGGCTCTTGCAAATCTTCTACGAGCCCGGCTGCACTGCTCCCTAGGCTCAGCTATCTCTGGATTCCATCAGTACATCGTCCTTCTTGTGTTCTTGCCTATGGAGACGCGTGGCATCGCTGCGTCACACACTCTCTTCATTTCTTCTTGGAGGTCATTTGCCTCGTCATCCACTGTCCGTATCCTTGTGACATCACGAGCGTCCCAGCTTTGTCTTTTAAGCGCCATCTGGGCGTGCATAGGGCCGGCCTGCCTTGCTCCCGATCTGCTATCGTTATCCTTTTCTAGTTACAACTCCATATACACGTAGAGATGGTCGGATAACGTCTCTACTCCCTCCGCCACATGCCAGTTCCGTATCTTTCGGTATAGTGCTGGTGTGGCCCAGGTGAGGTCGACGACCAACGCACCCCTCCATACAACACATGTCTTCACTGCTCCTTGGTTTGCTAGTGCAAGGCCATTGCCGGCCGCCCAGTCGGACAGCCACCTCCCTCTTGATGTTGTTCTGTCATTCCCCCATTGTGTCGAATAGGCATTGAAGTCACCGAGGACCATTACCTGGCGCGGGTAGCATCTTCTGACACAACTACCCACCTCGTTCAGGAAGTCCCCGAATGCCCCCAATCCACAATTGGGGGAGACGTATATTCCCACGACTGCTATAGGGATAGCAGGGGCCCACTCGACCGCCAAGTATCCATTGCCTCGGTCGAGTAGAACGCCGTGGGGGCCCAGCCCTGGAGTTCAGATTATAGCTGCTCTTCCGCTCGTGTCTTGTGCCCAATTGGTGGCGTTGGGCACGTTATACGGTTCGGCGATGACTGCGAGGGCTACCCCGCTCTCCCGGATAGTCTGGTAGAGCAGGTCCTGAGCTCTCCTCGCATGCCCCAGGTTGCACTGGATTATTTTGGGGTTGAATTTAACCCGTCTCCATGACCTCCCCGGGTCGTTCCTCATTACATTAATCGGACTCCTTCTATAGTTGTTATTGATTTGCCGACCCGGGGGTCTCCTCAGTCTGATTCTTGGAGGAGCACATGCTATTCCCCCCATTCGGTACCCTGCTGGGGCGCCTAGCGCTTCACACAGTGGGCAGTTTGGCTTGGCTGCCGTAGATTCTCTGGTCTTATGGCCGCTCTTGCCGCATCGGTGGCACAGGTTGCCTCTGTCCACTGCCGACGTGCATGTTGCTCTTACGTGTCCCAACTCTAGGCACCTATAACACTGCAGTGGGCGTTTGGGAATGACCGTGACCGTGGCCCAGGACCACCCTACTGCTACTTTCCTATCCCGTGCAAGCTTCCTGGCTCCAGCCATTGGGCACCTCACCCATGCTGTTCCGAGCCCCCCTCTAGCTATTGCAATTTCTCCCACCTGCACTTCCTGCTCCTTGCATTCCGCGGCGGCGGCCAGGGCATGTCTTCATTCCTCCTTATTGACCGAAACGTCAATACGCTCGATCTTCAATTGATATTATACAATTGATATTCGATATTAGACGTGGCTATCCTGTTAGTATCTTACTATTGCTTCAATGGCTGCGGTATGAAGGATGTTTGTCAGACGTGGTTATGCTGTTATTACTTTCCAAGTCTGTAACATCAGCAATATCTTTCGTGCTCCCTCAATTGTTCATTTCTGCAATATAGCGCACCATATAGCAATCGTAGTCACATGCATTGGTATCTCCCAAATTTCTCCAAGATTGGTAGTGGTACATGTTCGGCTATTCTACCTGTTGATATGTCTATCTAGATGGAACTATATCTTGTCGCTGAAAAAAATAATATATCTAAAACATGGTCATTTTGTTCTTATAGAAATACTGGCAATCGCCGATAACAACGAATATGTTGTTTTTTAGTTCTTTCGCACTATCGGCGTTTAGTTTCATAACCGATATGTAAGTAGTTGCATAACAGATATGTAAGTAGTCTATGAATATATATTATAATATAATACATAACCGTCACAAATTAGTAAGTAAATTTTCATATCCGGGAGACCCTTAATGAAAACCAAATAAATATTATATGACAGTTTCAGTGATGAGAGCAGGAAATATGATGAAGGCAATACAGGTTCATTTGACATTACTATTGGGTTGCCCGGAGAATTCATTCCGATTTACATTCCGATTCTATGTACATTTGTTAAATTATACAAGTGCCATTTTGTTCCACAACCTTTCTTCATCTTTCACGCAACTTAAATATTCTATTTTTCCAGAACTTCTAGGATTTACGGCGAAAAACTTTTCAATATGAAATAAAAGAAGTGATGGTTCTCTTGATGAAGATTGTGATAATTCTCATAATAGATATTTGGAGAGAAGCAAACATTGATTTTTTTTACGTAATTTTACCGAAAAGGAGGGACTGATATAATATGAATAGTGTAAATAATATAAATATTAAAAAGGAAAAGTAAACAATTTTTAACGTCTGATAATTTAACAAGAGGAGTATCCAACGTTCCTTTCCTCTAGATCTGTTTGGCAATTATTTTATTCACTAATTTTTCTAGAGCTTCAAATATGATCTCACTGCACTCAAGACTGTCAATAGACAACGTGCATAGAAAACGCTGATGCCACATAGTCAAAAAGGCTTTAAGTGAAAACATACATACATGCCTGTATGAAAACTGCAATTGCTCACAAATACAGTTTCGACTTGGATTTCAGAATCCTATAAGATATCATTTTAAACTATACTAAATATATAGAGCACGCTGTCCCGCGTCTAACAGATATTTGTAAAATGTCGGTCCTACTAAATTAAACTCAACATTGGTTTATAGTAGTAAATCTAGTCATCAGAAATTTGCACCGTATGAAGAAAGCCCATCGAACTCGGTGTATTTATTACCGTTACGAAACATGTATACTCTAATAGGAACACTCCTAAGATGATAACGCTTGTACGAAAACACGTCAGAATCGCTGTCTCTCAAACCCATTCAATGAGAAAGTGACGAATGAAGATGCGTATTAAAGTCATGTGCAAGTATCCGTAAAGTGGTGAGATGTTCGGACAAGTTTGTTCGATGAAGATCAGTTACATACTCTGTTCGCGGGAGAAGAAATGAGTGCCTAAGTGGGTGAAAAAGGAAGGGGAAATAAAAGAATACAAAGAATTGATGAATGTAAGGAAGAGAAGCTAAATCTAAAAGTAAGGAACAAGAAAAAACAAGCTACTTACGATAACACCGTTGCTAGTCATCTGTTCTCGATGAGAATTGAATCTGCCACCGCTCTTGTTGAATATTTTAGCAGTTCTAGTATATTTGAGCATATTATATTATATTTCGATGCACACTACCACTTCCACCACTTATTTATGTGATTATGACTGAAGAGCAAACAGAAGATACTTATCGTAAATTAAATTTAAGCAAGAAGAAACTTTTTGCCATGTTAACTCCAAATAGGAAAATATGGATGCCAGGTTGTCATTATGATTAGAAATAGGGGCGTGTAACGAATCTTCTTTTGGATTAGACATTGTTGTTATGCAGTAGAGAAGATATTTACTAGTACAAATATGATTAATACAGAATTGGACAAGTAACCGTGATAATTAGATACTCGAGGTGCTAATGGCAATGATCTTAGGTTCAATAATGAATCCGCGGTCAACGGGATAGTAAATGTACTTTCCTGCAAAGTCTACGTCTGACTCTTTGTTAAAAACGTGACATATTTACTGATAGTAAAGACGTTGTTTTACTCACTGATGCGAGAGTGTGTCTTTCAGTCACGATGATGCTGCATAGGAAAACTATGATGGGGTGTGCCTAAGGACACAAGATCATCGGATTCGTCGAGAATAGCCTTCGTTCGGAAAGTGAGGGAAATGGACGTTGCAGTTAATTGGTTAATTTCTATGTTGGAGGTTGAAGAACGATGCTGACCGCCCTTCAGAGAAAGTTGCTAGCGGGAAGCATCGTTCGTGAGAAAAGCAGTAGGTGATAGATTTAGGGTCTGTTAGGATAAAGACTGTTTTTCCGTTTGAAGGATCTCAGTTAACAAAATCCTAAGATTTATAGCGGTTCCTCGGGCTAACTGAACATGTACTGTGGAGATGCATCGACATCTGGTAATCATCTTGCCCGAAGAATAGGGTCTGTGTGTGGCGAGCCACGAGACAGTAACCGCTGGAATGTTTACTGTCGAGTGCTGCTCCAACTATTCCTTTATAAAGAGAGCTATAAAATTACTTTATACCTCTATCTCTCTCTACCTCTAGCTCGTGGTATTACAATGTCGCAGACGGATCGTGTTATAGGACCGGCGAAATATATACAATGTAGCGACAAGCGCATAGTTGTCATGAAGCAGCAAGTTCTAGAAACGTCGATTTACCTTCGCTCCGTTATTTCATCTACACAAAGAAGGTGGCATATGTGATCATAGGCGCAAACGGTGGCGTGACCCGAGCGTGGTGGGTGTCATAGATGAAATCCGACTAAACAAAGCGATAAGATAGCAAAATTCCAAGGACTTAGCATGAGCGGGATAACATCCGGTCACTCTACCCTTTCTTAGAAATATATAATCGAAGCCTTTTCCCACTCCCACGAATAAAAGAATTTAAATACTCCCCCTAAAATCATCCAAGTCAGTCTTGAACAGTCACGCCTAGAGCTCGGAAGTGTAATGTAAACCAGAAAAAAAATAAAGTTCCTTTTTTTTTCTTAAATTTATTTTTATTTTACGTGACATGGGAGTCGTCTCCCAGAGAAGACGAAGAAAAAGATCGAAGGACAATCAGTATCATTTGAGGATTCAAGGGGAATGCATCGAGAGATTCTGACGAATAAAATTAAAGTCACTTAGTCTAACGAATATATCAAGAACTATTATAAAGTCGGGTCGAATTACTAACAAACTAATTGTATTTATCGCCAAACAATTTACGACGTTTTTATCATAATTTAAATATTGTTAAATATACAAGTTTATATTAACCCTGTTAATTCATTGTTAAACTCATTTGAACCACCTTTGTTATCTTAAACGAAACAGGGGAACGACTAATTCGCGGTATCGATTGTCAGAATCGTAGCGAGAATTTACGCTATTACTATTGACATCGCTAATAGCTCTATTCCCTTAACCTTTGAGCTCGAGAGGAGACTCTCAGTTGTTACGGCGTTCCGTGCTGTAATTTCAGTGGCGAGTGAGAGGCGACAGTCCCTATTTATCCGTTTCAGTCCCAAGCGGCGCGATCGCACTGTTTAGATTTTGTGTCGAAAAGTCCCAGTACATTTGAACGACTGACAGTATTTTGTATTTGTATGTATAAATGAGTATCGTCAGCGTATTGGGCTTAGGTTGTTGCAAAAGATTTTCAATACTCCGTTGAAAAAATTCAGCGGAAAATTCGCAGTTAAAAAACATATTACTTAAATATTCAAATTACGGATGTCAAAAGAATTGAAAAAATGTAAATCGTTTACGGCAAAAACGCAATCGAGTCATATACAGAGGCGTCAGTGACTATTGTGAGTAAAAAGGAATGCCAATTATACGTGTTTATATCGTCGTGATACTTCACCCTACAATGTCGTAAAATATTCTTCAACTTGGTCTTACGTCCTTTTAAAAATATGCGTGATTACTTTGGTTTCCGCGATTCAACAGACAGAAAACATTTTCAGAAATGTGTTCGTCTCACCAAAAGTCCGATATTATTTCGTGAAAATATTCGTCTCGTGCACTTTGGTATACGAAATAAATATTGAAGACTACTGACCTTTCAAGACGATACGTATGTGGCGGATCGGTACCAACAGGACGCCGACAGGTCGAGGCATTAAAAGCGGGCGTAACACCTCCCGGGCGATCCGGGTACCAACGGCCAACACCAGAGGGCTACTACGACGACAACCAGTCTGTCTGTCTTGCTAGCGGTCGAATATACGGGCGCATGATACAAATACCGCACGTAGCGAGACTGCCTCTACGTCTAAGGTAGGGACTATCGGGCATAGCCTTACTGACGAGTCCACCGGCAGTCCCGGGACGAAACGCGAATTCTCTTTTCACACGGCAGGGCCATAACACTGCCAAACATAGCTTTATATTACTTTCACATTTAGTTATTTAATTTCCAACCAAATCTAAATATAAAAAGCGTAATGCCACATCTTCGGTTTGTATCTCTTCCGGCAACTATTATCCAATTATTTTTATTATAAATTGAATTTTCACTATAAATTTAAATTGCTCGCCATCGTCAATGTGAAGTTCCTTTATCAGGGTTGGAATATGTACCTACTTTATCTCTACACCAAATTGTATGCAATTGTATGCAGTAATAAGGACTGGCGTCATAATCCGGAAACAAGGCAGAGAAAGACAACCACGGTTGAAGGCAATGCCACACAAATAACATTGCCCTCGAAGGAACAACCCACGCTTGCAGCACAGTTAACACAAGCCCTGGATCCGACCATGAACGGCGGAGCTGAGAGTAACTAGGATCGACATCTCGGTCGACAAGGAGGAGCTTCGGGACACCCTGGTTGGGGTCGAAGGATGCGGGGCACTTGAATTCATCAGGATCTCCAGAGATGGCCTTGGTTCAGCCTTGATAAGGTGTTCGACGGTAGCAACGCGGAAACTAATCCGAGCGGGAAGAGTTGCTGTGGGCTGATCAATGGCAAGGGTCGAAGTCATCCTGAAGAGGCCCCTACAATGCTATAGATGCTTAGAGCTGAGACACGTGAGAGTGACCTGTGACTCTACGGTAGACCGGGGGCTGCTATGCTACAGGTGCAGAGGCACCGGTCACCACCAGGCCAAGAGCTGCTCTGCCTCCGTGCCCAGATGCCCGCTCTGTGAGTCTCTTGGTGCGCCGTCCAGCCACAGAATGGGTGGGGCGACATGCGTTCGCTCAATGTCACTCGATATACTCGTTATAAGAGTGCTCGGTAATGTAATGTACTAAGTAAAGGTACTAGGTAATGCTTACGTTTACTCGATATTCACTTTTTGGAGGGCATGATCGTCTAGTTATACTGGTCGGTGGAGTATCGGAAAGTTTGAATTTGACTCCGGTTGACGGTTACACGTAGCAGCGATATTGTTTTGTCCCTAGTTTGTTTATTATTACATTTCTGTAATATCGTGATGGAATATATTTACAATGAATGGATGATACAGGTGTTAATCAGATAGAAAAACGATAGTTGTTCAATATGAACTAATCGCAGCAAACGTATAATAAACAGCACAACTAAATAATTAATCAACGACTCGACTTTCATAAACGCAATCAACACACTCTCGGCAACGCAACTCGCAATCACTGTTGATTCGTTTCTCGTCCCCTAGCAACCGCCCGTGGCCAAGATCACGTAGGCTTCCTCTTTCTAAAACTACGCGATCAAAACGAACGCCTCGGCTTTCGCGACATTCCACGCGGTTCACCCGCCAACTCTCAGGCCCCTCGCTCGCGATACTACATATCGTACATCGTAACGGTGTTAATTCTCCGCGGCAAAACAACAACATGAGTCACTCTCGATTCCAATCGTCTTATAACTCTTGCGCTGCTACAGATATATTTTTTTTATTTATTTATTTAATTTGTACTTTACAATTTGTCCATTCGGTAAATCTTTCTAACTTTATTGCAAATTAAGTCATATATTTAAGTTTCTTAGTCCTTATTTTGCCGTTTACTTTTATTTACAATATTTTTAGAGTAAACAATTAGAAATATTTCTTGCATCATACAGGACGATTTTAAGTGCAACTCTCTGTATAAATCATTCTGTATGGTTATGTAATTATTTCATTCTAACGTGTTATAATTAATTATAAATAATTCTCATATGTAAAAGCACGATCACTGAAACACCAGATTACGTATCGGAGTTGTGTTGTTTTTACAAGAGATATCCTACCTTTTTCCATTGTTCGTTTGCATTTCCCATTCTTTTCCCTTTCTTTTTTTTTTTTTTTTTTTTGACACATTTTTCTTGGTTATGTTATAAACTGGCATTACAATTGATACAGAACATACTTAATATTTATATAAGTTTTACAAGTTTATATTCTATAAGTTATACGTGTCGCGCAAAGCATATGGAAAATCGCTGTAATTAATTATGAAAATTATAGAAGAAAATCTAAAGTTATAGAAGGAATCCTATTACATTTTTTATTACTTACTGTTGAGGTATTTTGAAAGCAAACTGATAGAGTACAAGTCTACCCAAAATTTCATTCTTTTATTTCTCACTAAATTTTGCAAGTAAGTAAGTGTCCCTTCAAGGAAAAAATTTTAAACAATAATGAAATTGACAGAAATCTGCTATTACAGCCACAATTAATTGCACCGTCATAGAAGTTACAAAATTTATTAGTAGAAATGGAAAGACAGCAACGTAATTGCTTAGAAGTGCTACAAAATATAAAACAAGAAAGAGCAGAGAGCAGTCGCATTGACAAATAAAGATTTGCTAAAATGGTACGTCTTGCGACAAGCCGTACAGTATATTTTGCATCGATATAAGTATTTGCAACATGCAACACTACAATTTCATATGTTATTCACATCTCAATGTAAGAAACGTATAGAGTTCATAAAGATACGTATACAGTATACAATGTAGAAAACATTAAAGAAACGTTGTATTTAGCGGTGACATAGAATCCGACTCCAATGCAATTAGTCTAGTTGAACGGAATTGTAGAATATCCAGGAAATTCCTAGCCAACAATGTATTATCTACTATATTGTAATTTGTCGTATATCAACATATGTTGAAGATATCGATAACAAATCTAAAGATTTAGATATTGTTTATCATATGACAATGGACATAGCATATATAACATAGGACAATGACACAGCAACGTTTTGAACTTGTGATATCTATTTATGTGATAGGGAATTTCAATAATTTGCCAGACTCGTAAATAATTATTTGCAACAAATAAAAGAAAAAAATTTGCGTTTTGAAGTTTGGCACAGTGACGGGAAAAAGATGAAGAACGTGATTCTTTTCCAACTTTTTCTTCTTCTCTTCTAATTTCGGCAAACGTTTAAATCAACGTTCTGCACGTTTGCTGCTGTTATAGTCACCACCTTTACGAAGGAAGAAGAAAGAGAAGATAAGGAACGTAGAAACATTGTTTATTATTTGGATACAGGACTATAATACGAAGAATCTCTATTTTAAGTTTCCAAGAGAGCAGAAAAGGAGAAAGAAATAAAACACAATGAGTGATTATAGTAACAAATGGATTTACGCAATACAATATATCACTAGAATTGAAAACGTTGCTAAAATATTACAATCGTGTACAACACGTATCCTATTCTTTCACCTAACTCTGAATTCCCTTTCGTCAATCGTATGAATTTAAATGCATTAAAATCAAGATTTCCATCTTGGACAGTTTATTACATCTAAAATAATTCGAAGCTTTCTTACCACAATTCGATCAAAACGATTCGATCGAAACGGTCTTAGGTTCGATAACGAATCCGCGATCAACGGGATAACAAATGTACTTTTCTTCAAAGCCTAAGTCGGACTCGATCTACTCATCTACGGTACAAGTATTACTAAACTAGTTCTTTGTTAAAACCTAAAATATTCACCGACCGTAAAGACGCTATGTAACTCGCTAATGAAACCTCACGAAAGAATGACTTTCCGTCACGATGCTGCTGCAGAGGAAAACTATGATGGGGTGTGTCTAAGGACACGAGATCATCGGATTCGTCAAGAAAAGCCTTCATTCGGAAAGTGAGGGAAATTGACGTTGCTGTTAATTGGTCAATTTCCATGTTGGTGGTTAGAGAAGGATGCTAGCTGCCCTTGAGGGAAAGTCGCTAGTGGGAAGCGTCGTTCGTGAAAAAAAAAAATAGATTTCCCCTATCTTCCCGTAGTTGAGACAAAGACTGTTTGTCTGTTTTAAGAACTTCAGTTAACTAAATCTTAAGATTTGTAACGTGTCCTCAGGCTAGCTGAACATGTACTATGGAGATGCGTCGACATCTGGTAATCATCTTACCCGAAGATTAGAGTCTGTGTGTGGCGAGCCACGGGACATAAGCCGTTGAAATGTTTACTGTTGAGTACCACTACAACTATTTCTTTTTGAGGAGAGCTATACAATTACTCAATACCTCTATTAGGTAAAAACGTTCATCCTGTGACCGCAGCTACGTTCGGTGACTGGTTGTCGCCTCGAGCCCAAGCTCATTATCGCAAATCTCGAACAAATACAATCGGATTGAATGACGACAATTGCTTAATTACGGCCATGGCAGAATCTAGATCAAAGTGTTAAGGGATTTTCTCAAAATTCCAAAGGGAAGATTCCAGTGTCCTTTCATCTCCGACATATATATGTTGGAGATAAAAGGACATCGGAGCCTTTCTTTTGGAATTTTTGGGAAGATCCCCAATACCTTAGTCTAGAGTATTTATGATAGCCATACTTAAATAATAAAACTTAGAAGTAGTTGTTTATGATTCAATTCGATTATGTTTGCCTCTGATTTGTGATAGTGGGCTTGGGCTCGAGGTGAAACAACTGGTCGCTGAACGTCGCCGTGGTCACGGGATGGACGTTTTTACCTAACAGAGGTATGGAATAGTTGTATAGTTCTCCTGAAAAAAATATAGTTGTAGCGACACACGGGCTCGAGGACAAATCAAGCCACGTGTGGTTTTGCCTCAGAAGTGCCAATAGTATGGGATACACGTTGTATTAATAATTAAACTCTGGGCAGAAACAATGTCGCCGCTATACGGGACTGCCTAGCAACGGCGGTTGGAATTGTGTCGGTATCCCCCGACCAATATACAGCAAACGAACGCGATCGTAAGAAGCGGAAAGTTTTAATCAGTCTTTTATTCTATTATTATTATTATTCTATTATTATTATTCTATTATTATTTTATATAATTATGTGATCTACTTGGAGAGTCTCGCATCGTCCTTACGAGTAGTATATACCGAGCGTCCCAGCGAACGTTATTTTGTGCTTCAAAATATATTTTATGTTTAATAAAGAGTTATCCCGTTGACCCTGGATTCGTTATTGAACCTAAGATCATTGTCATTAACATCTCCAGAGTCTAATCACCACGACTATTTGTCAAATTTTGTAAAATCCATATTTATACCAGTAAATGTAATCTCTCTTGTACAACAACGATGGCTAGTCTAAATGAAGATTCTTTACACGCCCCTAAACCTAATGATAACTCGACATATATATAATCGTATGTTTGATACATACGAGCCATTCATTATAAAATGAAAAATACTCGCGGGCTCTATGTCTCTTACACAATTAGATTGGGGTTTTCACTTTATGAATTCGTTCAAAGTAAATGTGTACACGATTTCACTAGAAAACGTCAGCGTTACGTCATGATGTCACGTACACTTGTGATTTAGATTATAAAAAAAAGAAGGTTGAGCCGTAGCCTAACTCTTAACTTTCTTTTATCAAACTTTATTATAAATTCAATGATTACAATAGTCCTACAGAGGTATTATAATATACTGAATCAGAGAAAGGCTGAACAAGAACTGCCTGAGCTTGCTGATGTCTCGGCTTATATATGTTTTGGTTTGGGGATGTTGAGGGGCTCGATGTAGGTCATGATGATAAGGTGGTGACGTGTGCAAAAGAGTCCGAAGGTCGGGGTCGTTGTCACAAGAGGCTCGGTGTAAGTTATGATGATAAGGTAGTGACGTGTGCAAAAGAACCCGAAGGTGGGGGAAGAAGCCTTATCTCTGATGTACATTAAGATGTGGTCGATACCACAACGACTACGACTACGGAAAACTATCTTCCGAGCAGGACTCGCGGGATGGTGAACGAAAGATACAGCAGGTTGGTTCTCTCGAACGTCCCTCCTTTTATCCAAACGATCATTGTGTTTTCCGTGTTTTACAAAGTGCAGCGTAGCATGTGCAACTTATTCAAGTCGATGTGGAAAGTTGTCAGCTTGGTTTTCGATAAGTCACGGTTAGTTCGAAAATTACTTCATCGTCGGAGCAAAGTATAAAATGTGGGATTGACGATGGATCTGAGATTGAAGTTAAAAATACGATTGAAACACGAGTGTTTTGTAATTACTTACAACGCGAGTTTATTATAGAGAGAAACGCAGAGAAGAAAAGTGCTCACGTTTAGTTTTTAGCGTGTTCGAGTTGTGATACCGCTCAGCATATAACCTTGAGCGATAGAAAATAACGGAGTAGAAGTTGGAAACACCGAGTTATTACTACGCTTTGTAGTATCCCCATTCGCTTTGAGGTGGGATGTCGTGATAGATTCAGAAGGAATACTCAGATGTATTCAACAATAAATATTTATTAACTGTGATGTTTGATGAGTACACTTGGCTCAAGACTCGCGGTTATTAAATTCGGTTCGCGATGCGCGGTTACAAGTTCGAGCTCGGATAGCTATGATTCGAGTGCGGATGATGATTGCGCGAGATGTCGAAGGCTTAGATAGTTAGTTAACTCGAATCGTGCAATTGTAACGACCGTTGTGTGTTGACCCTGTGTAACAGACTGACTTTCCGTCACGATGATGCTGCGAAGGAAAACTGTGTTTGGGTGTGTCTAAGGATGCGAGATCATCGGATTGGTTGAGAAAAGCTTTGGTTCGGAAAGTGAAGGAAATGTACGTTAATGTTTATTGGCTAATTCGTGTTGGCCGTTGGAAAAGGATGCTAGCTGCCCTTGAGAGGAAGTTGCTAGCGGGAAGCGTCGTACGTGAGAGAAAGCAGATTTCTCGTGTGTTCCCGTAGTAGGTGGTAGATTTATAGCGGCTCCTTAGGCTAACTAAAAATGTTTGGTACGAATGAATCGACATCTGGCAATCATCTTGTCCGCAGGAATAGGGTCTTTGTGTAATGCGCCACGTGACAGAAACTTTTTTTTCTTTCTTTTTGTACGTGGAGAAATCCCCATGGGCACTCCGCTACTGCAGTAATCGCGTAACAGCATAGTAGTGTTGGACTCCTACTGACTAAAACTCCACGATGACCATCCTACGCGTGTGACAGGAGTGCTCCAGGAACCTCTTATGATTTAACTTCCGCTGCACCCCCTTCTAGCGTCCTCTTGTTCGAGCCAGTCCTAATACCTCCTGACTATTGAATTGGCGATAGGGGGGGGGGGGGGGTCATTGCCCCTAACGCTGTCGCTCCTTCCAGTCGTAGTCCGTTGGGACATCGGTGGAGCGGCTTTAGGTCGTCTGACTGCCCTCCTTCTCCATCGTCTTATCCTACAAGGGTGAGAGTTTTTCTTTCTCTCTCTTTCCGCTCGCTCCTTCGCGAGCATAACTCGCTCGCAGAAGAGGCGGACGGCCTCGTATTCCTGTGACCCTATCAACATCGCTTCTACAATCGCTGAGGGGGTCAATGTTTCTCCTATGGCGGGCTGCAGAGTGTAGCGGGGCAGCTCCCACGCCGGACAAAGCTCCAGGGTGTGCTACGCTGTGTCCCTGCCCTCTCCACAGTGGTGGCAGATGTCTGTCGTCTCTCTTCTGATTCTCCTCAGGAACTCGCCGAACACGCCGTGTCCGGTGAGCACCTAGGTCATCCTGAATGTGAGCGGGAGGCCGTGGCGGCTTCTCCATGCCTCCCAGTTTGGGCGGAGCGCCTCCGCGCCTCGATGTTCGTCTCCCTCGTTGATCAGCTGGGATCGCCATAGGTCCCACGTGTCCTACTCGGCGGTTCCTAGGTCGTTTGGAGCCGCCTGCTCAGTCAGATCTTCTCCCGGATACCATACACAAGGGGGCGGGGCGCGGCTAGAGTGGTCGCCGACGCGTGGGACACCGTCCTGTATCCCCCAATGATTCTGATGGCGGTTACCCTGTGCAGCCTCCTCAGGAGCAGGATGCTCCGACGACTCGCCATCAAATCGTCCGCCTATACCGGGGCCCCATACATCACCGCGGCGCACCGCATCTCCCACCCCGCCGATGTTCGGTAACAGGCCGCACAAGGCATTAGCAGCCGCCGACACTTTCGAAATCAGGGAGTCGAAGTGTGGCTCGAACGTCCACTGGCTGTCAATGACGAGACCCAGATATTTCATGTGCTATCCCACCCGGATGCCGCGCTCGTCTCAATCAACTCTGCTCTTCGCAACACACTCGCTTTTCGACTCGCATACTCTGACCTCTCCGTCACCTCTCCTTGAAAACCGAAACCGTCTTTTGTTCTAACGCTGTTTATCGTTTTCTCATACCTCTGCAAGAACTAGCTGACTTTAGTCACATAGGCGCTCTTAAATGTAAACGAAACACAGAAGGACGACATACACGGTCTTTCTATTTTCAACCGATCTAAAATTAAACTCCTTTTATGATACTACATTACGATTAGCCCGATTTTGGGCAGAATTTTCTCTTCGATCCTCGATGGACGACTAAGAAGGGGTGTAGAGCAGAGCCTTAGACAGGAAGGCTTTACATCCGAAAGCGGATGTAAGATTAATATAGAATTGTTAAATGCAGCCTTAAACTACAGCAAAAGGAATCGAGGGGGAGTGTTCACAGTCGTGGACATTTCTAAGGCTTTTGACACTATACCCCATGCTGGAGTAGGACCGTGTCTGGCCAAAAAAGGTGTACCGGCCCCCATAATCGATCTAATTAGGGAAATCTACAAAGGGAACAAAACAACTGTTAGAGCTAATAACAATATAGGGGTCGAAGTCGATATTCTCAGAGGAGTAAAGCAGGGCGATCCTTTGTCGCCACTTTTTAATTTATGTCTTGAGCCGCTGCTCGAAATAATCGAAGAAAGTACCGGTGGCATAAATATAAATGAAGGAAATAAAGTTTCTGTTCTGGCCTTCGCAGACGATATCGTCTTGCTTTCGATCGGACAAACAATCTCGAGACAATTCGCACGGTCTTCAGAGAGGATCTCAAAATAATCTGCTTACGGCTTCTCGTAGCAGAGACTCTAGTTACACTCTGGCCTCCGGAGCCGATTCGATCTCGACTTCTATGGCTTGCCAGAGACCTGCCAGTCCTCCATGCACTCTCCTATGGGTTCAATGTCTTTAGAAAACCACGGGAATAGTTTCAAAGTCATTCGAAGTCGGCCAGTCAGGATTCCGCTAGATACTCCACGATATCGAACTACAGGTCGTCGTCCAGTCAGGATTCCAGTCACTATCAACTTCGACGTCTACGGTTAAGGCAAATCCCGTGCCTCAATCGTATCTGCCAAGTAAGGCACATTTGCAAAACAAGCGGCCAGGCGTTCATTACTACTACTCCCACCTCCAAGGTATCGTAAACGCCGTAGACCCCGCCAAGTCGATGAAGCCGATCGGTCATTCTTCCAGACTGCCTCAACTAAACAATCAAAGAGACGACCATTTCGCGTTAAACAAGAGGAATGATATAGGACGTATCGTAAATCCAATTTCCAGGCAAATGCCCAGACAGATTCTAGTGGATGACGTAGACCAGGCTAGGCGAATAGCAGCCGAACTCAGGAAAACGACTTGTCAAGTGTTGTGCGACAACAAAGTTGATCTCGTGGACAAGAAGAACTTTTACGAAGCCGATACTCCGAGGAGGGTAAAATCTACCGATCCTCTAACTGATATCTCGTCAGCAGAGATTAGCACGAGGAATCTGTATTCGCATGGCCTTCGCAGTAAGTCGAACAGTCAGTCGAACAGCCGAGACACCTTCGAGTTGGTGCTTGGAACGCAGACGTCCCATCCAAGCTCTAGGTCTTTGGAGGGCCTTTTGGACGACGTCATGCTTCAAAATCTGGTCGAACAGAGGAACAGAAAGAACCGAGTAACAACGGTTCCGCAAACTCAGGTTAAGGGAGAAGCGTCGCAGAATATGGGTGGCATCGGTAGCGGTTTTGCGTCGAACAGCTTCAACGTCGATGACGCCTGGGAGCAGGACCCCTTATGGAAAGAATATCTCCGGCGAATGAGTCTAAGAAATGCCAGGTCCCTGGTCAACTTGGACAGTCCACGAAGACCGACCGTGTCTAGCTCGGACTTACTGATTTTTCATCTTTCGAACAGTTAACATCTCTTTACCGGGTTTCTACCCTTAGATCAGTCGCTTACTTAATTTATATAAAGTTGTTAGAGTAAAGTGTAATTTATACGTGTCAATTCAGTGTATACTCAATTGTGACTATTTATGGCGGCACTCAACAGCAAATACCACCACTCGACACTAACTATTATCGGACGACGGCAGCGCAGTGGCTAGCGCCTTAGGTTACGAACTTTCAAGACCCGGGTTCGAATCCCGGCGACCGGAGTCCGATTTCTCTTCTACGCATCAAAAACGGAAAAAAATTAGCAGTACCCATCAGCATCATCTACAGCCAGCAGCTACAATTATCACGGACAACACTTACACCTCGTATTAACCCCTTGGCCTACGCATTATCTGCCAATCGCGCGAGCCATAGTAAGCAAGAAGTTCGATCGCGCGCCGTGCCATTCGTCTGTTCAGCCGTGTGCCCGAACTGGCGCAACATGTATACTTCTTATGACATGTATATTTAGGGGCTACAAAAGGAATTGCGAAATAATAAACAACGTTTGAGGACAAATAGTATTTTCAAGACGTCTAAGGCGTAATCATGATTTATTGATTAATTAGCAAAAACAATTTATCATTTCAAAGTCGACAACGAATCATTAGTAATTTGTAAATTACCACGATTCACATTCGTGGGTTCCGTTACTGGCACAAATTCTTTACCACGAATCAGACTCGTGGGTTCCGTTTATGGCACAAATTCTTTACCACGAGTCTTACTCGTGGTTTTCGCTTATGGCACAAATCCCTTGCCACGAGTCTCGCTCGAGAGAAAGTTAATAGTTGTGTTTTGGCTCAACCTTGTTTTTTTTATAAAATCTGAGTTGTGATTTTACGTGACACGATGGCGTGTTCAGGAAGTGCCTGAATGGCCGTGTTCCAAAA
Source organism: Bombus flavifrons (assembly GCF_040668555.2). Taxonomy (NCBI): domain Eukaryota; kingdom Metazoa; phylum Arthropoda; class Insecta; order Hymenoptera; family Apidae; genus Bombus; species Bombus flavifrons. The sequence goes on from NC_138451.1 coordinate 1,106,107, forward strand.
CCTGGTCCGGCTCTCGTGCGGATTTAACTGGCCGAAGTTCTTCTCGCTCTGCTATCTCGTCGAATGGTCGAAATGCTCAATGGATTTGTTCATTATCAAATGTACCTGTGTTTTACGGCAAACTGTATAGCGTTCGTTGTCTCGTCGAATTTTCCTATTCCTTTGGAACCTGAACCAAGTGCCGCGCTGGACGAATACGTTTCTATTTCGCGACGTTCGATCGCGCGAAGGGATGAAATATTTGTATTTGTTTTTGTACACCATGTATTTTCGACCAATCGCAGAGAGACGCAATCGCGAGGAGAGACGTCAACGGGAGTCGTAATTCCCGTTACGATTATAGTAACCGACACCACGAGTTGATCGATCCCCTGATTTCGGTTAAGATAATAGGAGTGATTCAGTTAGTATAACACTGTGATTCACAGAATTATAAATTATATATTTCCAACACTTAGGTTACACTGTTGAGTATATATAAATCGGAGATAACAACTTGTGGCACGAAGATAAGATAGATATGCACAATAGAGCAAGGCTCTTATAGTTGAATTTGGTATGTTAGTGGACGTAGCACTAAAGGATACTTAATAGACGTTAGATTTAGATGTTATACTTCGACGTTGCAGTTGACTTTTCTAGCGGTGTAGAAAAAGTAGTTGACTTTCCTAGCGGTGTAGGACAAGTAATTGACTTGACCCTCCTGATGGCCTAGGAGAAGTAAGGTACGGTGACGATGTCGGAGGAAAGCTAGCGATGGGTGTGTCTAGCGCACGGGAGCATCGGATTTGTTTATGACATTTTTGGCCAGGAAAGTGAGGGCAGTATACATTTCTTCTGATTGGATAAACGAAGGTTGGTGGACTAGGAAAGGTCTTAGCCGCCCTCGATAGAAAGTTGCTAGTGGGAAGCATCATACGTGAGAAAAACTAACTTTCCCGTGTCAATCCGTAGTAGACAATGCTCTTTAGAAGGCGATTTAGAAAAAGGATATTTGTTCGGTCTGAAGGACCTTAGCTAGCAAATTACTGAGATTTATGATGGGTCCTTGAGACTATTGAAGCTATGCAGTAAGGAAGAACGGACATCTGGTTCCCATCTTGCCCGCGGTGTATGGCCTGGTCTAGGTAGAGCGAAAATGAAACTTTAAAGAGAAAGACAAGCTCTTACTATTTTCAAAAAAGTATCAGGAAAATTCCAAAACTGTTCGTATGTACCTGTTGGAAAACCAGCCAACGTTCACAGATTGCCAAAAGGCAAGGCTTTCGGAATTTACAAAACTACCTATAAACTGTTTCAAAACAATAAATCCTCCGAAAGAAGAAGATGGGTAAAAATAAAGAAAGAATTAGCTCACGGGAAATCTCGATCGACATGAAGAGTCGATAGGAGTAGCGAAACGAGAGAATCGCCCGTGGTGCCGTCCGAAACGTCATCGGCTGACTGACTGACAACGCATACGAATGATAATGCGAAACGAATGGTGCGATCGAACTGCTGGCGATGCAAGGATTAAACCGTTTCATCTCTCGTTGCAAACACGGAGAAGCTGACGTTGAAGCAGACGTGCAGCACGCTAATAAAGTATTTTGCAACGTATCGAGAAGTATCGTCACTCGAAATGCGCCTAATACGCAGAAGTAGGCGAAACTGAAACATTTTACCGCGAATGGACAGCTATAAGAATGGATCCGTTAAAAACCGACGTACATCTTGCGGATTGATGGATTAAACAACCTCAACCCAGGCACTCGTCGATATTTTAAGATGTTTCTAGCGATTCATGATCGATATCCGACGTGCTACGATCGAATTTGTGTCAACGTCGATTTAATTGATTTAGCAAGATACGCTTAACACGCGGAACAATTCATTAAGCATTAAGAAACCGAGTATTTTAAACTTAGCCAATACGCAATAGTCGTTCTTCGTTGGAATCGAAAGTACGGTACGGTCGGGAGAAAGATACTTGGTTATTGCGTTCATCGATTGTTTAATGCGCTTTGCATTAACGTTGTACTCCTGGTGCGCCAAGCGGCCACGTTTACAGTGTACCGTTAATTCACATCAGAGACCAGGCCACACACCGCGGACAGGATGGCACCCAGATGTCTGCACATCCTTGGCACGTACCCTCAATAGTCTTAAGTACCCACCAGGGGTCTTGGAATTTTCATAGTTAAGGCCCTTCGGACCAAGCGAGTATCTTTTGTCTTAGATTTCCTTTTATGTTTATTGTTTACCACGTGTTAACATGAGAAGTTGGTTTTCCTCACATCTGGTATGTTCAGTTAGCAACTTTCTCACGAAGGCGGCTAAAACCCTTCCTGATCCACCAACCATCTTATTATCCAATCGGAGACGGTGTCTATTGCCCTCACTTCCTTAACCAAAATTGTCATCAACAAATCCGATAGTCCTGTGTCCTTAGACGCGCCCACCCCTAGCTTTCCTCAGACACAGTATCGTCAGTAAGACTTTGCTTAATCTGTATCCTTAGAATAGTCAACATATCTTTACCGGTCTCTACCCTTATAACAGTCGCGTACTTAACGTATCATTGTAACTAAGTTTTACATAACATGGTTGGAGTGAATTGTGATTTATGTTAATTCAGTGTGTATTCCGTTGTGATTGCTGAATTCATAATAAAGTGCAATTAAAACAAAATTAATAGTTGTCTTACGGCTCAGCTATTTTATTTCATCAACCAACCCTTAAGTTTACGTGACAATGCCATCGTTGTGGTCGCGGTCATCTCTGCTGATGCCTACGAAATGTCAGCTTCGTTGCGCAGAGATTGTAAACGCGATTCGGAAAGGTCTGCCGAGCCGGCCGGTCGTCCAACGATTACGATATCGTCGAGTAATCTGTCCTTGCTATATATATGTCGAGTTGTGATTGGTTAGGGGCGTTTGGGCATCCATTTGAATTAGATATTGTCGTTATGCACTAGAGGAGATATTTACTAATACAATTGTGGCGGATCGGTACCAACAGGACGCCGACAGGTCAAGCTATCAACGCAGCGCAACACCTCCCGGGCGATTCGCGGGTACCAACCGCCAACACCAGAGGGCTACTACGACGACGAGTCTGTCTATCTCGCTAGCGGTCGGATATACGATGTCACGATACAAATGCCGCACCTAGCGAGACTCCCTCTACGTCTAAGGCAGGGACAACCGGGCATAACCTTACTGACGAGTCCACCGGTTTTCCTCTTTTCACCTGGCAGCTACTCCACTACACTTCCGCCAAACAATTATGATTATTACAGAATTTGACAAGTAACCGTGATAATTCGATACTCAAGATGCCAATGCCAATGATCTTAGGTTCCATAACGAATCCACTGTCAACGGAATAGCAAATGTGCTTTCTTCCAAAGTCTAAGTCTTACTCGACTTACTTGTCCACGGTACAAGTATTACTCAACTATCTCTTTGTTAACACGTAGAATATTCACTGATCTTAAAGACGCTATGTAATTCGCTGATGAGATCGTACGTGAATGACTTTCCGTGGTAAAGGTTGATCCTTTAGAGCTCTCTTTGCCCTATCAATAACTTTCTTTTTCCATAGAAATGGAAATTCCAACCGTAAAACGGGCATAGATATGTTAGGAGGATTTGGCAACAAATAATTCGCGAGATACCAAACTTTAATGTATCCAGCATTGTGTCCTAAATTTGTTTTTTTGGACTTACTCTCCAATCATATTTTCTGACTTTATCTTTCCCTTCATATTAAATATTTTGTCGCAATGAAGTATCACCACCAGTATACCACAGTGAAGTATATCCACCAGCAGGGTGATGAGTCTACACTTGTACATATTCTGAATCAAGAGAAACCCCCTACAGGGCTGCTTTGCGGCCCCGAGGCGCTGAGCTGCCAGCGCCTAAGTTTGCACCCCACCGGGGGACGCGGCGGACCTAGTGCGTCTCACCGAAGCGCGACCATGACCTCTGCCGCGCCCTAGCCGGACAATCATCTCAGGGTGAGAGTACCGCACCCTTACTCTCTCCGCGGCCTCTTTTCGAAGCATGACTTGCTCACAGAAGGAGGTCACGGCCCTCCCCATTCTCTCGCTTACCAACAATGCCTCGAGAATCGTCGGCGGTGAGAGATCCCAACCGATTTCCACGATGAGGTCGTGCCGCGGCCGCGCCTACACCGGACAGTATTCCAGCGTGTGCTGCGCCGAATCCACGCTCGCATCGCAGTGGTGGCAGCGCGCGATCGCCTCCTTCCCGATTCGGTGAGCACCTGCGTCACCCTGTAGGTCAGGGGAGGCCCGCCGCCGTCCAACCAAACGTCTCTGTTTGGAAGCAAAGCTCGCCGAGCCCGAACCCTAACGTCGGCGCCCACCGGGCCCGCCCCGTCCGACAGACCCCGAGTGTGGAGATAAATCTCACGACACCTCAGGGCCTGCAATTCCTCACTACCCTGTACGTGAAGCCCGAGCCGTCCCTCACGGTGAGCGATACCGCGGCACACCGTGGTGGTCGGGGAAGGCCCCGCACTTTCTCGCTGTGCGCGTCCCGCCCGCTAGCGTTGCGTTTCTTTCCTACCCCGATAGCTCCGAGTCCATTGCCGCTGCCTGCTGCTCGCATGAATTCCCTTCCCGTGCGGGGGCGCGCCGGAGGCCTAGCGGCCGCCTCCGCGAAAGTCCTTGCCCTCGTTCCGCCGCTTCCGGTCGCCGTCCAGGGGGCCAAGGCCCCTATTCACAATGTCGACGACGGAGGAGACGACGATACCCGTCCCTTGGTTCTTGTGTCCTCGGTTGGCGCATGGAAGAGATTGCACCGTGGGCTTCCTGTTCTTTCGCCTCGCTCTTCCTCTTCTTCCTCCTACCACAGTGGTGAATCCTGTCTCGTCGGCCGACGACTCCATGGTCGACTGCGAGGTGTCTCTCGCCGACCGCAATCGTGCTTGTATGATTCCTGCGGCGACTCCAGCATCCGTAGCCGGGGAATTGCCCCCCCCCCCCTGGCATTATGTTTTGCCGACATTACTCCAACTTGCGGAGGAACAGGATCTTGAAATCTTCTAGTGGATCTCGAGGTCCTGGACCACCGAATCTACCCGTTCCCTCGGTATGTGTTTTACGTGTATTACGTGTATTACTCCCCGACCCGTTGGGACAGCGGAGACGGCGCGACGCTGACCAGGGTTTGCGGGGGTGGTGGGGGAGGGGGATCCATAACCATTCACGTTGGGGCCCGGGGAGCATTTTCTTTTGTCCTCCTCGTATAGGTGATTCCCACCTCTTGTCCGTTGCCGTCGTTGTTATCAACTTTGGCTGTCCTCTCTGTGCTATCCTTGGTCAGTCGTTCCACCGTCTCTTGGGGACGACTGACCTCTCCCTCCAGAAAGCGCACCCTCCTTCGCAGGTATGCGACGTCCTCCTCTTCCTGATCGTGGGTCGGTTCCGCGTCTCTCACGGTCGCTTGTTTGTCGACCGGTCCAGTCCTCAATTCGACCCTCCGCATGTCGTCGCCGCCGTCGGCACCGCCGCGGATGGTACAGGCGGCGGCGGCCACGGTGGCAGCCTCGGCGTCGGTATCGGTGCCGGTATCCGTCCCGCGCCTCACGCCCCTCTTCATCCTTTTACCGGGAGCTGGAAGTAGCGCGGAGTCCGGATCCCCCGCGGGCGCGTCCCCCCGCCTTGTGCTACATCCCGCGCCTCCGCCGCGGCCGTTGGCGGCAGAGGCGGTGTTTTCTGTAGTCTCGGCAATCCTGCGGTACGACCGGTTGCCGAGTGTGCCTGTGACGGTCGAGTAGGAAGAGCATGACGACATTTCGTCGTCGGATCCCAAACCCCCGCCGCCGCATCCCACCCCGCGTAGGTTCCGGGCCGATGGTCAAAACGTCGGGTTCCTCCGACCCTCTCCGAGACTCCCTAGTTCGCGAGTCCCCTTCGCCAGACGCATGAGCGTGTCCAGGGGCCTGGCGGCCCACCCCCGGACGGCCACGGTTGCTCGATGACGACGCAGCGGGGCCCGCTTTACCACCCGCGGCTGCGCCGGTACTGGGGTATCCCTCCCCTGCACCATAAACGATTCTTCGATTCGTTTTTCTATCCATTGCTATTCGAGAAATTGCGGAGGTCGTCAACTAGGGTTTCCATCCTGGTGCCACTCACTCTTTCGCACCCTGCCCCGGTCAAGGCTGGTGCAGGGTGACGGGGAGCCCCACAAGAACGTGAGGTGAGTGGTCTTGGCGGATACGGACCCACCAACTTCTGTGAGGTTCTCCGCACCGGATCGGCAAACTAGCGGGGGCCAAAACCGCCGACCAGTCACCGTCCGGCTATAGGAGGATATCAGATTCATCGGGGTTTCCCAGGGCATGGTCCTATGCCCTGAAAACCCGTAGCCGCCTCGTGTTCCCCATCAATTTTATACCTGAGCACGTTGTAACTGAGCCAAACTTTCCTTCTCTATTTCTTCGCGTTGTCTTTTTTGCATTTGTTGTGCTAAATGCGCTTTTTCCTCTCTTTTTTCCTCAGCCTTTTGACGTTTTTCCATATCTTGCTTTTCTTTTGCCTCTCTGGCTAACTTATTTTTTAATTCTTTTTCTTGTCTTTTCCTTTTATGTAGAATGTATTTTTCATATATTACTCAGTAATGTGTCTACTGATTTAAAATTAAATAAATTATATTGATTAATTCTATTTTACCTTTTTCTTTCTTCCATTTGAAGTCTTAGCGCCAATTTTCTTTTCTTTTCCTCTACTACTTCATCCAATGAATTACGTTTACTCTCTGACTTTGGAGCTTGGATTAAAGATTCTATCGATGCAATAATATTTGTACATGTTGCACTTAAAGCCCTATTGTGCTAAAATTAAAATACTACCGTTTAAAAATCTTATAATATTAGATACTACTAATAGGAAGAAATGAATTTTACATTCATATTAGTTTGATTGGCTGGAGTATAAGGAACACGATTAGCAGACATTGGCAACTGAGTTCTTATTTTGCTTAATGGGGTTGTCTTCTGTTGCTGTTTTTAGTTCATTTTCTCAACAGAAACTAGTTTATTAACCTTGTGTTCTAATTTTAATTTGTTCTAAAAAATAAGATTGGAAACATAATTAAATTTGCAATCGATAAACAAAATTGACAAATATCTTGTTAACAAATTTTCCTTATAATAATTCTAATTCTAAATACCTCTTTATATTCATCGGCATCCTTATTCTGTTTTGCTAATTAAATTTTTTTGGCTTTTGTAAGCGACTTTCGTGCCAATTTTTGAACAACCGCTTTCTCTGAAATATTTGCATTTCCTGAAGCTTCTGTTTGTGCAGCAGCTCTAGTAACACGTGTTTTTGTTCTGGTTACTCTAGTTGGTGCATCAATATGAACAGCAAGCTTTGAAGTGTTCATGCCTGCCTGTTCGAATGCCTCGACTCTTTTTTTCACAGATTCCTTGGCATATGGACTGAACAGAGCATTCGATTTATACGTGTTTCTTATTTCCTTTAATCCTGTAATTGTACTCTTTTCCTTCGAAGATGGTTTTGTTGGAGTATTAAGTATTTCATCTTTGCTCGATGTCATGGACCTGTTCTGCCGCTTTTGTCGTTTTTTAATTTCTTGTTTCTTAACATTTCCTTTAGACTTTTTTACTTCAGGTAATGACTCATCTTCTGTGAGTAATTCATCGAACTCTTTGTTTGTCATCGCTTCTTTTAACTGCTGCATCTTCTCCTTCAAAGCTATTGACGACCGTGATGTAAATTTAGGTAATTTGGGAGACATAAATTCAACCTTTGGTTCGACTGTTTTCTGTTCATTATTTTTTCCTATACTACTAGCCATGTTTTTATTAATTACTACAGTTTCGCTTAATTTTTTTGTTGATGAAGGTTCTAAAATTACGGTAGCGTTCATCATTTTCTGCGTATAAGTAAAATTGACGTTCATCGTCGAATTCATAATAGGAGTAGGTTTCTCAAGTGCGTCCTCGTACATTGAAGGTTCTTCAATATCATTTCCTGTTGATGCAATTACTGTATCATCCATGATATTAGAATTTTTATCCTTCGTGTTTTCACTCTGCGAAGAAGTTCTCTTTCTATTACTACTTCTTGTTGTCATCGAAGTCTTTAACGGTTCAATCTTTTACTATATATAAAGGTTAGTATTGGTTAGTAACATAAGATTTGGGGTAAGATTAAAAGTATTAAATTTCATCATAATATGATACGAACATTTATATTACTGTCATCGTCAAGAGTTACGGCCTTCGTAATTTTGCAGCAAGTGACATTGACTGCTGCTTTTTAATATTAGTTGCAGCCTTCCTTGAAGCCTCTCTTTTTGCTCTGCCAATTGTTGTCTCTACCACATCCCCAGTTTTTATATCTTTACTTTCTGTTTTATCATGTATTGCAATAGAATCTGATACTGTATTATCAATATTGATAATATCATTTTCGGGGATAGTCTCTATACGTTGAACACCTTTCTTCTTCAAAACTTTCGGTATCTTTGTAATTAAAGGACCAGAGGCTGACTGTGGTATTTGAGCAATTAAACCTCGTAAATAATCCAAAGTATCTTCAAGATTGTCGTTAATAGATTGTTTAACATCCAAGCAATAATTATGTATATTCAATATATCTTTGGTAATCATTGCTTTAATCCGATCCTTTGATCTAATACCCATATTTAAAATCTACAAATAAATTCTTTATAAGCATTTAATATATTCATTAAACTATACTTTTTTAATAACACATACCATAATTTAATATTATGGTTGAAATTATGACATATATAACAATTAATACAAACACCTTTTATTAACATAAGCAATGAACTTAGAAGCATACGTAAATTATTAAAAAAAAAAATTTATATGAAACAATAATAGAATAATGAAGTAACGTTTATAATAGAAACTAGTTTAACTACACATATATACCCTTTTAACAATGCCGTTCTTATCAATTTTATTAAATTTACAGTGAAGCTTACAATTACACCAATGTCAATGAATATTAACGTATATGTTTATTATTACACCAAATAAAAATGAAAGTACTGTAATGAAAAATACAATATACTTTAACGAAAATAAAATAAGTAAATAGCGAAGTATTTATTAATATTATCATATAGTATTAATTATTATAATATGTATTAATATTTACTTACCTTTTACGTTTGCATAAAAACTACAAAATTGTAAATATAAACTTTTACAACATAGATAAAACAAGTCACAGAAATTAGTGTCTTCCAACGGCAAAATGCGTTAAACGAAGGGAAACGACAATCTCCATTTCGTGTCACGAGCGGGATTGTGGAAGTTTTGCCCCTCGAAAGTACATAACGACTTTTCAGTTCAATTTGGATCATTGCGTTTAACGCCATCTATTCTCTCGGACGCGCCATTTTTCTCTAGAATTTAAATCTCATCCGACGTAATTTGATTAGTCGAACAATTATCAATTTCTATAATTGTATCTTCACGTAAAATAATTTTCTGTTAGCGTCTGTGGTTGTAAAAATCACGATCAAGTGTTGAGATACAATGGTGTACCAACTATAAAAAACATTTCTCACAAAATCAGCTTATAGTCTTAGTAAGGTTGTGAGGTACAAAAATGACGTTATTCTAAGCAAACGCTACTTATCCGCGATGCAAACGTGTTTGACAACTATGAAAACTGTGTGATTCTATTGGAAAGAAAACCTTATGAAACTTCTGTTTGAAAAAACCTGATTGTTTGGATATGTCCGTTCCTTTGTACTAGACAATCAAATGTGAGCGTTTATTTAATTAGGCGAATCAGTAGCAGCAGTCTTATCCCCTTGTACAATTTGTCTAACCCTTAACCTTTATCAATCCCAAACCCCTGTGGGTTGCGAGTTGCGAGTTAGGCCCAAAAAGGAATGCTGTCCATTGATTGCCAATGTGTGTATTTACCGAAGATAGTATTTACCAAGATGTGGATTTATGTCATGTTATTTTTATTGAGAATGCAGAGACGAGGATTTGGTAACTCAATTGACCGCAGTCGTACTATTCCGACCGTAAAGTAATTTCTCAACTTTAGCCTCTGACTTTTTCAGCGAAAAGACTAAACATTAAATATTAAGATAAAAATAATAATCGGTATTCTGTGTTATTAAACTGAACCAGTTTAGTCAAGACTTATCATTTTCACTATAACGAAACTGGTGATTATCAAAACTCGATATTATAAAGTTTACTAATATAATAATAATAATAAGTAATAATAACATTGTACTGTTGTATATACATGTAATATCGTAGTCGCTTAGGCTGCAGATGTCGCTGCTGGGTACGGCCGCTTTTCTTCTCATTTTTCGTATCGTGGAAGAAAAATCGGATTCCGGTCGCCGGGATTCGAACCCGGGTTCCAAACGTTCGCAACCAAAGGAGCTAACCATTGCTTTTTTTTTTTATGATGTTTATTTAACCAAGGATACAATTTTCGTTACATTTTGTTATTCATAATAAACTGTGAATTTTGGTAATGGTGTGCTAGGCAAAAGTACCGATACGCGACGGTACGACGTAGCCATACTATATTATGTGTCGGTGTTTTACAATTTTTTTGTGATTTTAGGTCTATTCTTTGGATTTAAGCCGCTGGGGGGCGGAGCTTTTATGTAATTTTGTTCCTGCTTGATTTTTTTTGTCCTGAAACTTGGTCGCAAAACAGGACTTATCGGTAATTTACATTTTGGCGCTGTATGCCTTTGGGGGGGATAATAGGGAGGGGGCGGGGGAGGGGGATGTCAAGTAGGTTTATTTACAATATTTACATATTATTTACAATTACACCTGTGTTATGCGGTGTCAGAGATGTGTTCTGTCGGTTTACTGGTTTTCTTTCTTGTTTTATTTTGGATTTGAAATCCACCAATATTTCTTTGTGTTTTTTCTGTGTTTGTCTTTAGCGTCTTTCAGAGGGAGGGCCATGTTGTATCTCCACCTAGTGTCTGCGGTTTGTCCGTTTAAGTTTTCTTCGTAGAGTATGGTTTTGGTTCCTATTTTTCTTTTTATGTGGTATATTACTGGGATGTTATTTTGATCCTGGAGGTAGTTTTTTTCGTCTAAGTAGATGAACGCTTCTGGTGGGATGTAGCCTGTGGCCAGAGTGTTTTTGTAGTATGAGTCATTTGGGAGTAGGCAACTGAAGATTAGGCTGTTTTCTTGAATTTTTGCAGCTTGCGCGAAGTGGTTTCTTGTTACTTTTAATATGTGACAGTCTATGCGGTGAATGTTGGCTAGGTCGTATATTGTTTTGTTTTTAACATATTTTTTGAATCCGCTGTGTTCGGATCTGTAAGTATTCAGGCAAGCTCTGATGCATTTTCTTTCGAATCTGCGAATTTTTTCCATTTGGGAGGCTGATATGTTGTACCAGATTGGGCAGCCGTATGTTATAATAGGTCTGATTAGTGCTTGATAGCACAGTATTTTTACTTGACTGTTGAGATGTTTAGAGTAAAATAATCTTTTTACTCTCCAAAATGCTTTGCTGGCTTTGGAGAGTTGGATTTGAATGTGCTGCTTGTAGCTTAGTTTATCGTCTATGTTTATACCTAGGTATTTAACGCAGTTTTTATGCGGTATGGGTTCCCCTTCGTTTGCTTTTTCCCTAAGCTGAAATTTTTTGCAGTGTTCCCTTTCTATTGGACCGATTTTGCTTGACTTGGGTCTAAATAGTATTGTTTCACATTTGTTTGTGTTTATTTTTAGCTTCCATGTGTTGTAATAATCGTTAATTTTTCAAAGAGTTCTTGTAATTCTGTTTTTATTCTCATGGTTTTGTGGCCTGTTACGTAGATGATTAGGTCATCTGCGAAGGCTATGGAGCGTTTATGGGTGGATGTATTGAGATTAAAGAGGTTTAGTAAATCACTATTGTAAATATTGAAAAGTAGCGGGGAGTTTACTGTGCCTTGTTGCAGACCGTTTTTTATGGAGAATTCTTTGCTGGATGTGTGTGATCCTTCAGTCATTACGAAAGTTCTGCTTGTGATCATGTCCCAAACTATTTTAATTAGGTATTTGGGAAAATTTTTCTTGATTAATTTGTATATGAGACCTGGGATCCAGACTGTGTCGAAGGCTTTTTCGAGGTCTATTAGGCAGGCGGCTACTCGTTGTTTTGCGTTTAGCGCCCAGCAGATGTCCGACGTAAGTTTGTTTATTGCGTGAATTGTGGAGTGTTTGTGTCGGAAGCCAAATTGATTTTCTGGGATTATGTCATTTTTTGAGCAGAAGGAGGTGAGGGGGTTGTTTATGGTTATTTCAAATACCTTGCTTATGTTGGGGAGGAGACTTATGGGTCGTAGGTTTGCGGGTGATGAGCCGTCTTTATCTTTTTTTGTTATCGCTATCAGTTTGGCTTTTTCCCATTTTTTGGGGAAATATGTGTTGTTTAGTGCATTGTTGAAGAGTACTGTGTAGTACCATTTTATTTTGTTCGGTAGGTGCTTGAGTAGGATGTTTGGGATGCCGTCGAAGCCGGAGGATTTTTTGTTGTTTAGTTTGGAGAATATTTTGTTTAGTTGATTGTAGTTTGTGAAGTAGTTTATTTCTGGTTCCGGTTGTTTGGGGTTGTCTGCGGTGTTTTCGTTTGAGAATGTGCTGACTGTTTTGTTTAGCGTTATGTCTTGTTCCATTTCGTTTCTGAGTTTGTATGTTTCGGCGGTGATAATTCTGTTTAGTTGTTCACGGCCCATGTGTTCGTTTTGTGTGTGTGTTTTGGAAAAGTGGGTGCCGATAATGTCTAGTTTTTCTGTTGATTTGGCTATTATGAAGTTACCCTCGGTGTCTCTGGTGGTGTTGCGTATCGTTAAACCTGCTTCTTGGATGAGGGAAGCTTTTTCTGGGGGCAATTTGAGAGGTGGGATGGGGTTTTGTCCTTTTGGCCTGAAGATTTGATTTATTTGTGGAAACATGTTGGCTGTGTCGTTTTTGGAGATGTTTTTTATTTTGTTTGTCCAGTGATGGTTTATGGAGCTTGCGAATTCTTGTTTCAGTTGTGTTTTTATTTCGTATAGAAGGTACTTTAGAAATTCTAATTCTTCTCTTTTGTCGTAAGAATAGTTGAATTTTATATTGTTTACTTTGGAGAGTATGTAGCTTTTGTCTCGTTGTGGTTCTTTTATTTTGTTGTTGATATAGGGCTTGCATGAATTTTCTTGTTTTACGATTGGCACGGATTTTTGGAGAGCGATTTGTGTATGTTTTTCTATTTCGTCTAGGAATGAGTCGATTTGACTGTTAGTTAGGTTGGCGTTGTTGTAGATCTTTAGGTCGCAGTTCTGTTCGAGTAGGTTTTGGAATTTTTTCCAATCGGTCTTTTTGTAATTGTACCTGGGTGCCTCGGTCTGTGTTTCGAGTGTTAGGAGGTCCGATGTATCCTTTTTTATGTGGAATACTAGGGCGCTATGGTCACTGTCATAGGATAAGGTTTTTAGGGTGTTGTTTGGGCGTAGGTCTTGAAACTTTAGTCGCGCATCTGCTAAGCATATGTCCAGGTATGAGCCTCCTTTTGGGTAAGAGGGTAGTTCGGAGCTGTATAAGATTGTTTTGAAGTGAATGCTTCTGTTGTCTAGCCAGTTTCTAATGAAGTTGCCTCTCGTGTTATTTATTTCGTTTTTCCAGCTGGTGTGTTTTGCGTTAAGGTCGCCTGCTATTATATAGAAGTTTTCTGGCTTGTTAAGCTGTAGGAGTTCGAAGAGTTTATTGAATTCTTCGCTAAATTCCTTCCGGTTTCCATAGGTTGCGTAGGCTGCAGTGACAAATAGGTTTTCCTTATCGCTTATTTTTATTTTTATGATCGTTGTTTCTAGGATTTTGAAACTTGTTATTTTGTCATTTAGAATTGTTTCGTGTTTTATGGGGTTTCTTATGAGGATTGCTGTTCCTCCTCCTTGGCTGGCGTTCGGTCTGTCTTGTCTTATCATGGAGTAGTTTTTGAAGTGTACTTTGTGTCTTTTATTTAGTTTTGTTTCTGAGATGAGTACGATGTCGGGGGTTTCTTTATTTATTAGGGTTAGCATACTGTATCTTTTTTGATTTGAAATTAGGGAGTTGGCATTTATTGCAATTATTTTCAGATCTTTTAAGTTTAATTTATTTGTTTTTTGCTGTGCTTGTTGGTTTTGAGGTTTATGGATATTTGTCATACATGATATTTAAAGACTTGTAGATGGCGTCGAACCTTTCTTCATGTATTGCTAGTGTTGTTTTTATGGCGTTTAATTGCATTTGCTGTTCTTTTAGCGCTTGGAGTATGCTTTTTTTGAAGTCTTCAAAGTAGTTTATTATGTTTAGTTGGGAGGTGTTGTCGGTTTTAGGTGGGTTTAGGCTTGGGAGCGGATGATATGAATTTGTTTTTGGAGGTGTGTCTTCGGGTGTTTTATTTTTTATTATTTGCCGTTTCACTATGTCTGAGAACTTTAGTTCTGGGACGTATTTACGGCTGATTTGGGCAATTCGTTCTGCTTTTGTTTCTTTGTCATTTTTTATTTTTTTTGTTAAGTTTTTACGAAGTTCTACGAGTTTGGGACACCCCTTGTATGACGCTGGGTGTCCGTAATTTTTGCAGATTACGCAGAATATTTTGTCGTTAGTGACTGCGTCTTCTTTCTTTATTCTACAGTCGCCTGGGCCATGGGGCTCTGTGCATTTTACACAGCGATAGTGTAGGTTGCAGTTTTGTGCAGAGTGCCCTAGTCGTTGGCATTTATGACATTGGATTATGTCATCCTTTCTTTTTATTATTTTTTCCCATTTTATCTTAAAATAGTTAAAATGGTTAATTTTTAATAAGTTGCTTATATTGCTGTGAGGGGATAGTTGGATTATATAAATTGGGAGCAGTATGTTATTCTCCCTTGATCTTTTTGTCGTGAATCGCGAGACTTTCGTAAATTGTACGTCGTTTATTTGTAGAGATTGTAGGTCTGTCAGTATTTCTGTTTCGGTGTAGCTGTTGTCTAGTCCTTTTAGTAAGTATGTGTGGTGTTTTTCTGTTTTGGGTGTGTAGGTGTAGTATGTTGTGTTTGCTGCTCTGAGTGTTTCTTTGGCTTTGTGAAAGTCGGCTATGTTTCGTAGGTATAGTGCATGTTTACCTGTGTGTACCCTTTTGATGTGGAAATTTTTAATGTTTGTTACTTCTTCCATGAGGGCTACAGTATCTTTTGGGTTCTGGTTTGTGATAACTATGGGTGGGGGTTTGATTTCCTTTGTAGCGGTAGGGGCGTTCGTATGTTCATCTGCGGTGTGTTTGCTGGGGTGTCCGATTGGTGTCCGGATCCCCTTTGGCGATGCTGTTGGCGCTGGGCCTCCGGGCATGTTCGTTGAGGCCTGTCGCCTCTCCGGTGATGGGAGTCTTGACGACGGGGTGGGTCTGTGTTGACCCATTTTGACTCTTAATGAGTCGTTTTTTTTTCTTATTTGCTCTAAGGTTGAGCACGGTGTTGGGTAATTTGTTGCCTCTTGTTGGGGCTGAGATTCTTGTTCGATTTGCAATAGATCGAATCTATTGCTGGTTGCGATCGCTGGGTGTGGGGTTCCTCTTATGGGCCTCATGGTTGCGAATTCTGTCGCTTTTTCTACTTGCGTGCGGCGAATTTCTTCGTTTATGTTCACGCGACTTTTTGACCTGGCAATCAGGTTTGGTTGTGGGTTGAGTTTCCGCGTCTTTTGCGCGGAAAGTCCAACGCTGTTGCAGATTTCTATAATTGCTTTCTGAGTGTCTATTTTTCTTTTTATCGAATGTTTTTTCGTTAGATCTAGGGCGGATTCCGTTTTCTTGCTTTTTGCTTCATTTTCGGTGGATCCTATTTTTTTATATACCTTAATTTTGTTGTTTTTTTTTTTTTTTTTTTTTTTTTGTTTTACGGCGATGATGTCACTGCAATGTTTTTCACTGTTTGACACTTTTTTTTTTTCCTTTTCACTTTTTGTCACTTTTTTTTTTATTTGGGAGCGTTAGTTTGCTTTGACGCGCACACTGTTAGGGCCCAAGCCTGATGTCCCTTTCCGGGCTGAGAGGTCCGTCCTGCTCGGAGGTTTACGGTCAACTGGAGCTAACCATTGCGCTGCCGTCGTCCGACACTAGTTAGTGTCGAGTGGTGGTAATTGCTATCGAGTGCCACCACAAGCCTTTTTTCCATGATACTACATACATGTGATTAATGTTACACATATCGTATGTATGCACGTAATATGTCATATTATATAGATTGTGGATCTTTACCATAACTTAACACAATTATTTGTTTACTATATTTACAATTTGATTACTAGAAACTACATAATATGTTTTAAAATCGGTAATAAAGTTGTATAAATATATGTTTAATGAATTTTTTTGTGGAAAGTTTTATTTATTATTAACGAAGCTGACTAAATTCCATATCTAAATCATTTTGTCAATTTTATTATTCGTTATTACATCAAAGCATGTGTTTTTGTAGATCATACTATAATAATGTTTCCATATATGAAGCTTCACTAAAACTTTCTTATAGAAACGCGTACATTTCTCTTAATTATGCTTATATTCCTAAAAGTAAACTTTTGGAAAAAGTAGCAATTTTTTTTATATGTAAAATTTAAATTTTTGTTGTTATTATGAATTAATATTTGTATTCTTTACATTATTATTATTTATAATATAAGTCTACAAGTCACTATAAAGGTCTATTAAGTTAATGTTTCTCAAGCTTTGTGGAACTTGTAATAGGTTAAAAAGAATTGGTGCACTTTTTACATTATTTACATTATTGTGGTATTGAGCGATTGTTGAGCATGTACGTGGTGAGGCTAAGACAAAAGACCAGGGGTTGATAGGGGACGATAAACGAATTAACAGCAGTATGAGTTGAGATGTCAGAGAGTGCGGATTGTGTTGATGAAAGTCGTTGATTAATTATTCAGTTGTCTTAATTGTTATACGTTTGCAGTGATTAGTTCATGTTTAACGAACATTATTCTCTGTTCAATTAACACCTGTTCAATCTACTTATCATTAATAAACTAATTAAAGTAGTTTCGATATTACATTATATAACTTTAAATACTGAAAAAAATAGAGATGACAAAATGGAAAATACAAATTTAGAAATGTAAACTAAATGTATAGCTCAGTTTATGAACTATTATTAATAAAAACATTTACATTTTAAGAGATTATTATATTACAGCCATATAAAAATATTAAATTGCATAAATGCTTCTTACAAACTAATGTATGTTATAAACTACATATAATGTTCATATTTTCATGCATTTAATAACAATAAGTAATAATTCACAAAAAAAGTTGAATGCTATATACTTATTTAAGGAGCGATTTTAAAGAATAAAATATGTCGGGTTTACATTAGAATTAGGGTTAGGGGCGAGAAACGAATCTCCATTTGGATTACACATTGTCGTTATGCAATAGAAAAGAAATTGACTAGTGCAAATACGATTATTACAATATTATTACTACATTATTATCTCTTCTAAAAGCCTGAAAGAACATACAAGTAAAAAATAATTTTTGTTTTTGCAGAAAAGATAATTAAAATATTTAATTACAAATATATTAAAAAGTTACCTATATGCTTTCTTCTGTTCCTTGGTTTTAGAAATTTCTTTAAGAAGTGGTACACACATATCGTAAAACGTCTTTAATCTATTAATGTCAGTATAATTAATAAATAATCTTATTATATCGTGAATACTTTCTTTGAAAAAATCGTCGATATCAGGTTCTTTCAACTTAAATAACGCACGATCGAATAATTCGTGTACCACTTCCTTATCCGTAATTGTAAGATACACCCGTAATTGTACAAAATATTAGTTAATCTCTTTAAAGAAAATTACTTCTTCTATTCACAAATTACTCTTATTGTATCATATGTAGCAAAGCGTTGTCCTTCTTCGTCAGTACCAAGTGGCTTAGTAGTGTATAGATTTGAAAACAATGGTAAATAATTCTTTGCAAATCTAGCTAGTTCGTGTATATCTTCTTTTTTGTCGTCTTCGACTGCTTTCGTTATTAATCTTCGTAAGGCAGACATTATCTACATCCTTAAATTCTTTCTTTCATTTAAATTTGTTCCTAATAGTTTAGCTATATTCTAAACAAGATAAAAGTTATCTCATGGATACTATACTTTGATACCATATCTTTTATATTTATCTCTGATATATACCTTGAAATTATCTTTCACATCGGTAGCGTTGTTACATGTACTTGGTAAAATAGCCCAGATTTGGCAAACGAGAAATTCGTAAGTTTTCCCACCTACAGGTTCGGTTGCCTTTTTCTGAAATTGAGTATAATTATCATTAAAAATATCAATATAAGATAATTTATACTCTTATGATAAAGATAGATTAAAATACTTACTCGCACAATGCAACGATACATAGCAATGTTTCCATGAAGAAAGTGAGTGACCCACCTAGCACACAATCTTTCAATAATGGTAGTAGCCAAGTTCTTTTTAAATTAATCGCATTGTCCGATATCTATAGAATAGAGATTTATATTGCTGTAGTTATAAAATAAAGTTTTTCTTTCTAAGCATAATCCGGTTCATATAGAATTACTTGCTTTCAATGGAATCAAATTTAATATTGCCTCCGGACCTAGCACTCTTATCGCAGCTCCAATAGCGTACTCAGTGTCATTTTTTGGACGCAAAATTGTAAGAATCACGTAACTCAGCAAGACTTTTTAATATCTCTATTAATTGCAGACTTCTCGCTTTACCAGTTACCTGTAATAAAAGGGAACGTTGAATTGTACAACAGTGACAAAAGGGTAAGAAACAGAAAATCGATATTACCTGAAACAGTAGAGCTATTAAATGAAAAATATGATACCAAGCTTCCAAATATTGATAACCTAATGCTTGATGGATCATAAAAGTTAACTGATTGATAGTGTCCTTATATCTAAAAGTATGATATAAATGATGAAATATAAATAATAGATACGAAGAATAATAATTAAATCTAATCTTACGTTTTCATTGATTCTTCGATCTCACATATTTTACCCACACAATCTTGTAATCAAATTTTTATCGTGTGCGTAGAACAAGATATAACTTCCGATTTGTTATTTTATGAAATAAAATTATAGTTGTTATTTCGTGCAAGCGTTGCCAGGGTCACCTTGCTACGGTTGCATTGAAAAATCTGACCCAAACCTAAACCCAATACATTGATGATACTCGCTCTTAATCGAGTTATAACAGATACTTTTCGCAGCCTCGTATATGCAGTTGCGCCCGGGCTGCTTCGAGTTTTCTCATAGTTATAAAGTTATAAACATTTACTCGCATTTTTCTTCTTTTTTCTAAAGATAAAAATGAATCAATTCAATGTGTATCTTCAATTTAAATCAAAATTCATGTTATCATTATTTACCTTTTGTTTAATGCTGCTCTTGACAGAGGTACATAAGCATATGGATCTGGTTTTCCTTTTCTTTTAACATCACCTCCAGCCTTTGATGCTTTATATTCCGCTCCTGGTATATATTCTGTTCTTGATTTTTTCAATGGTCGATGTATTCCAGACCCTCCTGCTATGGATACCAAAATTGTTATTAAACAACAGACCAAAATTTACTATAGATTATATATTACTATTATACCTTGATACTTCAATGTGGATCCACTCCTTACGCTAATGTTATCATAACTATCGCTATATTTACGTTTTTTATCCATTGCTTGCGACATGGCTACAGACTGAACATCATCTTCTGATCATGTAACATAAAAATTCATTGGCTTCGTTCACTTGTTTCTTTGAATTACTTTACATTTTGCTACAATTCCTAACCCCAAATCTAACCCTAATTCTTACCATAATCGTCTTCTGAATCACTGTGCAACAAAATTGCAGATTTCTTCTTTCTCTTGGGTTCTGGTTCATTATCTTTCTCATTATCTACTGTGATAATAAGACGGCCATCAGACGTAGTCTTAAATTCACGATCTTTCCGTTTTATAGCCGCTATTTTTGAATTTATAGCGACTGTAGGTTGCGTAGCTAAAAAATTATTTTGTGAATTTAATTCCAACTTCGACTAATCGAATTTTGAAAAATATCTAGACTTACTTGATATATTTCGAGCAGCCGCAGGATCAACGAGATCAACGATCTCTTCATTCTCATGAATCCAGGCTTCCTTTCGCGATGTTCTTTTCTTCCTTTTCCTTGACTCTTCATTGTCCATATCTTCAACGAACTCATCATCGCTATCCGCCAATATTTCTTCCATACTGAATTTTAATAAAGATTATAGAGTTGTTTCGGTTTAAGAAAAATTTCGATTAAAGTAAAATACAAAGTTACCTTTTAGGTTTTCTCTTTGCATTGAATTCAGTATCCTCGTCATTTTCTTGTTTTTTCAAGTTCCTCAATTCTCTTTTCTTTTTCTTCGCCTCTTCTGCCTTATTCATATTTCTTAATCTCTTATGTAACATCGCATTAGAAACTGGAATCATGCCAGAAATTGTTTCCATTCCGTATTTTCTTATTAACTTTACGAGAATATCTCGTACTTTTTGTCTGAAATGCCTATGGCAGTCATCGTTCATTGCACATAAAGCGTCTATCTGCAAATTCATTAATTCGTTTTTTTATTGAGCTATATGGGATTTCGTTACTAACCTTTTATTGTTATTAATTGAACGCCTTTGTTACTAACCAACAATTTTAAATTCAAAGCAGCAATATGAGATGGCATCACAGTAATATAGACTTTGATATATGCCAATGCAGCTTCTGCAATTTCTCTTGTCGGACTTGTAACAAAAATACAAGCTTGTCCCAAGATTTCTTTAACTGTCTCTATACCTAAAGATCCTGTTGTAATATTTTTAATATGCTATTATTTATTTTCATACGAAATATTTATTTTAACTTTAGTTTGAAATAAACTGTACCGTTGTAATGATAAGTGATAGAAGAAAGTGCCAGCAAGGATGCGGTACAATACTTTTGTACATTTTCTATCGCACCACTCAAACCAACCATGAGCATATTAATATAATCTTTAAGATGTGTAGGATTTCCTAAAAATTTCTCGGCAATAGTGTTTAAAAGTTGATATGCAGAAGTTCGACATTTCGTATTTAAATCTTTTAAATAGATTACTGCTTCGGGCACAATGGCTTCTAAGAACTTAGTTTTCTCAAGTTGTGGATGAATTTTGATCAGATGAATTAAGCATCTTAATCGTGCCTAATTAAAAAAATGAGTAAGACTTATTTGTTAAAATTTTCATAAGAAATTGATATTATAGAGCAATGTTTGTAAGTTAGCACTTACTCCTCTGCTTGGTTTTGCGACTTCAGTAGCCGAGGATATTAATAATTTTTGTATCTCGCGTCTGTATTGAACTACAAACTCTTTACACGTTTCCTTCTCACTGCCACATATCTCTTCTAAAAACCTGAAAGAACATACAAGTAAAAAATAATTTTTGTTTTTGCAGAAAAAATAATTAAAATATTTAATTCCAAATATATTAAAAAGTTACCTATATGCTTTCTTCTGTTCCTTGGTTTTAGAAATTTCTTTAAGAAGTGGTACACACATATCGTAAAACGTCTTTAATCTATTAATGTCAGTATAATTAATAAATAATCTTATTATATCGTGAATACTTTCTTTGAAAAAATCGTCGATATCAGGTTCTTTCAACTTAAATAACGCACGATCGAATAATTCGTGTACCACTTCCTTATCCGTAATTGTAAGATACACCTGTAATTGTACAAAATATTAGTTAATCTCTTTAAAGAAAATTACTTCTTCTATTCACAAATTACTCTTATTGTATCATATGTAGCGAAGCGTTGTCCTTCTTCGTCAGTACCAACTGGCTTAGTAGTGTATAGATTTAAAAACAATGGTAAATAATTCTTTGCAAATCTAGCTAGTTCGTGTATATCTTCTTTTTTGTCGTCTTCGACTGCTTTCGTTATTAATCTTCGTAAGGCAGACATTATCGACATCCTTAAATTCTTTCTCTCATTTAAATTTGTTCCTAACAGTTTAGCTATATTCTAAACAAGATAAAAGTTATCTCATGGATACTTGATACTATATCTTTTATATTTATCTCTGATATATACCTTGAAATTATCTTTCACATCGGTAGCGTTGTTGCATATACTTGGTAAAATAGCCCAGACTTGGCAAACGAGAAATTCGTAAGTTTTTCCGCCTACAGGTTCGGTTGCTTTTTTTCTAAAATTGAGTATAATTATCATTAAAAATATCAATATAAGATAATTTATACTCTTATAATAAAGATAGATTAAAATACTTACTCGCACAATGCAACGATAGGTAGCAATGTTTCCATGAAGAAAGTAAGTGACCCACCTAGCACACAATCTTTCAATAATGGTAGTAGCCAAGTTCTTTTTAAATTAATCGCATTGTCCGATACCTATAGAATAGAGATTTATATTACTGTAGTTATAAAATAAAGTTTTTCTTTCTAAGCATAATCCGGTTCATATAGAATTACTTGCTTTCAATGGAATCAAATTTAATACAGTCTCCGGTCCTAGCACTCTTATCGCAGCTCCAATAGCGTACTCAGCGTCATTTTTCGACGCAAAATTGTAAGAATCACGTAACTCAGCAAGACTTTTTAATATCTCTATTAATTGCGGACTTCTCGCTTTACCAGTTACCTGTAATAAAAGGGAACGTTGAATTGTACAACACTGACAAAAGGGTAAGAAGCAGAAAATCGATATTACCTGAAACAGTAGGGCTATTAAATGAAGAATATGATACCAAGCTTCCAAATATTGATAACCTAATGCTTGATGGATCATAAAAGTTATCTGATTGATAGTGTCCTTATATCTAAAAGTTTGATATAAAAGATGAAATATAAATAATAGATACAAAGAATAATAATTAAATCTAATCTTACGTTTTCATTGATTCTTCGGTTTCACATATTTTACCGACGCAATCTTGTAATAAAATTTTTATCGTGTGCGAAGAACCAGATATAACTTCCGATTTGTCCGAAAGCCACAATTGCATGCATCTGTCTAAAATTCTTGGTAAAAGAACTGCGCATAAATTTAATGAATTGCTATAAAGGAAAAATACATTCAGCAATTACTATCTCTTCAATAAAATTGGATATAAGGAGTTTAAATATAAAAGTTTGTTTACTGCGCTAAATTTAAATACGCTTCTTGCATTACGGTTAGCCACGCTAAGGTTGGTTGTGTATCAGTTGCCGGAGGTTGATAATCATATAAGGCAGTAATGATTTGCCCATTTCTTTGTACTGGTAGAATAGCTTCTGATGGTCGAGAAACGAACAAACCATGAAAGGTTTGTAGACAACATGAAGTTACTAACACATTTTTCATAGTCATAAGCTTCAATAAAGATTCACTGATAGTCTGGAAAACAAAAGTTCGTAATAAAAGTTGTATAATATAAATATATGTATTTCCTTAACGAATGTTGACAAATACCTTCACATGAATCTTTGGTAAATGATGGAAAATGTCTTTTAGTAGTGTAAGGACATGAAGAACATTTGTAATACCATCGTACTCGGAGTCAAGTTGACCAATACAGAATTTTGCAATGTATGGAGTAGCTGGATGATATTGCGGTGGGTTTTCACCTTTCATGATATCACCTCCTATAATTATTAACATTGTAACATTAAAGTTTATCAAAAATTGATTTATTTGAAATTTATTTGAATAATTTCTTCATTCAAATTTGTGCTACCGTTTAATATGGCACATATTCCATGTTGTGCTGATTTTCTTAATTTTGGTTTATAGTGTATACTAAATGACAAAATAACATCCAACACTTGCATCGTAGATGAACTAGACCATGTGGCTGCTTCTTGTGCTCGAAGGAGCACAGATAAACAATGAATACACTGTGAAAAATGAAAAATACAGATAGTATGCCTTGGTGTAATATTTAAAATCATATAAAGAAATAGAATGAAAAACGATTTACATGTCGAAGTATTAAGTACTCTTCCGACGATGCATATCTAACAAGGATACGTAAGAATATTTCACTTGCAGCTCCAAATTGGATGTTTAGAATATTTTTTGGGACAGTTTTTAGGCCCATGCCTAATAACGAGAGCGTGGCTGCGATTGACGTATCCGATTCAATCGCTTCCAAAGTGCTCATCTAAGATATGAATATTTATAATTAGTTTGTCCATACCTTTCTTAACCCTTTGCGAACGAGTATCGGTATATAGCCGCCAGAGTCTGTTCACAGTTCCGGGTACTTATTTTGAGATGTCTGACGTACGTCTATTTTTCTGAGGGATAATCTTATGCGTACTTACACATGGGTATACTAAACTAAACAGTGCTATGTTTTTAATGGGAGAAAATTATAGATCTTTAGAAATCTTATGTTCCGTTTAACGTAAACTCGCGATGCAGGATGATGGCCGAGTGAGAACGAATTTCAGTCTTTCAATGGCATTACCAGACGAATCGGCAAGCTTTTTATAAATTTTATATATTTTTTATAATACCTTATATGTACACAATGCCTAAAAGATTCAGAAAAGGTTCGATAGTGACAGTAGTGATGACGAATATTATTTTGAACGTGACAAGATAGAAGACAACAACAGTGCTTCAGACAATGGAAATGAACTCTGTTCAA
Organism: Bombus flavifrons; assembly: GCF_040668555.2. Classification (NCBI taxonomy): domain Eukaryota; kingdom Metazoa; phylum Arthropoda; class Insecta; order Hymenoptera; family Apidae; genus Bombus; species Bombus flavifrons. Next base: position 1,130,851 of record NC_138451.1, read on the forward strand.
TAAGGACATAGCTCAGACATTTCAATATTCCTAGTGATAGTCACGGCGATGATGAACTAAATATAAACCCTCAACAACGCAATCGTTCAATGTGTATATTTTCTCAACTGTGTGTGCCAATACCTCTTATCCACAGCGACATCCGCTCGTCGAGCAGCCCCGTCCGCAAAGGGTTAAAAAGTGTTTTGTAATACATACCAATGCAGCAAAATATTCTGTGCTAGACTCATTACCACCATGCTGTTTTATAATCTCTGTTACAGCGGACAACACAGCTAACATTTCCTTATGCAACAGTGATTTCGATTGAAAATGATTTAAAAACCTGTAAAATCATTATTCAATAATATTCAATTAATCGCTCAATTTAACATTTAATAATATCTTCGAATACATATTGCTGATATTTAAAACTAAGTTTGATTTAAGTACGATTATGTACTAACCTACTAAATGATATATTTGAACAATTACTATAATTGGTAGCAAAGGTATCAGCAGTGTTTTCTGTACATGTTTCCCAAGAGTAACCTTCGCTATCAGGTGTTTCTACCTGTGATTCAATCCCTTGAATAGCATTGTGTTTTTTTAAATTTTCCTCTGTTATACCAGGCTTCGCAGGGGCTAAGAGAATTACAAAATTTAATATAATATCAAAGACAAAAGAAAATTCATAAAAAAATTCTAATCATTGATATTTGTAAGTTTATACCTGTTGAATCTTTAAAGAACATCCAGGATGCCTGTTCCCGATGCTTTTTAGTTTGTGGATTAGAACTGGAGCTCTGACCCTTCGGCCAACGTTTCGCCTTTTTTCGGCTATTTAACCGCGGTCCCAATTTACCCATCTTCTCCTACCTAATTTTTGAATAATATATACTTGAAAGGTACGAAATTTATCAAGACAGATATTTCTTTCTTTTATCCACAACGATAGAGAGAGGTTAAATCCATACTGCACGTGCTACAAGTATTGTTACAACGCTATTGATGGCGTCGTATGGCAAAATGCTACGATATTCTAATGACTGTCGAAAGATGGCAGCATGTATGCACCATTGTGTAACTTAAATATAAGTGGGAGCCATCATATTCTATGCATGTACTTTTGACCTTTTGACAGATGTCATAGCAGACCAGCCAAATTAGCCTTCAAGGCAGAAAGACATCCAAGTTTCAAATTTCCAAGACCGTAAGCTTTTAAGTTTTATTTTCTCAAAATTGGAAATTTTCAAATTCTTAAGTTCGGAAATTTGTTAAGTTTCAAATCTATCTATCTAAGTTTGTTAAGTTTGTAGATCTATCAATAATAAAAATAACTTTATCTACAAATTAAAGGAGACTCGATCTTGGAAAGCAAATCGAGAATCAAGAATCTAAACGTCCGTTGCTCGGAATGATTATTCACGTTATGATCTTTATTGTAACTATCGATGATTAAGCGTGTAATTAGGACGGTCATAGTTTAGGCGATTTGCAGAGTAGCCAATCGAATACTGTTCTTCCTCGAGGCGACGCGAAAATTTTCAAATTTATTGTAAACCGTATATGACTTATGAGTCTAGATGAATCAACAGTCACGTTCTCGTTTGATGGAGATACATATGTTATTCGATCGTGAAGGAAACATTTGCCGGATGGAATCATTAACAGGTAGTAAAGAATAGATCCTCCTTGCATGAGGCCATGACCATCGTGAATGAATTGTCCGTTTCAAGAAGCGTTTGATATAGTATGTATTATTGTATTATCATTAATTATATTAAATATATTGTAATTATTGCATATTGCATATAGTATATTGTGCGTGATGAAAGAATAGAATGTGAATAATGGTATGTACCGATTTATGTCCTTGAACGTGTTAGATTGATTAGACCGCTGATTTTTATACAAATTCATATTCTTGACTTCATCTACTATATTTTGGATTTCGTATAGTTGCTTTGCTTTTATGGCGGGGCAACTCAAAAACTTTCGCATTTGCTTTTATTGCATACAAAGTTTACAGAATTTTTTTACCAGCATGTTCTATCATGTAAAGCAGCATATTTATAATGCTTCACGTCAGAGGGCAAAATTATTTCATATATCGTTATCAATTTGGCCTTACAACTATACGATAACATACGATAGTACGGCTATGGCTCAGGAAAATGTCTTTATAAATTTCAAAACACTTCCTCTTTAAAGTTTATATTTCTTGGATTGTGGCATTATTAAAACAAAGCAGAGATACGAGGAATACAGGCGAAAGATACACAGCGTAAAATACAAAAAACTCTACTTTCTTAAAGAGCGTAAAAATAACGTAGACCCGTTGCTCGTTATGCTATATCTCGGTTTCACGCGTTGAGTGATCAAAAATCCTCTCGATCTCTTTTCTAACATCCAGACCATCAATCTTCCAAACAGTCCGATCGATCAAACGATCTACTAGTGACAAATGCTCCAAACTGGGAAATTTTTCCAAAGAAGAATTTCCTGGAAGAATCACGTTTTCTTTTCAACTTCGATCCGAAAACTACGTTTGCGATTTAAGAAACCTTTCTCACCAGAGATCCACGAATGAATAGAGTGAAATTAAGGAAGAAGGGTACGATCTTGCTTGCCGTGGTAATTGAACGCGTGTTTTGTCAGTTGCAAACGACACCGTGCTCTTGGCAAATTGCATTAAAAGAACAAGTTCGACCCACAACGACATGGTACCCTCGTTTCCAGTAATTGAACACGGACAAGAAGCGATGGTGTCATTGGTGACGTTGGTGGTGAGCTGAGACTGGATGGCGTATTGATTCCGTGACGTCACGAAAACACGTCCCACGCAATAAGCGTGCCGCCGAATTCATGAGATTCCTCCTCGTTCCTAGCTAGCTTCCGGTTATCCAACCTTATCCAGGAATTTACGTTACTCGTAATTAAGGAATGGCTTTTTCGAACATTTTCGATCAATATTTGGTGGACGGGTCAGTTATTTTTTCGTGTCTCTTGTTTTTGAGATGTGGATTTTCGAAAGTTTATATCATCTCCTAGAGTTAAGATACCAAGATGGCTATGCTAATATTCAGAATACTTTGAAGATCGTTGTGATAGAAATACAACGATACAAGTTGATAGAATAATTAAAAAATTTATAGTGTTACAAAAATTCCCCTTAGCGAAGAACATTAAATTTTTTAAATAACTTTTAATTTGGATCTGTGATCTTAAAATATTTCGTAGGTCACGAGTTTCAAGTTAGAACTTGATACTAGTGCTGACTGTTTAATAATGCATAAATAACAATAAATTAATAATAAATGAAAGAATCTTTCTTTTTCTAAGCAAGCGGGCAACATTTTTACTTAGCAACGCAAACGAACAAGCTAAAAACAAGTTTCACATAATCACATCGAGGACAGTGATAAAATGCATCTTGCGTCGATCTTTCAATCATGTGCTGTAATGATCCGATGTAATGTTATCGTTTATTACACCTTGAGATACAAATCCTTCTTAATGCCAGAGGATTCTGTTGAACGAGGCCCGTTCCTTATGTTGCTACCAATTCGTACAATTAACATACCATAAATGCCAATTACATTGTTGCATCGTTAAGCCCACGTCTGCGGTGCGGAATTTCCAAATTCGGAAGTAAACTTGAAAAATTAATCGATCGATATTTCACGACGAAAGTTGCGTCACGCGGTATAGTTAATTCACGGTTTTACCAAGGAGATGTCACGTAAAATGGGTACTTGGAATGTAGTAAGGAGTTTGAGTCGTAACCCAACTACTAGTTTTCCTTTATAAACCTTTATTATAAATCTTAACACTTACAGAGATGACACTGAACCGGAGAAAATAGGTAGTATGAGTACAGCCATTAGAACAAGAACAAGAACAAAAACTAGAACTAGGACTGCCCGAGATGGGTGAAGTCTCGGTTTATATATATTTTGGTTTTAGGATGTTGAGGGGCTAGGTGTGGGTTGTGATGTGGAGAAGTGTTCGAAGGTCGGGGGTCGAACCCTTTATCTGTGATGTGGACTAAGCTACGTGTAAGCCTTGGTGTAGGCTATGATGATAAGGTGGTGATGTGCCTAAGACTCGAGGTCGATATCCTATGGTTGGGATGAGATCGGTGTTACACACCCCCCTCTTTAGATTGATTTTGGTCCTCCAAAATCTTAGTGTTTCTTCAGTATGGAGCGATGGAATTGGACTCTGACTGGCTCAACTTGTACTTGTTCTTCGTCGTGGTATATTATGCTTTTGCTATTTCAACCTGTGAAGGTTGGCTGGTTAAATTTCGACCACGATTAATAGGGATAATTTGCGAAGTTTGACTAAATGCTGCAGTATCATGTGTTGAATCTTTTGTAGACTTTCCAGCAGCCTGTGATGTAGAATGAGTTAATGGTCTTTGAGTAATGATTTTATACTATCTTGTTGTTTCTTTATAGTTTGATTGTTATCCAGTTGTTCCTTTGATACTTGTATTTCTTTGTTTTGTTTAGCAACTTCTACAGCCTTTTCAGCATCTACAACTGGTTCTTTTTCCATACATGTAATTTTTTCTTCAACCAGTACAACTGTGCTTTCCTCTATAGTTCGTGTTTTGTGTCATTTAGTAAACTTTTCAATTCAATTTCCACAGTATCTGGAGCTTTAGATATCGACTGACTATCATCTTCTGCATTTTCAACACCCCAGTCACCAAAGATATCCTGAATTACAATTCTTTTGTTAGTTATGCGTACTTTATCTGCTTCACTTATAGATTTATTCCTTCCTTCTGTATTAGCAACATGTATAAGTACGACAATTTTATTATGAATAATTTTCTTTTCTACATTAATTTTATGTGAACTATCAAAAGATCAATCTTGCCATTTCCATTTATTGTTTCTTGTTATTCTTTTATTTAATATCAATGTCATCTGCAGTTTCTAGATCACTAATTACTCCTGAGGTAATAGGAGTTATAGAATCGTTTCTCGTCTTTGTATGATTTAATACGTCATAATTGTCATTCTGGCTACAATTTTCAGAAACTTCTTGAGCCACAATTTCTGTTGAGATTACTTCTATAATTGATTCATCACTTTCTTATGCATGATCTATCAAATTAAATTCTTCATTGGAATTTACAGCAGCATCCTTTTCATGTACAGTTAAAACAATATTTTCTTCTGTACTTTCATTCATATCATTAATAGTTTCTACAGTCAGTACCATTATTTCTAAACTACTATCAACTAGTTTAGACAAATCTGTGTCTGTATCCGTGACATGCAATGTTTGGTCTTTATCATTAAAAGTCTCACCAAGTGTTTTAATTAATGCTTGACACTAAGCGTTAGTATCACTAACTGTATCTATATTTAACACTGTACAAACGTTGTGTTTCTCAATGTTTTGTTCACCCTCATTTGTATTAAATATTTCAACATTGTTTGTACTTTCTTTATCTAAAAATGTGTCACCTGCATATCTTGAATGATCTCCAATCTCGGTTGTATTCTCTGCTTGCTCTTCTTCAAATTTCTCATCTTTTTTTACATTGTTCATCAATTTGTGGGTCCTTATTTATTATTTCTTGTTCTACTTCATTAATCGCAGCGTTCTTTATGCTCTCTGTGTTACTACTTTCCTTACTTTTAAAATTTTTTATTTAAATCTGTTACATCACATTTATTTACTACTAAAACATCTTGAATTATATTATCTGTACCTTCCTGTGACTTATTTTCTTGATTTTCTGGAATATCCTTCACATTCTTTATAATATCAGTCGTTGATTCTGATATTAGTGAAGAAGATACATCTACTTTTATCGATGATTCTACTTTATTAATGTCACTGTGCACTTCATCTAGTTGTTCCATAGTAAAACATCAAGATTGTTACAATTACATAAGAAGTCATGGATTGTCTATTTAAATATTTACTGCACTTTTCCACCAATGTAAGCCTTTATGGCAGTTTGACATTCTACAGAACGCCAATACTGTATCAGTTTATATTTTTCTTCATCATGAAGTTTTATTATATCATCTAATTCTTCCTGATGTTTTTCCCTTTTTTTTTTTTTTTTTTTGAATTTTCAAATAAGAGTGTATTTTCCATGTGAATCTTCTAATTCTTGGTTCGCCTCGCGTAAGCGATTATTAACATCTTTGGAAAGTTTTTGAACGTTTCTCAGTTCTTTTCTAAGAAAATTATTTTGTTCGTCCATATCTTTTACTTTACCTTGAATTTCTACCCTACGCAATATTTCAAATTCATTTTCATTGACAAGGATCATTTTTCTTCTTTTTCAAAATCCAGTTTCAATTTATTAGTTTCTTCTTCATATTTATATCCAAGATCATCCACTTTTTCCGAAACATTTTCAACAACTGTTTCATATTCACCCTTTAGTTCGTCTAGTTCACATCGTAGGGCACATTATTTGTCCTTGTGGTTCAAGAACTACATTTTGTCTCTTTTGCAACTTTAGCTCTAGCTTATCACGTTCCTCTATTAAATTACTAACACATGAATTAAGTTTGACCTTTTCTTGTTCCAGCAAGTCAACTTCATATTTGTGACTTATGTTATTTCTTCTAGTTTTATTGTTAGTTCTTCAATTTGTATTCCAAAAGATTGAACTCTTTTCAAACGCTCTTTTCAAGATTCAAGCGCTGCTATTCTTTTCTTTTATGTAACTCGCCGAGTTGCAATTCCAATTTTTACACTTCCTCCTTCATGTCCTCGTGTCGTCCTGTCTTTGTTGGAACATTCTACTTGAAGATCAGTGAGTTGATGCTCGGGATCGTAATTCAATTTTTGGTCGTTAGCAGTAATAAGCCCACGTGACTTCACTTTTGAACTTGATCTTGTTTTAAGTTTTGTGTTTCACTATATGATTTATTATTATTAACTACCTCAATATTATTTTCAGTAGATTTTCTTTTTGGCGTGATTTTTTACTTATTTAAATAATTTAACATATGTAAATATGTATCGTACGTCAGATATACCATTTTTAATAATTCGTCGCGTTTACTACGAATCGAGTTACCTCTAATATCCTGAATGAGTCGCATGATTGATCAATAAGCTATGAGTAATTATACAAATTCAGTTTCTTTTTTTCTCATCTATCTATCTGAATATTATAACAAATACTTTACATCGAATATTTTATAAAAACTGTAAGTTTTTCATAAAGGCTTCAAAATCCACAGTCTATTGATCAATTCCTCTATCCTTTCTCTTTCTCCTCACTAAAATAGATAAATTCTTAATGCAGTTTGTGAAATTTTTTTTTTTTTTTTTCATAAAGTAAATCACATTTATCATCTGATATATTTTTTGAAGTAATTTCTGTCTGTACACTTTCTTCTTTTCCCCTACTTCTTTTTCTCCTTCTAATGAATTCTTTTTATTCTGTAGAATAGTTTTTGTATCTTCAATTTTGTTAAGTGCAATTCTTATTTTTGATAACTTACTTTCATTAGATAATTCTCGTGAGTCTTCTACTACATCTTCCATATCATTTTGAGTGTGGCTCCTACCTTTAGTAAATTTAATATTTTGAACAGTATCCATTAATTTCAATAGCTCTTTCGGTATCTAGTAAATCGCCCTTATTATCTAATATACTTTTTGAATTGACTTCTGTCTCTACAGTTTCTTCTTTTGTATTTTCTTCGACTTTTCTTAGTTCTTCTAATCCATTCTTTTCATTTTGTAAGATTTTTCTCGTATCTTCATTTTTTTAAACTTCAACTTTACCCAATACTTCAATTTTAAAACTTTTTTTACTTTACTTTAGCTATTGGCATCAAACATTAAGTCTGTTTTAATGAAAACATAATCCTGTGAAGCGGTGTCAATTGATACTTTCTTTTCGTAAGAATTTTCTACATTAGACTGCAATTCTTTTGAAAATTCTTTCAAAACCATCTCTTCATTTTCTACAGTAACTTCTTTTTTCTCCAAGCTTTTGTTCAAATTATTAGAAACTAATCTACCCTGATAACTCCAACTAGTGGGTTCTTTAATAGTCTTCTGTATTCTTAACTTGATTTCGGCAATTGTTTTTCGTAGAAATTCGATTTCTTTATCCCTTTGCTTGCTCTCTTCATCTGTTCGTTGAATTGAAAGGTCTATGCGTCTGTGTATTTGCGTGAGTTCTTCTTGTACTTGGCTTGGCATTTCAGTACTTTGTTCGTCTCTACCAGTGCATGCTTTACCTTTCGACATTGTTTCTAATTCTTTGTCTGAGTCTTGTTCAAAGCTAAATCGTCTGTCTTTATATGTAAAAATTTTACCTTGATTTGTTAGCTTCCGTAGATGCTTCCAATTCCAAAGGCCTTCTGATTTCGTGGATTAAGAATTCGTCGTCGAGGATGACCGTAGTCCAAGTTAGTCCTTCCCGTAGGTATGGATGTCCTTGTTTTCTAGACGAAGCGATGTTTCACAATCCTGCGATTTAGCGTCTGTAGATGTTTTATGCTTTACCAGTGTTTCTTCCGGTTTCGTTGATAGTTACTTCGTTGTCGCGGATGACCGTAGTCCCAAGTAATTCTATCTTCCGTAGATGATGAATGTCTTGGTTTCCGAACAAACAATTTTCACTATCCTGGCAGAATCGCCAAAATGTCACGTAAAATGGGTACTTGGAATGTAGTAAGGAGTTTGAGTCGTAATCCAACTACTAGTTTTCCTTTATAAAGCTTTATTATAAATCTTAACACTTACAGAGATGACACTGAACCGGAGAAAATAGGTAGTATGAGTACAGCCATTAGAACAAGAACAAGAACAAAAACTAGAACTAGGACTGCCCGAGATGGGTGAAGTCTCGGTTTATATATATTTTGGTTTTAGGATGTTGAGGGGCTAGGTGTGGGTTGTGATGTGGAGAAGTGTTCGAAGGTCGGGGGTCGATGTCTGATCTATGATCTAGACTAAGGTGTGTCATAGCTTCTGTGTAGTCGGAGAAGTGTTCGAAGGTCAGGGGTCGAACCCTTTATCTGTGATGTGGACTAAGCTACGTGTAAGCCTTGGTGTAGGCTATGATGATAAGGTGGTGATGTGCCTAAGACTCGAGGTCGATATCCTATGGTTGAGATGAGATTGGTGTTACAGGGACATGGTGACAGGACTACAAAAAATGCACCTGGCCTGACCTGGAACGGAGTTTCTATTCCAGACGATCTTGCACCCCTTTAAGCGAGATTGTACCCCTTTGTCTAGTCTCTGAAGTCTTTAGAACAGATCCAACTGCTGGATCTTTTATGCCTCGACGAGTTTTCGCGTTCTAACTGGACACGTGCAACCTCGGGGTTCGTTTCCTTTTTTGTTTTTCTCATTGCTTCGTCGGAACTTGCGCGTTTTGAGGCGTTGCCTATAGTACTGGGCTTATTTGAAGACTTCTTTGAAGATTCGTCGTTTTAGACATAGATTTAATTTTTTTTAAATTGCCGAATCTTTTTATAGGAATTTTATAAGAATTGAAGTTGAAAGTTTTATATGGGAGTATTTAGATTCTCAAGTGCGCTATTGTATAATTGGTACATTCTATTATCATGATTGCATCGCCATTATTATTCTATTGATTTGCGCTTGTCAGAAATAATAATTTTTATCTTTTATTCTTTTTCAAGAATTAATACCTACTAATTTGTGTTTAGTTATTGTTACGTCGAGCGACACTCTACCTAGACCAGGCCACACACCGCGGGCAAGATGGTAACCAGATGTCCGCTCGTCCTCACTGCGTACCTTCAATAGTCTCAAGGACCCATCATAAATCTAAGGAATTTCCTAGTCGAGGTCCTTCAAACCGAACAGATATTCTTTCGCTGTATTGTTTCCTAAGGTTCATTGTCCACCATGGTTTGACACAGGAAAGTTAGTTTTTCTCACGTATGATGCTTCCCACCAGCAACTTTCTATGGAGGGCGGCTAAGGCCCTTCCTAGTCCACCAACCTTCTTATACCCAATCAGAAGCAATGTCTACTGCCCTCACTTTCCTAACCAAAATTGTCATCAACAAATCCGATGATCCCTTGCGTTAGACACACCCACGACTAGCTTTCCTCCGATACAACATCGTCACTTTACCTCACTTCTCCTACGACATTAGGAGAGTCAAATCAACTTCTACACGGCGAGAAAAGTCAACATGTCACTATCGGGCTTCTATACGTAAAACAATTACTTACTTAACTTGTACGTACGCATCAGTGTAACCATCTCTCTACAAAGTTGTTGGAATAAACATCAAGTTATACCTGTTAATTCAGTGTAACTACTCAATTAAACCACCTCTATTATCCTAACCGAAATAGGGGATCGATCATTTCGTAGCGTCGATTATCTAATCGTAACGGGAATTTACGACTCCCGTTGACGTGCTTCCTCGCGATCGCGTCTCCCCGCGAATGGTCCAAACAGTTATAACCAGTGTTCGTCGTTGCCGCACAGAGGCAAGATACGCTAGTGAACATTTTTACGGGCGTTTATGATTTTATGGAGGAAACATAACGTAAATTGAAAATTTCATATACTAGCACACATAAATAAATAATTATTGTGCATAAACATCATGAAATCTGTGTTTAACGTTTGTGTTAATAAATCTTAGGAGCTTTATATTTTTATTTAGAATTGAATTATCTCTTCCGAAAAAATCTCAAATTTAGAAAAATTTAGAAAAAATTGGGTAACTGAATATTTTTATCGCTTTCCTTACGAAATTACGATACTCCGATTCTACACACGCATATCACACACAATACTCAATCGAATATAACAAAATACAGCTACTCCATACATTGCAAAATTCTGTATTGGTTAACTTGACTCCGAGTACGATGGTATTACAAATGTTCTTCATGTCCTTACACTACTAAAAGACATTTTCCATCATTTACCAAAGATTCATGTGAAGGTATTTGTCAACATTTGTTAAGGAAATACATATATTTATATTATACAATTACGAACTTTTATTTTCCAGACTATTAGTGAATCTTTATTGAAGCTTATGACTATGAAAAATGTGTTAGTAACTTCATGTTGTCTACAAACCTTTCATGGTTTGTTCGTTTCTCGACCATCAGAAGCTATTCTACCAGTACAAAGAAATGGGCAAATCATTACTGCCTTATATGATTATCAACCTCCAGTAACTGATACACAGAGATAGAAATCATCTTAAATAAATAAATAAGTATATAGTATGTTCAAAGTTAACTATATTTCACTATATATAATTCCTGCAAAAGTCATATTTTTGTCATAATTACAGAAATTTTCGGTCTGTTTATCTCCCAAGCTAAATTCAACAATTTGTTGTGTCAACTACGTTATTTATGTTTGTTGGAAAAAGAATACTTGAAATATTATGAAACTATAGTTACGCAAGACCTGAACTATATGGCAGTATAATGTATTATAATTAATTACTACGAAAGCTTTGGACACTGTTCTCAATTACCGCTGCTTTGGTAAACACGCGATTTCATTAACGGTAAGCATGAGAGGGTTAGCAAGAGTAATTGAAGAAATAAGATTATGCAACTTGCAAATAGCTTATCGTGCCTTTGCATCGTATAAGGACTGAACGATCATCGATCGTATTTCCCTCATTGCACCAGAAGATCCTTACTTATTTGTGCAGTCTTAATCTCTCGAATTATTATCTAGCTGTTTTGAGAATGTATCGACAGACATCCTTTAAATGAATACTGGTTTCGTCGCTATCATTTCCTAATTTTTTTATATTTCGTTATAAAATATCTTATGTATATTAAATGAATTATATAAATGTGTAATTTTAGGACATTTGATGATGGGACTGTAGGAAGGTCGCCTACCCTACGATTTCTATGATTTTTTGCATATGTTGTAGAAATGTATGGGTATTTTCTACAACTTTCTTCTCCTTTGTGTACCGTAATGGGTGGACTCGCTCAGCTGGCGAGATATTCGCGAAAAACGGCCGGTACCACTGCAGTGTATTTTTGCCCATAGTTGTGCGTCCGTGGCAGCGTATGCGTCAGTATTGGTTGCCGGCTGCTTATCTTCAGTTTATAAACGAGGATTGGGCGAGCTTAAACGCCCCGTGTACAACGTGCATATGCATATGCATATGCGGGGCTGCGTCTGAGCTGCGAGAATGCAATTTGTTGCAACTATACAACTTATATTACTATTGCTTTGTTCAGTTTTGGGTCAGATTTTTCAATTCTGCCGCCACGAGGCGGCCGTAAACGTCCGCGTGAAATAACAACAAATTAATTATAAAAATTACGGACGAACGAATAAGTAATGTTATTTTATGAAATAAAATTATAGTTGTTATTTCGTGCAAGCGTTGCCAGGGTTACCTTGCTACGGTTGCATTGAAAAATCTGACCCAAACCTAAACCCAATACATTGATGATACTCGCTCTTAATCGAGTTATAACAGATACTTTTCGCAGTCTCGTATATGCAGTTGCGCCCGGGCTTCTTCGAGTTTTCTCATAGTTATAAAGTTATAAATATTTACTCGCATTTTTCTTCTTTTTTCTAAAGATAAAAATGAATCAATTCAATGCGTATCTTCAATTTAAATCAAAATTCATGTTATCATTATTTACCTTTTGTTTAATGCTGCTCTCGACAGAGGTACATAAGCATATGGATCTGGTTTTCCTTTCCTTTTAACATCACCTCCAGCCTTTGATGCTTTATATTCCGCTCCTGGTATATATTCTGTTCTTGATTTTTTCAATGGTCGATGTATTCCAGACCCTCCTGCTATGGATACCAAAATTGTTATTAAACAACAGACCAAAATTTACTATAGATTATACATTACTATTATACCTTGATACTTCAATGTGGATCCACTCCTTACGCTAATGTTATCATAACTATCGCTATATTTACGTTTTTTATCCATTGCTTGCGACATGGCTACAGACTGAACATCATCTTCTGATCATGTAACATAAAAATTCATTGGCTTCGTTCACTTGTTTCTTTGAATTACTTTACATTTTGCTACAATTCCTAACCCCAAATCTAACCCTAATTCTTACCATAATCGTCTTCTGAATCACTGTGCAACAAAATTGCAGATTTCTTCTTTCTCTTGGGTTCTGGTTCATTATCTTTCTCATTATCTACTGTGATAATAAGACGGCCATCAGACGTAGTCTTAAATTCACGATCTTTCCGTTTTATAGCCGCTATTTTTGAATTTATAGCGACTGTAGGTTGCGTAGCTAAAAAATTATTTTGTGAATTTAATTCCAACTTCGACTAATCGAATTTTGAAAAATATCTAGACTTACTTGATATATTTCGAGCAGCCGCAAGATCAACGAGATCAACGATCTCTTCATTCTCATGAATCCAGGCTTCCTTTCGCGATGTTCTTTTCTTCCTTTTCCTTGACTCTTCATTGTCCATATCTTCAACGAACTCAGCATCGCTATCCGCCAATATTTCTTCCATACTGAATTTTAATAAAGATTATAGAGTTGTTTCGGTTTAAAAAAAATTTCGTTTAAAGTAAAATACAAAGTTACCTTTTAGGTTTTCTCTTTGCGTTGAATTCAGTATCCTCGTCATTGTCTTGTTTTTTCAATTTCCTCAATTCTCCTTTCTTTTTCTTCGCCTCTTCTACCTTATTCATATTTCTTAATCTCTTATGTAACATCGCATTAGAAACTGGAATCATGCCAGAAATTGTTTCCATTCCGTATTTTCTTATTAACTTTACGAGAATATCTCGTACTTTTTGTCTGAAATGCCTATGGCAGTCATCGTTCATTGCACATAAAGCGTCTATCTGCAAATTCATTAATTCGTTTTTTTATTGAGCTATATGGGATTTCGTTACTAACCTTTTATTGTTATTAATTGAACGCCTTAGTTACTAACCAACAATTTTAAATTCAAAGCAGGAATATGAGATGGCATCACAGTAATATAGACTTTGATATATGCCAATGCAGCTTCTGCAATTTCTCTTGTCGGACTTGTAACAAAAATACAAGCTTGTCCCAAGATTTCTTTAACTGTCTCTATACCTAAAGATCCTGTTGTAATATTTTTAATATGCTATTATTTATTTTCATACGAAATATTTATTTTAACTTTAGTTTGAAATAAACTGTACCGTTGTAATGATAAGTGATAGAAGAAAGTGCCAGCAAGGATGCGGTACAATACTTTTGTACATTTTCTATCGCACCACTCAAACCAACCATGAGCATATTAATATAATCTTTAAGATGTGTAGGATTTCCTAAAAATTTCTCGGCAATAGTGTTTAAAAGTTGATATGCAGAAGTTCGACATTTCGTATTTAAATCTTTTAAATAGATTACTGCTTCGGGCACAATGGCTTCTAAGAACTTAGTTTTCTCAAGTTGTGGATGAATTTTGATCAGATGAATTAAGCATCTTAATCGTGCCTAATTAAAAAAATGAGTAAGACTTATTTGTTAAAATTTTCATAAGAAATTGATATCATAGAGCAATGTTTGTAAGTTAGCACTTACTCCTCTGCTTGGTTTTGCGACTTCAGTAGCCGAGGATATTAATAATGTTACATCTTGACATCGTCATCTTGACTGCGTCGGACAATTTACGACCGATATCCGGCATATAAAAGGGATAGACAACAATGTAGCCGATACTCTATCCCGGATCGAAGCGATCGGGAAATCAGTTGATCATCAAACGCTAGCCGCAGCGCAATTCCCGATCAGGATGTCGGAATATATTTTGATCTCTCGACCGAAGACCATTCGTACCGGAACCGCTACGACGCATCGTATTTCAGTCGCTGTATGGACTTTCCTATCCGGGGATGCGCGTCACGCAAAAACTGGTGACGACGCGTTTTGTCTAGCCGTCCGTAAACAAAGATTGTCGAATGTGGACGCGGCAATGCATACCGTGCCAGCACAATAAAGTCACCAGGCACGTATCCTCACCAGTTGGAACGTTCAAATCGTTAGCAGGCCGGTTCGAACATACATTCTTAGACATTATCGTGATGCAATACTCGCAAGGCTATGGATATTGTCTAACGTGCATCGAACGTTTTTCGCGTTGGCCTAAAGCAGTTCCCATTGCCGATATGGAAGCGCCAACCATTGCCTCGGCCCTCCTTTCGACCTGAATTTCTCGTTTCGGCATCCCCTTGAAAATAACGACCGATCGCCAATTAGAATCGCGTCTATTTTAAGAGTTATGCCGGTTGCTCGGCGTCACTCGCGCACGTCGGCCTATCATCCCGCGTCTAATGGGATGGTAGAGCGCTTACATAGACAACTTAACACTAAACCTACCGACGCGGTCTTTTAGACCGCTTCCAAAACTTCTACTCAAATTTAACCATATTAAACGTTATCAAATCGCTTCATATTTCGTGACTTTTCCTAAAACATGCATACAATATATTTTTCGGTATTTATTTCTAGTTTTCCTTTTTCTTTTCCAAGAAAAATTTGTACTTTGCCTTGCCTACAGTGGGCGGTCAATTTGACCGCTCGATGGAATATTCTATTTATTCTCAAAATAAATACAATCAGTGCAAAGAAAAGGCTATATCAAGGTCAGGTGACAAATAAAATTAGTAATAACAAATGATAACAACTGTTACACACGTAACCTTGTCATAAACCATAATTTATCCCTGAATCAAGAGGGCCACTCAGTCCCATATAATGACCCCAAGAAACCGCCATAAAATTTGGAATTTTTATGGTCAATTGTTACAAACATTTTAAAAGACGAAAAGTTTTTTAGGGTTATTGCTCATTCCGGTAAAACACGAAAAAAGTGGGTTTTCCCATGTTCAACGGTCAATTCCACCCTCGAACAACCATTGATGGAAAATGGCCAGTACCCATCAATATTTTCATATAAATATCGCCGTCAGAGACTATATTTTTACTTGGTATCTTTCTTTCGACCAGAATACGTGTCGGTTTCTTAGTGAATCAGTCGACATCTAAACTTGTTATCTCTATAACTCAGACAGAAAGTATCTCGGAGTGTTTTGTGTAAAGTGGTTATAAAAGAAATAGTAAAGCATATAAAATTTGACAGTAATTTTGTATTCCGTACATAGCGTTATTCTGTGATAAATATTTACCCTAAAAATGTCAAGACTTTGCAAAAAAAGTTATTAAAAAAAATAACGGGCATATCAGAAGACTGTTCAGTGTGCGATGAACAAGAAACTTCAGCAACTGAAAACAGCATGGAAATACATGAAAAGCTATTTACAACCGAATCAGAGTTAGACAGCAATAATGAAGAGGAGAATATTATCAATGAGCGTTCACGTTCAGGGCAAAAAAGAAAGAAATTATCATTGACAGCAGAGCGTAAGACTGATGTAAAGAAACAACGTATCGAAGTTTGGCTCGATGGAACAGTTTGGAAAGAACTAAATGCAAGTTCCAAACCTGGCAGGACACCAGTTCATAATATTTTTAGGAGTGTGTCAGGTCCGACAGGATATGCTAACCGGCATATAGTGAAAGGACAAGTAAAGACAGCATTTTATCTTATCATTGATCACCATATAAGGGATCATATAATAAAATGTACGAAAGAAGAAGCATTTAGAGTATTGGGGACTAAGTGGGAGCTAGATACAACAAAACTGGATGCATTTATTGCTCTGCTATACGCCCGCGGTGCATATCAGGGAAAGAACTTAGATGTCTCATATTAGTGGAATAAAATTGGGGACCTGCATTTTTTTTCAAAAACAATGAGCAGAAATGATTTTACTGAAATTATGAAGTTTATACGATTTGATAAGGGGAGCGAAAGAAGCCAGCGTTTATGAACCAATAAATTTGCAATGGTATCTACAGTGTGAGACCGATTTATAGAGAATTCACAAAAGTGTTATAAACCTGGTGCAAACCAGACAAATTCGGCATAAAATTATGGTTGGCGTGTGATGTCAATAGCAAGTATATAATAAATGGATTTCCCTATTTGAGAAAGGATGAGAAGAGAGAAAATTCAATTCCACTTGGAGAATTCGTTGCTCTGAAGCTGATGGAACCATTCACAGGATGTGGAAGGAACCTAACAACAGATAATTTTTTTACGAGTGCATCACTGGCCACAAAGTTACTCGCAAAAAAATCTACAATCGTTAGAATAATCCGTGAAAATAAACGGGAATTGCCAAAGATAGACAAAGATCGAAAGGACAAAATGATTCTGTTTTCAAACAAATTTTATATTTCGAATCAAATTTCTTTTACGGTATATAAACGCAAACCAACAAAAAAAGTGTTTGTGATAAGTTCCATGCATAAAGCGATAGAAATTGAAAAAAGCAATAAACGTATACCGGAAACGATTAGATTTTATAATGATACAAAATTTGGAATAGATGTAGTGGATCAGATGTCAAGGAAATACAGCGTGAAGTCAAAATCTTGTAGGTGGCCCCTCCAGGTATTTTTCAACATTTTGGACCTAGCTGGAATAAATGCCTGGATTTTCTATAAAGAAACAACAGATAAAAATATTTCAAGACAGGAATTTTAATTCCAATTAGCTACGGAGCTCGCTGTTGAGTATACAGAATCGTGGGAAGAAAATCATGCTATAAAACTATCACCAAGTTCAGATACATTATCACGAAAAACTTGTCAAGTAAGAAATTGTAAAAGGATAGAAAACTACGAAAATCTGTACAACATGCGGGAAATATGTATGCGCCAAATGTACATTTGATAATAAGATAATTTGTAAAAAATACAGCGGAATTGAATAAGATATCTCTATATAAATTAAAGTGTAATTTTATTTAAGCCTATAATTGAAATTAAATAAAAGTAAATTTGGATGATATTTCCTGACAAATCATCATTTTATATGCATTCGGTTATAAATTAACCATTATTTAAGTTAAATTACAAAAACTATTACTTTTTAAATCAGCGGTCATTTTGACCGCGCCCGGTAGGAATAGGTAACACGAAATGTCGGTAGGTTTAGTGTTAAATCTATCGATTGTAACTAGGATTATCTTCTAGTTATTATTTCTTATAACTAACGCATCTACATATGGATGGCGAACACGAACTCACGTTGTTATTTTCAACAGGAAATTTATCTGTTGAAGATATCGTTTCCATTGCTCGGTCAATGAGACCGAGGTCTATGACAAAGTATTTTAGTGGTACTGTTAAAGTCGCCCTTGGTTTAGTAAGATTCTATTTTCTGTACGACACGCCATGTCTTTCATTCTTCTGCTCTCGATTCTTGTATCGCACTAGAAACTAATACCGGCACATTATGTAAAGTTTGTTTCAATCAATGATAACGTTTCGTCGTCGAGATCTCGCCGCATCTTGCGCAACTGTTGATCACGTCTAACTCATAAAAGTGAATTCCGCGAGATTATCCATAATTTGAAAACACGGTCCTGTGATGCTCACGTGGAATTTTCGCCCTTTAGTTCTTCAAAGATATATTTTATGACAAATTTATTTTAGATTCATGGAAAAAATTCTGAACGGCTGAATGGTAGTGATGATAATTTGTCCTTCCTGCGGACTCTCCTTAGCAGGTGACTCCGGAGAAATATGTATCGCTACAAAGGGAAACCGTTTACATTTAATATGTACATTTAATATTTCTGCGGATATGTTTATTTTACAGGGCTCGCGATTGTCTTCTTCTTCCTCGGGTTGTGAATCTTCGGAGATTCAGATCAGATTCTCAGTAATCGGGAATAATGCTTCTCAACTGCGTTCAAGTACTTTCCAGAATTTGTGGGATCTATATTCTTATAAGCTGAGGAGATGGACGAGATTGCAGGATTTGATCGCGTGATTTCTCTATTTCACTCAATGGGTTGGGATTTTCAAGTAAAGTAGCTTCTTCGGTTTCTCCTTCATCCAATGTTATTAGATCCTTTGTGAATGATTAGTATTTTATTTATTGTTCAGACTTAACGTGAGATGATTGTTGGTTAGTGTTGTGTGTGCTATTAGAGTGCTATTAGAGTGTGCACCAACGTACTTCGTTGTTGTGTTGGTTGCTTCCGGGTGAACTTTTCCTCCTTCTATGGGTAGACGTGGCGCTGTAATTGGTCCTTCATTCGAATTGCTCGGAGGTACGCTCTATGTAAACCTTCCTTGATTTCTTTCCATTCCTTAAACACGATAACCGGTTTATTTTGGATAAGTGCGCTTCAAATTCCTTATCTTTGCGAGCAACTAACGGAAGACCACTGAATTACGAGACAGTACGATTGCGTTCTTGTTTCGTTTTCCAGGTTTCAGTACGATATTGCATTTGTACTTTAGCAGCATTAGTTTTCATTTAACCAATCTTGAAATGGGATCTTTGATCGAATATAGTTAGACTAGGGGTCGATAATGGGCAATGAGTGCAAATTTACTAACACAAAAGGTCGGAGATATTGCGTAACATATATCATAGCCAGGCATTTCTTCTCAGTTGCTGAATTCTTACTTTCCGACTGGGTATAAATTGAGTGAACCATATGGAACTGGTAAATCGGGACCAATTTCATCTTGGCTCAATACTGCACTCAATATTTGTGTGATCTAAAGCGTCGATAATGATAAAAATTGGATGGTTGAGATCTGGATAATGTAGTATTACAGATTTTCAAACTGCTTCTATTGTTCATCTGTCCATTCCAAGCGGATTTCTTTTTTAAGCAGTTGAATCAATGATTTTGCGTTAATAAAATAGTCTATGATAACGACGATAATATGTGACTTGTCAATCCTAAGAATTGTTACATGTCCTTGGATTCTGAATTGTTGGATTCTGACTTTGGAGTAAGAAAATTTTCTATCGCATGGAGTTTCCTTGGACCTGGTTTGACATCGTCAATGACGCCGTAAATTCGCGATTTTTGAGATGAATCAACAATCTTTAAATTTTGACTTGCTATACAGCTGAAGAGTAGATTACTATATCATTCAAACAATTTTGAATTTATATTTCACAGAATTAATACCAGATATATTAAACGTTGAAATTCATTTGCCAGATCAAACATTGAGAAATACTTTGCACCTCTCAGTTGGTCCAGAGTTTCGGTAATTTGAGATAGTGGATACTGGTCGCTTTGTTTTTTTCGTTCAGTGCAGGAAAATTAATTATAATGCGCCAATGTTCAGTGTAATAGGCGTCCGATATTTTCGATACAATCCATAAAGCGGAGTTATACGGTGAAGTGGACGGTCTAACTGTTTCTTGGAGTAACAGAGCTTCAAATTGATTCTGTATCTTCTCTTGATTCATCGGTGGGTAGCGGTACTGCCTAGTATATGTTGCAATTTCGGCTGTTACATAAATCGAGTGGCGAATTCTTCATTCGTTATACCTTACAACTTTCGCATGTAACAATTTCCTTTATTATTTGGAATAACAATGATGTTCCAAGTGGACAACTTTGGTAGGACAAGTATCTGTAGATACAGTAATATAATTTCTATTTGTCCCACCAAAATTGTATCTGTAGATACAGTAATACAATATCTGCCACAGTGCATTGCCGAATATTAATGCCACTTACTATATGCATATTGTTGGGCTTTTATTGAAACGTTTCGTCAGTGCCTTTGCCTGGACAAACATTGAATCTCTGAAAAGTAACTAAGCAGGCACGCCTGCGCTCAGTGCAAAAGGTGGAAATCCCTGACTACGAAACTAATTATTTATTTATCAAAAGTAATATTATTAGGATGATGTTTAATATCGTATAGTATTAGCACCGGTATTAATGTCTATTACTATGTATTAATATTAATTTATAGCATAAGTACATACTGCTAGCATTTCCACTAGTATATTACATATGGTAGTAGTATGTATCTATATATGTACTACTGTGTATATTATACATATGAATATATATCTATATACATGTGCATAATACAAGACAGTAGTATATGTACACATATTATGAAAGAATAATAGATAACATTACCTTAAAGGTAAATATCTTATTTTTTTAGTATATACATGGAATATTTTTTTATATACATATATCAAATTTAATCATTTCAACTAAGAGTAACTAATTAGTTACCTAATACCATACTGTTATATCGGAATATATTAAAGATGTAATTTTGTCTGATTAATTATAATTTATTAATAATGGATTGAAAATACAGATATTAGTTAGACAGAAAAACGATGTTTGATTAACAGGAAAACTAAATGCAACGATCGTATTTACATCAAATAACTTGACAACTATTTGGTAACTCTCTCTCTCTTTCTCTCACTAGCAACTCTAACACTCGACAACACTCACAACTCAATTCTAACGACTCTATGCTTCGACGTCTCGATCAACTCTGATCCTAGCAACACACTCGCTTTTCGACTCGCATACTCTGACCTCTCGGTCATCGCTCCTTGAACCCGAAACCGTCCTTTTTGTTCTAACGCTGTTTATCGTTTCTCGCGTCACTGTTACTAGGCGCTCTTGGATGTAAACAAACCACAAAAAGACGACGTACACGGTGTTTTCTAATTTCAGCCGATCTCCAATCAAAGCTGTTACGTCGCCTAAAACATCTGTGCTGCATCTCTCGCGACCGGCCAGCCGACGGCCTGCGTAACGTCATTTCGACCCTCAATAAACCTGAGGACCAACCATAACTTTCTCTTGCATTGTGTACACATGTATCTGCATTCCATCCGTCGTCCTGAAAGCTTTCTTAAGGCTTGCGACATATTTGCGACGCACATCTGGTTTTTAGAGAGGTCCTTGGGTTTATTAGGCGCAATCAAAAATACGGAGAAAGCGGGTACGCGCCCATTAGGAAAAACCAAACATCTGTCTAACAGAACAGGCTGAGTTTTCCCATGTGCAAGGTCATTTATGAACCACGTCGGTAGGAGGATTCCGACTCACTCCTTCAGGTTTCAGCATGGGTCACAGCCAATCGACATCGCGGATCGTTGCCCTCACTTTTCCTGACGAACAGCGTGAATAACGAATCCGCGTTCTTCATGCAAAGGGCACACCCACACCGAGCTTTCTTCCGTGCTAGCCTAAGGGCGACAATTAGTAAGAAAAACAACGTCGACGTGTAGCATCTAACTCTCCCGTCCACTTACATACGAAATTCGACTGTATGAACCTTGCTCTATCATTCGTATCTATCTCATATTCGTGCGACAAGTTGTTATTGACGATTTGTATCTACTCAACAGTGTAGTTTAAGTGTTGGAAATATATATTTTATAATTCTGTGAATCACAGTGTTATATAAACTTAATCACCCCTATTATCTTAACGGAAATCAGGGGATCGATCAACTCGTGGTGTCGATTAATATAATCGTAACGGGAATTTACGACTCCCGTTGACGTCTCTCCTCGCGATTGCGTCTCCCCGCGATTGGCCGAATTTACATGGTCCTTCGAGCCGGATTTTGCGCCATTAAAAAGTGCATTGACCAGTGACTATACAGTGTCGCGTGAAATCCACATTCCAACGACTTAAGCAACTAACCAAAGGAGCTGCCCTCGGAAAGGAACTCCTTCATCGCTCAGCACATACGCGAGCCCACACCGCACTGTAACGAGTAGCTACCGATTCCTAGATCAACGTCCATTTGATTAAGGTAAGCACATTCCGACTATTAAATTCAAATATGGCTCAAGCTGAACCGAGCAGCACGTTGCGGCGTAGACGAAGTGCCTTAGTCAGCCGATTTGCAACCACGAAGCGTCAACTCGAGGAATATGAAGAGTCTGAACGGGTAGACAAAAACTATCTAACAGCTTGCCGTAATTCGTTCGACGAAAATTGGCGAAAAATCTGCGCGGTGCAAGAGGAATTAGAAGTGTTAGATGAGGGGGAAATAGCTCGTGCAGATTCTTTATTGCGAGAGCATCATAGGATTGACGTACAGATCATGGACCTCTTCGACCGACTACCATCAGTAACCCCTTCGCCAACAAAGACCCGCGATCCATGCGTGAAACCTGAGACGACACCAATCACTTTGCCAGAGGTCCGTTTACCTCAATTCGACGGTGCCCTCGAGAACTGGACCTATTTCTACGACACGTTCTCATCCACAGTGGATCGCAATGAGAACTTAACTAACGTCCAAAGGTTTCAACATCTACGCTCCTCTATAACTGGACGGGCCGCACGGAGCATACAATCCTTAGAACTCACAGAGGCCAACTATCCCATCGCGCTCAACACACTGAAGGAGAAATTTAATTGTGCCCTCCGGATCTGTATGCGTCATTGGGAATTAATGCACAGTTATCCCGAAATAAAAAGGGAAACTCCAGAAGCCATTGAAGATTTGCTGGAAAACGTCAGCGTAAATTTGAAAGCGCTCGAAAAATTAGGGAAGCCTGTAACATCAGATATAATGATTATCGAGTTGCTTGCATCGAAATTACCTTCGTCCAGCATGCGTAAATGGCAGCGCACGTTGCCAAACCAAGACGTGCCTTCCTATCAACATCTGATGGAATTTCTGAAAACACGGGCAAACGGTAATCAACTCCTTTCTAAATCAAAGGAAACTAAAGGATCAACCCACAAAACACATCGTCATCGACAAAACGTACCGCGTGGCCGAACCTTTGCCACAACCAGCAAGACATTAGTGTGCCCGACCTGCAGCGGACCCCACGTACTCAGACATTGTAAGGTCTTCAAAGCCAAATCGGCGGTAGAACGCTTTCAAATCGTAAAAGGGGCAGCGTTATGTATAAACTGCCTAGGCAGCGGACATTCGCTGACACAGTGCACAGCGGGTTCGTGTCATATCTGCGGGCAACGACACAACACCTACCTACACCGAGAGCAAACGCAGATCATTCCACGTTCGTCGAGTAGTCAGTCATCTAGCAATCGGTCGTCCAGCAATCGGTCGTCCAGCAGTCGGTCGTCTAGCGGTCGGTCATCGAGCGGTCGGTCATCGAGCGGTCGGTCATCGAGCGGTCGGTCATCGAGCGGTCAGTCGTCGAGCGGTCAGTCGTCGAGCAGTCGTTCATCGAGCGGTCGGTCGCCGGGCAGTTGTTCATCGCATAAACGATCTAAGAGACAATCCCCACCGGGATCATCGAAGTCACGTTCGTATCATAAGTCGAGACGGACAACCGAATCATCCCGGAAGCATACATATTCGGCTCCTAAAGACTCGAAAGTTCCTGAGTCAAGCTCCCCACGGACCAAGGGCACCGCCATACACACCTTATCCAAGTCCCAACCAGAGCTAAACTGACTAGCTCAACAAACTACAAAAGGGTGGACCGAATGGGAAAATACATCTCCAAACGGCATACTACATCACGATCTACTGGTCACAGCACAGATCGATGTGCTAGACAAAAGGATCTCACCAATCCGAGCCAGAGCATTGCTAGATACCGGATCTAGTATGAATTTCATGAGTGAGAAATTCGCAAAATCCCTCGGTATGAAACGAAGGAGATGTTCAGTCCCAATCGGCACCCTCGATGACTTGACGACAATTGCCAAGAGCCAGATCACGGCCACCATTGTTTCTATGGATGGCAAATATAAACGCATAGTAACGTTCTTAATAATCCCAATAATATCGGCAGTCGTTCCAGATCAACCAATCGATAGGTCCGTCATCCAGCTACCCAAAAATATAAGATTAGCCGACCCAGCATTTCATCGACCAGGCCCGATCGACATATTATTGAGTTCGGGACCAACCTTAGCATCCTTTTGTGTCGGACAGATCAAACTATCCCAATCCACCGATACGGAGCTGTGTTTGCAAAAGACTCGATTCGGTTGGGTTATCGGGGGGAGCCCGCCAGCTCGCTCGGGGATCCATTCCTTTCACGTCACCACCACCGACCTACAAGCGGATCTCGCACGTTTTTGGGAAATCGATGAGGGACCACCTACCACGCATTTCTCAGAGGCGGAATTACAATGTGAGGAGCATTTCCGCAACCATGTCCAACGCAACAAGGAAGGGCGATACGTCGTCGCCCTGCCATTCAACGAGAAGCTTCCCACGCTGGAGACGTCAAGGTCCGCTGCCATGAGTAGACTCGCCTCGCTCCATCGCCGATTCCAACGCGACAAGCAATTCGAAGCCGCGTATAGTGCGGTGATCCAAGAGTATCTAGACTTGGGTCACATGACGAAGATCACGCCTGACCTTCCCACAACCAACGGTTATTATTTGCCTCATCACGGCGTGATAAAGGAATCGAGTGATACTACGAAACTCCGAGTTGTTTTCGACGGATCAGCAATCAGCACTACCGGAGTATCCCTCAACGACATTCTACATACAGGACCTAAATTACAGGAAGATCTAATTGAAATTCTATTGAGATTCCGGTCGTATCAATATGTTCTAACGGGTGACATTGAGAAGATGTATCGACAAATCCTCGTACGCCCAGAAGATCGTAAATATCAACTGATTCTATGGCGTAATTCCAACGGGGAGGTCGATACCTATCAACTTAACACCGTAACGTTCGGACTATCAGCTGCCCCATACTTGGCCCTCTGATATCTCAAACAATTAGCAGATGACGAAGGACATCGATTCTTGCGAGCAGCAGCGGTTGTGCAGCGCGATTTTTATGTCGACGATGCCCTCACTGGAGCCGACACAAAAGAAGAATTACTATCGGTAAGACACGAACTCACAGACCTTCTCAGATCGGCCGGCTTACATATCCGGGAATGGGCATCCAATGACAAGGACATATTGCGAGGACTAACAGAAAGAGATACCAATAGAAGGCTACAATTGGGCGAGTCACAGACGTTGAAAACCTTAGGCATTTATTGGGATTCTCAGGAAGACGCAATCCTTTACTCAGTTGAACCCACAGCGACCATCACTCGAGTCACTAAACGATCAATGAGTTCGGTGATAGCCCGAATCTATGATCCACTTGGTTTGCTCGCGCCAGTGATTGTCAAAGCAAAAATATTGCTTGAACGCGTCTGGGCATTAAAAATTGATTGGGACGAATCCCTACCAGCAGAGTTGCATACTGAATGGGATCGATATCATATCCAACTACCCTTGCTTAATGATATTCGGTTCCCTCGTAAAACCATAATCAAGGCAGCTAATCATATAGAGCTGCACGGTTTCTGCGACGCCAGTGAAAGGGCATACGGAGCATGTGTCTATCTACGCAGCACCAATCCGGAGGGACACACACAAACTCAGATACTCACTGCTCGATCTAAGGTCGCGCCACTAAAATCGTTGACAATCCCACGACTCGAGTTAAGCGGAGCATTACTCCTCGCCTCACTTATGTCCTTGATAAAGAAGTCCCTCAATATAAAGGTTTCTCGCACTGTGTATTGGACGGATTCTACTATAGTGCTTCAGTGGATCAAGTCCTCGCCACACACGTTGAAAACCTTCGTGGCGAACCGCGTAGCCGAGATCCAGACGAAAACAAACATCGACGATTGGCGTCATGTGCCCACCAACGACAATCCAGCAGATCTCATCTCCCGCGGGCAGACTCCCAAGGAATTTCTGCGCCCGACCATCTGGAAAAACGGACCCGAATGGCTCAAACAACAAGAGGAAAACTGGCCGATCTGGATACCCACGACGCTGGGAGAACTCCCAGAACAAAAGAAGACGATATGTCTAACAACTAGTACCATCGACAACACACTCCTCCATAGATATTCATCCTGGACAAGACTAATAAGAGTCGTCTCTTGGTGTCTTCGATGGAGATATAAGCAGAACCGATCCTCCCATCTAACAACGGACGAATTAACCACCGCACATAATAAGTTGATCAAGATAATCCAATCCCGACACTTCGCGGCGGAGATTCGGACACTGCAGAAAGATCGAAGCAAGGATGTTGGAGGAAAACTACAGCCACTAAATCCATTCCTCGACGAAGAGGGGATACTACGCGTCGGAGGACGACTGACCAACTCTGCTATCCCATTCAGGCAAAAGCATCCAATTATTTTGCCGAAATCGACAATTACCGAGATCATTATAAACGAAGAACATCGAAACAACCACCACACAGGGACACAAGCTACATTATACGCCGTGAGACTACGCTATTGGCCGATCGACGGCCGTAGCCAAGTGTGGCGCACTATCAAAAGGTGCGTCCGTTGCTGCAGAGCTAATCCTCCACCAGTAGAGTACTTGATGGGGGATTTACCAGAGGCGCGTATTACCGAATCGCGCCCGTTTACGAACGTCGGAATCGACTACTGCGGTCCGCTCTATATCAAAGAGAGAAGGAATCGCAACCGCAGTGAAGTCAAGGTATACGTTGCCATATTCGTATGTCTAGCAACAAAAGCCGTCCACATCGAGTTAGTCAGCGATCTAACTACCGACGCATTCCTAGCCGCTCTACGCCGATTCATCTCCCGAAGAGGATACTGCGCAACCATCCTCACCGACAATGGCACCAATTTCGTCGGAGCTAATCGGGAATTACAAGAACTCCGAATCCTATTACAGTCCGACGACCACAAGGAAAAGGTGCAGAATTTTCTCGCCGACCGACAGATACAATGGCGTTACAACCCCCCAAACTCACCACATTTTGGCGGTTTATGGGAAGCCGCCGTAAAATCGTTCAAACGTCACCTCATCCGCGTCGTCGGCACGGAGCTCTTGACCTTTGAACACCTTAACACCCTTGTGATTGAGATTGAAGCAATTCTCAATTCACGTCCACTGACTCCCATCTCGTCCGATCCGAAAGATCCCCCTGTCCTCACTCCCGGTCACTTTCTAATCGGTGATACATTAACGAGTTTACGGGAGCGTGATTTCAGGACAGTTCCATCAGGCCGGCTATCTAGTTGGCAGCGCATCCACCAGATCAAGCAGTACTTCTGGAGCAGGTGGAATCGAGAGTACCTCAACGAGCTGACCCGCCGCAACAAATGGGACAAGGGAAAACATGACATCCGTGAAGGCACCGTCGTAATCCTCAGGGAGGATAACGTCCCATCCATGCAGTGGCCTTTGGGCCGCGTAACCAAAATCCATCCAGGAGTCGACGGAATCATACGGACCGCTACCGTGCAGACGGCAACGAGTATCCTGGACCGTGGTGTCAAAAGATTGGTCCCCTTACCCATTCAACCAGAAACAGATGAATCCGAACATCAACCCGGAGCGAAGGCAATGGACAAACGACGCACCTGACTCCACAGGCAGAATTTGATCGGTGCCCTCTCAACGGGGGGAGGATGTTACGTAGCCTAAAACATCTGCGCTGCATCTCTCGCGACCGGCCAGCCGACGGCCTGCGTAACGTCATTTCGACCCTCAATAAACCTGAGGACCAACCATAACTTTCTCTTGCATTGTGTACACATGTATCCGCATTCCATCCGTCGTCCTGAAAGCTTTCTTAAGGCTAGAAATATTTGCGACGCACATCTGGTTTTTAGAGAGGTCCTTGGGTTTATTAGGCGCAATCAAAAATACGGAGAAAGCGGGTACGCGCCCATTAGGAAAAACCAAACATCTGTCTAACAGAACAGGCTGAGTTTTCCCATGTGCAAGGTCATTTATGAACCACGTCGGTAGGAGGATTCCGACTCACTTCTTCAGGTTTCAGCATGGGTCACAGCCAATCGACATCGCGGATCGTTGCCCTCACTTTTCCTGACGAACAGCGTGAATAACGAATCCGCGTTCTTCATGCAAAGGGCACACCCACACCGAGCTTTCTTCCGTGCTAGCCTAAGGGCGACAATTAGTAAGAAAAACAACGTCGACGTGTAGCATCTAACTCTCCCGTCCACTTACATACGAAATTCGACTGTATGAACCTTGCTCTATCATTCGTATCTATCTCATATTCGTGCGACAAGTTGTTATTGACGATTTGTATCTACTCAACAGTGTAGTTTAAGTGTTGGAAATATATATTTTATAATTCTGTGAATCACAGTGTTATATAAACTTAATCACCCCTATTATCTTAACGGAAGTCAGGGGATCGATCAACTCGTGGTGTCGATTAATATAATCGTAACGGGAATTTACGACTCCCGTTGACGTCTCTCCTCGCGATTGCGTCTCCCCGCGATTGGCCGAATTTACAAAAGCTATTCTACGATATTACAATACCATACCATACCATACCATACCATACCATAGTTAACTAATTAGAAGAGAAAAAGAAAAACATTCGCTAAACGAAATGGCGCGATCAACCTCCGCAAGCAAGGTTGCGATGGTGGCGTTAACAGTTGGGTCGCACGACACAAACAATTTCAAATTGGAGTTCAACCGCTAATCGCGACAAGGCCACGGTGATTTTTACTCTTTTCTATAAGCAGGCGGCACCTTATCAATAGAAATCTCACTCCGCTGGTCCGATGTTTTTAATTATATTTTTAATACACCGGTTATCGCATCGAGCAGCATCACGGCCATTTGTAAACATTCATTGGTAAAGACACGCAATACATTTTAAATCCGTCATAATAAAAAGGAGAACGCATGATTACATGCATTTCGTAATAAAGATAATAAAAAAAGACTCACCAAACCAACGTAAGAGGAGATTTATAATGATTTACCTTACAGGAGAATAGGTTCAGTTGAATAACACGAAATCCGTACATTGGTTTCTGGAGATCCAAAGACTTTGAGCACCCTGAGAAATTAAAGCAAGTTAGATAAATACAGAAATTAAAATTGAGACATGATTATTTTATAACAGTATCATATTGAATTACATATTTGATGCATACAATTAGGTTACAATATTTTGTCATTATTTGTTTGAATTTCATCAAATGCTTTTAAATAAGAAAATTTTGATAAAAATTAATAACATAGTGTTAAAATATAAAATTGTATTATCTTTATAGCATAATTTATTTATAAGTTATAAATAAATTTATAGCTGTAACATTCAGAATTTCGCAAAGTATTCTCAGGATATATCTTGTTTCACTTGCTAAAACTTTTTAATGGATTGTTATCTAACATACATGATTAAAGCACACTCCTCTGTTAATCATTGATCAATGAAATTGGTCTTGATCTTAAAATCTTAACGAATTCCATAATCAATGTTTCACAATATATAGAAAAAAATAATTTTAAAGCGATCTGATCTACATAAAAAGAGAACATTCTCAAGTTTAACATTGCAATGTTGTAATATTTTTACACTTATAAAAGAAATGTTGACATATTTAAACAAAATAATCCATCAGCGCTTCACATATTTTGGATTATTAAAATATAATTTCACTTGATACATCTGGCGTGTTAAAAGTTTTTACAATTCATGAAGGCGTACATTATTGTACATTTGATGATAATAATAATCGTACATATAAGTTATGAATAAAGATTATAAGAGTAAATAAATGTTCAATACTTCAATGCTTGCTTATCATGTATTAATGTTAATCCAAATAAAGATAGGTTTTAACATATATTAACGTATCGAAAAATTGTTGTTTGTATATATAAGTAACTATGTGCTTTAAAATCTATGTATCAATATTAGTGGCTTCCTACCTGTTATTTCATATTTAATGCAATTTTATGTCTATACTCACAATTTAATTTATGAAATGTAACAGTGATATATGAGCAATATGGATATCATTAACTACTGCTGGAATACGTTTGAAACAATCTTGGCAGTTCAATCTTCTCATTCCATAAGAATCTATACATACGTCTATACATGGGTGCTACCTTTATTTATTTTACAACATAAACAAATTGATATTGTAATTTTACTGTGAAACTTTACAAGACCATGATATAAGAAGAGCATATAAAATTGTATATACATATTTGGAAATATATACAATTTTCATATACACCTGAAATCTAGCTCATACCGCTTTCTGACTTTAAGCACTGTATGAACGTATTTCCTGTTAATATAATATTTACATTGCGATGTCTTTTCATTTTTTATAGACAAGAAATTTTGTTGCTGTTATATAGTATGACGAAACGTGGTAAAAAGGTACTACGACAATATGGCAAATTTGTAACTTTTAATTAAAAAAGGAGGAAAAAGAAAATATTTTACATTTAAAAATGAAACTTTGAAACCTATTACCTTGTGCAATAAGGATAGAAATTAAACAAATTTCGTATATCGCATCGCAAACTGAACTATGAAAATTGCAAAGTTAAGCGTTATCAATCGTCACGTAGGCCCATACCAATAATCCCAAATAGGTATTTTATTGATTAATTTTCATCAGTTCTGTACATATTCCTAGGTAGTCGTGTATTAATATTAGATAAAAATGTACGAAACTATCTACACAGTTAATAAAAATATAATTGAATTAGAACTTTTTAATACATATTCCACGTTTATTTCTCTTATCTACGATCTAGATTTATGTCTAGATCGTCTAGATCTACAATTTCTTCTATTTATCTTTTATACAGAGTGGTTGGTAACCGGTGGTACAAGCGGAAAGGGGGTGATTCTACGCGAAAAAAGAAGTCGAAAATATAGAATAAAAAAATGTATTTTTTAATTTTTTTTTTAATTTTTCCATCGAGACAACGATCTACAGTGAGATCCGTTATAACGGGACGTGATAAAGTGCAGGCGTACCGAGCGAAAATACAAAGTCTCGAAAATTTGTTTTCAAACGAAAAATTTTTATGCTATATTTTCAACTTCTTTTTTCGCGTAGAATCACCCCCTTTCCGCTTGTAGTACTATTTACCAACCACCCAGTATATATGGTTTGATATGTTTGGTGTGCCGCAATAATATAGGTTAAATTATATAAAACATATCTGTTTCATATAAGAATAACTTAAGTAAAATCTTTAATTGTATAAACATATATAAAATATTTACCTTAAATAAATCAATGGTCGATCAAGTGTTACATTTTTTGTATTTCTACATTCTCTTCTATCAAAATTTAACAGATTAACTTTGTAATTCTTTGTTTAGCATTCATTACTGCTGTATATCCACATTGTAGGCAACCTTCAACACGACACACAACTAACCATGTGCGTATCTACAGAACGACTGTGCGGTGCCTCGTGTCGGTCAACCGCTATTATTTAGAATTGCTTACAGTACTGCTCCTTGATTGGCTACAATTCAGCAGTACAACATGGTACCTGCGCACATCCTTGCGCGATTATATAAGAATATAAATGTATAATATTTGTACTTTAAGAGTGATTAAATAGATATGTAAGTACAATTTTAACGAGCCGTCTTAACAAGATCTTTATGAACACATCATACATCAAATATGATACATGCAAAGTATGTATAACATTTAAGATACATGTATGTATGTATAATGAAAAACAAAACTGTTCTTACAGTTGGAATGTAAAAATAAAAAGAGCAATATTTCCTACAGTATTCAAATATATGTACTTGTACACCATAAGAGACATTTATATAAATAGTGTAATTGTATAATAAATGAATACAAAACATTGACATTATTTATTGTTAGGGAAAAATCGATATAAATTTCCTTTATATTGTCGCTTGTAATGATGGAGTTTATTTTGTTGACCAGTGACTCATCGGCTTATTCTGTTTTTGCCGAGCACACGCGTTTTTGTGTCTTGCCGGCAAACTCGACCTAGGCAGTTTTTGCATTACCTTGGTCTAGGCTTTAGAACACAGACTTACTCATACAAGAGCCCATCTGTTTTTGCCGATCGACTAAAAATCTTCAACTGAGTGTGAATACGGTTAATGCTTCTGAATCATTTTATCCTTCTCTCACGTACGAGTAGCCGTAAGTTCAGCTACTTTTACCCCACGAACGCTCTTCACTGACTATGAAGGACGTGATTTTTCGCCGGTTCGACTCTGTAAATCTAACGACACATACGTCCATTAGTAATCAATTTTGTAATTTCGATCGCTATATACTATAAACAGAAGATAAGAGATAATAAAAATTTGAGTTGGATTTTGCCAACCAATACTGATCCATATATTGCAGTGGTTCCGACAATTTTTTACGAAGATCTCGGAAACTAAGGCAAACCACCGCACTGACTCTATGTATAGGAAAAAGTTGTTAAAAATGCTGAGACTTACAATGCATTGACACGTTCAAACTGACGTGACCCATCGGTTGGCCACAATCTATACTTCTATCTGACGGTGTAACCAATCTAACCAAAATTGAAATAAAACTCAAATGTCATCGAAGAAGACTAAATAATGACATGTAGTGTTTACTTACAAAAATATTTAATTAATTTCAATTGTACAGAAAATATGCAGCTTATTCAATGTAAATAGTTTAAACAAGTATTATTCAAATAACAAACTATGAATTTTTTCAAAGTATAAGGATCAAAGTGTAGCTTTGTTCTTACAATCTGGACAGCAAAAGTTAACATGTTTGCTACATTTTACATAAAGTAAATTTACATCGTTTTATTGTGGTTATATTTTTCAAAGATATGTTTTTTTTTGTTCGATGGGAATGATGTTAAAGATCTTTTTTCAGTTAACAAATCGTCAATTATCTTTTCACGAAATTCCAAGATACCAAATTTTGTCTGTGCGCCAAATTTTGTATGCAGGCACCAAGCGTTTACCAACATTGTACCGCAAATAACTTCTATTAACATCTTTCTACACCAGTTTATTGTTTTTCTCAAAGAGTTATAATAAGCCGCCATTTGATCGGGAAAATCGACTCCTTTTTCGCTTCATTGTAGCTCAGTATAACATTTGGCTTTTTGCAAGGTTTTTCTTCTCCTAGTAGTGGTTTGTAGAGAATATTTCTGAGACTCGCATATAGTTGATATAAGCACAGATCTCTTGTCAGTTCATTTAAAAAATTTCATTTGATTGAATGTTCTATTTATAAAGATTATAAAAACAATTTTGTATTCACCAGACACGAATTTCAATAACTGCACTGAACTAGCAATTGATATTACGCATGCCCTGCTTATCACAAACTAAACAAGCAGTAAATCATTGTCAACGAAGGCATAAAATGAAGACACGTATAAGCTCGCACTGACCCATTATGCAGAATATCAAAATGCGTCCCGGCTTGTAGAAAAATCATTGAAACCGGGAGAAAGTAGGTTGCCTACAAGCTCGATCATTATCATACATTTACTTGTGGCTTAATTTCTGAGTTTCTAAACATTTTTTTGTGGAATAATATAAAGTAGTAGAAGCAATTGCTACAGCCAACACTCATACCGCACTGAATACACTCGTTCTCGTTACAATATGTTTCTTCCGCAAAAAGACACAAAAGACAAACACAGAAGAAAACGTAAAAATGTATTGGTAGATACCGAAATCATAAAAAAGAAAGAACCGTAGAACGTCACTAGCGTCCAATCTCTCTTTTTGTAAAATAAGTGTCCTTACCTCATCTTCCCCTCCCTACCTTCTCCAGCAACACCCCTCTTTACTCAAACCCTCCATCTCAGAAAAACCAAAAAATAAGCTACCGATTTGTACAGTTTTATCATCAAATTTTCAAGACAACAGGAAAAAAAGACAACATCGTATAATAGTACGCTTCTGAGCAGTTTTAATACAATCAATTACTGCAAAGTAAAAAATGTGTAAATCCTACACCAAATATTGCACGATTACGTCGTACCGTCGCGTTAACGATACTTTTGTGAGAACCACTTCTTAACCCAAATTCTGTTTATTGAGAATGTAATAAATGTAATTTGTATTTCTTTGGGCATTAGACATTATAATTAAAATAACATTAAAAAAGCACTCTGTTACGTCACGTGAGATGGTCCGTGCGACGTCCTTCATTACCTGGCAGGCTACGGCCCACATACCGTCATTCCGACCCTCAATAAACCTAAGGACCCACCATAAACTTTACCTTTTTAACTTAATTGTTTTAACACATGTTTTTTTAAGTTAATCTGTTTGTCCTGTAGGATTTTTTAATCCTAGAAGTATTTAAGATTTATGGCTGGTCCTTAGAACAGTCCTTGGGTTTATCGCACGTTCTTACAAATTACGGAGAAAGCGGGTAGTTACCTAACGGGAAAAGTGGATGTTTGTCTAACGGAAAAGCCGGTTTTTTGCATGAACAAGGTCACCCCCGAGCCACGTCGGTAGGAGGCTTCCTCCTCCGATCTTCATTTAATAACGTTGGGCATCGCGAATTGTTACCCACCCTTTTCTAACGAAAGTTGTGAACAACGAATCCACGTTCTTAGTTCAAAAGGCACACCCATTCCGAGCTTTCCACCGTAATCAGACAAGAACAAGCTGCACTTGTTCTCATAACGACAGAGCAGTCACTTCATCCCTCTACTTATTCTCGGAACTACAGAGCACTAGACTACTACTAGACTACTAGACTGGGAAAGTCAACTTGTTCTCTGGACGACAGAGCAGTCACTTCATCTCTATACTTGTTCTCACGACGACAGAAGAGTCAAGTAACAATCAAATCTCATCAGTGCGTCTACATCAACTCGAGTCAAAGGACAGTGCAAGAAATACCAAGAGTCAGAAGTAAAGCGGAATCTACAAGTCGCAGACAGTCAATCGACAGAAGATATATCATCATAGTCGCCAACACAAAAGGAGTCTCAGGTCGTACTCACTCGGAGTTATCATTTCAAATACGCAATCTTGTATTACACTGAAGTTGTTGGATCATTCAAAATATATAATAACCTGTTAATATCAGCGTTATATTCAATCAACCATTGGGAGATTGGGTCCTTTCCAATTATAAGGGATAATAGCATGGAATAAGCCGGATTGGGAGCATTTTAATAAGCGAATGTTCTCGACAAAATGACGGTTAACAAAATATTGTTCTCGATACGCCATGTTGTAGTATGGGTCGGTATGTCTCCAGGCGCGGTGCTCGAGTTCCACTCGCAATCTCGAGTAGAGATCGCCATATTACGGACCACTTGTTTATTAACAGAAATAGAGGCTGCTCTAAGCAAGTTCCACCGTTGTTGGGCTGTTACTTTGGAGATGTTTTCTGGGGATTTACAAAATTTTCTCGCGGTTCAAATCTATTTTAAATAATGCCTTACAGTGGCAGCTATCTACTTGCCAAGTCGCGTTTCAGGAAAAAACCTGGAAGTACGGGAAATTACTTTGAACTGTGAGTCAGTTGGCCTGATAGCGTCGGCTGCCAGAAAGTTCCATTATGATATTTCATTTATAAGAAGGGCAAGCGCTGTTTTCTCTTAAATTTTTTGGTTCATTGGAAACATTGTCAAGGAACAAGACGTAGTTTATTAATGAATATACACATGTGGATTCCTATTGGCTATATGTGGCTGTAGGATATGTTTGGAAATCTTGAATGGTACGAGCGATGCTCTGTTCTTACCGCCGAGTTACTGAACTCGTCTAGGGGATCGTCGCCCGATTATTTAGTGAAGTGAGAGGAGCCGGTTCACTGTTGAACTATGTTGCTGCTGTATAAGCGTGAATATATTCCCTATAAGCGTAGAGTTTGAACTCTGGATGACCCTCGACGCACTGATTTCGGTACCTCGCCTTGTATTGTAGTATTTAGCCGCTTCTCCAAGCACTGGGTTAATGATGTGGCTCGTATTTAGTCATCAGATATATTGCGATGAAATAGGGGAATATAAAGGTCTAGGACCGCATGTATCGATGGACTCGAGAAGACTTACTTGAACTGAATGGTAACGACTTTGGCTACGTTATTAGGAGAAGACATTGGTATAACTCACTTATGATGAACGCGGCTCTGTCCCTGGACAATGATACCTTTTTTTGATAAGATAATTATGGATAGTACAAATAAGAGTATTAAGGTTACGGCATGGGGGGTTTCGGAGCCTCCAGGCCCCGTCAGTGTTTCGCGTGGTGTTCCAGGCTCGACCTGACGGTCATCCTGCGAATAGGCAAACGACGAGAGGAGGGCGGGCTGCCTCTCGGTGGAGGAGGTAGAGAAAGGCGTAGAAAAACAATAAAAAGGGGCCGTTGTGCATCCCCCTCCCCTCCCTCGTAGAAGAATACGAAACTTCTCGAATTTAGAAATGACATTCGAGAGGTGGTAGAGGGAATGGAACCTGGCAGCTTAATGGTAAGCGGCAATGACGAAAGGATAACACCGAGAATTGTTTCCGTCTCCACCGCTAAGAAGGGGTATATGGCTCCGGTAATGAAAGGAACAAGCGGAATGGAGCAAAACTTCCGTGTGACTTGGTTGAGTGTATCTGAGTGACCGGTCAGTAAAGCCAATGATGAGGAGGTCAGCGCATCCGAAGGAGAGGTTTCTGCATCGGATAGTAGCTGTTACAGCACTCCGATGGTACATAGAAATAAGCATGCGAAGGAACTATTGATCAAATCGACGCTGAGGAAGCAGTAAAAGTGCAACGAGCGCGGAACAAAACAAAGAAGATAAGGAAGACTGTGTGATAGTAAAAATCAGTGAATGGAGAAAAATGGCCGACATCATTAGAGTGGCCTTTCTGGATATGAATAATATTCTGAGAAGACCGCATTTAATGTCTAAAAAGGACCCGGTGATCAAGAATTCATCCAACTTTATTAATACCAAAGCGGACACCCTCTGGAAGGGACTGAACGAACAGATCAACAAGAAGGGACTTAAAGTCAGGAGACAGGATGGAAGGCCCGAAGAAGTTAAAGCGTCCACGCAAAGTTCCCCGCCGATGGAGGAGAGTAGAAAAAGATGTGACCAGTGGGGAAGCAAGGTGTCTGCTAATCAAAGCAATAAGAGGAAAACCACGTCACCGCCCGAGGATAGGAATTCGGACCGGGAGAAGAGGGCGAAGAGCCAGGCTTAGAAATAGAAGATCGAACGGGAACCTCGGGAGGGAGCAGGCCGTAAGCATTATCTCGAATCTCTTCACAGCAGAAGACACGTGCGTACCCGATGAAGAGGAAATAGGAGACATCAGCGGTAAGACCCTTGAGAAGCGGTTGGACGATTGAATGTGAACAGGGCCGTCGGTACAGACGGGGCCCCGGGGTCAATTATAAAGCTGATTTTTAGGCACAGAACGCAGGTCATGCTTGACATATTCAGCTCTATATATAATATAGGAAGATTACCAGCTAGATGGAAGATAACCCGGTTGATCTTATTAAATAAACCTGGGAAGGATCCTAGACTTGCCTCGGCGTACCGACCAATTAGTATCCTTCCGGCGATCAGTAAGATCTGGGAGAACACGTTCAAGACGGTCACTGAAAACGAATTGGGGCTGGACCCTTTTCACCGGAATTAATCTGGCTCCTGTAGGAGAAGTACCATCGATGCCATTTCGCAGATTAGCAAGTTTGCCGATTTGTGCAGGAAGAAGGGCTTAATCAGCGCAATGATGTGCATCGACGTGAAGAATGAATCCAACACGTTGCTTTGGGAGGTCATTCTGCAGCAGGCGAGGCGTAGGGGCCTCTTTTGTAAATTAAAGAGAGGTCTCGCGAATTACCTGAAAGACCGTGTCGTAGTTTTGGACAACCTGAGTGGACAGATTAAGAGACGTAGACTTGCGGGAGGTCCTCAGGGCTCTACGGTGGGCTCGATGTTGTGGAACTGAGTTTACGATGGCCTGTTAACCAGATTCAATAATCAGACTAACCTTAGAGCTACTGCTTTTGCTGACGACTTTGCTATCTTGGCAGGCCTGAATAAAAATGAAAATGTGGAGAGGGCGTTGAATCTCCAGATGAGGACGAACATCAACTGGTGTGAGAATTCAAGTCTCTAGATAGCAAAGGCGGAAATTATTTTACTGACGAGGATCAGAGTACCGAAGGTTTTTAATATCAAGATTTCGGGTAATTCACTGACCATAAACGAAAGGATTGTTGACGCAGCCGCTTTTCTGAAGAGGAACAGGAATATCGACCACTTCACTATGCAGATCTTGACTGGGCATGGGATCTTCAATAGCTATAGAGTCAGAATTAATAAAGGAGAGGACAGCAGATGCTGGGACTGTGATGCAAGCCCAGACGTCGTCGAACACGTGCTACTGAGGTGTCCTAGGTGGGCCAGTGCACCTTACTTGAGAACATGTCAGGGATATATTCTTTGTCAGCAACATAATCGCACTAGTTCCGGCCAACGACCATATCTGGGGACAGTTCCGTCAATTCTGTGGGACGGTGATGAACTCTATGCAAACTTAGGAAATTTATGCAAAATTAGGAAGAAAGATAACGTTATAGTGAGGAGCAATCACTGAAGAAAATGGTGGGAGTTTTAACGGTACAAGGAGTTGACGCGTCTTGAGTCTAGAAATAATGCGTATTCTAGCGGTTCGGACGAGACTCACTGCTATCTCGAATGTTCGGGAAGAGGAGGGACTTTTAGTGGGTATGGCGACACCACCTGCCGAGTCCCACATATCCCGGTGACACGGGTCACTGGGTATGCGTAACGCAATTTCCCCTCCTCGCGAAAAAAAAGGTTGGTGTTAGGTTGGTGGCAAGGAGTAAAACAAGGAAATATCAGTAAATGAGTATCGATAGATATCTCTTGAGTAACGCCGGAGCTATTAACAGAACTTTATAGGATAAGTTATATATTTAGTTGAACATAAAAATAAGTACAGGTTAACAGTAAATAACAATTAAATACATAAAGTAATGTATGAGGAACTTATATGTAATATGAATGCAACTGGCGCACGGAAATGGTAATAGGCGCGGAACAGGTGATAATTGACATCAATTAAATTTTATTCACGTAACGTTCATCTAATCTTAACCTTAACTCATGTAGTGATTTAAACAGGGTTATAGGTATTTTATAGATATTTTATGTAGTATTTATTATATTATATTTTATTATATTTTATTTTATTTTATTTTGTTTTATTTTTATTTTCCTTTACCTTATTTTATTTTGAAAATACCCTCTTTTTTATTTTATTTATGGATATTGCGGCGTACTACGTAGCATAGACATGATAAAGTAGCAGAAGCAAATCACAGAAATTTGTAATGTTTCTAAAGCACGAGGGTAAATACGCATATGCAGGTATGATACATAACTCAAGACGCCATCTTGTAGCGTAGCATACAATAGGTCGTACGAAGCAAAGAAGAGTAAACGCTAAAGAATAACTAATTGAAGAACGAAAATTTTACATTAAGGGTATATGAGGTCATGAAGTTAATTGGGGAAAATTAAACAATAAACTATGTGATCATGGATAATAAAGGATGTTAGTATTATAGAGATAAATAACGTAGAGCCGAGCCGAACTAAACTGAACTAAACTGATAATAAATGAAGTGATAAATGAAGTGATAAGCGAACTGGAAAATTGAAAGCGATAACGATCTGGAAATAGAAATAACGAGAAATAGTAATATTAGTAAAAAGGAAGTAATATGATCATAAAGAACACACACGCATAGGAAAGACACATTAACGCTAAATACAAGGGAGATTAAAATGAGACATTAAAACATATATAGTGCATATGAGGTGATTAGGTCGCGATAGGTGCTGAAGAAACACTCGTGTATAGTTTACAATATATTTATTACCAAATACTCTCGATGTACACTTTGCGTAGAGCCCGCGTTTACAATTAATGATTGGCGCTTCGCGCTTACAAGTTCGACTTCTAGACGATGCGTTAGGATAGCGAATCAGCAGAGTGCGCGCAGCCAGTCCGGAAGATTATTGCTCTAGATGCGTTGAGGAACTGTAGTCAACTATCAACTACCAACTATCGACTATCCACCATCAACTGCCGACTAATGACTAACGATTAACTTTCCGTCGCGATGATGCTGCAGAGAAAAACTATGCTG
Source organism: Bombus flavifrons (assembly GCF_040668555.2). Lineage (NCBI taxonomy): Eukaryota > Metazoa > Arthropoda > Insecta > Hymenoptera > Apidae > Bombus > Bombus flavifrons. The sequence goes on from NC_138451.1 coordinate 1,171,682, forward strand.
GGCTGTGTCCAAAGATACGAGATCGTCGGATTGGTCGAGGAAAACCTTCGTTAGGAAAGTGAGGGTAAAGGACATTGCTGTTAATCGGTTGATTTCTAGATTGGTAGTTGAGGAAGGATGGTAATCGCCCTCGAGAGAACAAAACAAAACTTTTTTTGTCTAAGACAAAAACTATTTGTTCGTTTGAAGAGCTTTAGCTAGAGAAATCCTAAGATTTATAGCGGGTCATTAGGCCAGTTAAAAATATGCCGTGAAGATGTTTCGACATCTGACAATCATCTTGTCCGAAGGATAGAGTCTTTGTGTAGCGAGCTACGGGACAGAAACCGTTGGAAAGTTTGCTGTCGAGTACCGCTACACATACAGCGCATGAAGTCAAAAATAGCGAATAATAGGGCGAGGAAAGAAGGAATCCCTTGGGATAGGAGAAACATAGGTACATATAAACGATGGCAAGAATTGGAGGTGGAACGACGAACTTATGACGACCTGGCTGACGTTATGGCTTGTAGAAATGGTAGAGCGACTTATGTGGATCACGACAAGGACAATGGATCAACCCTATCAATAATTAATATGAATATAGGTTACAAAAGTGAGAAAATTACGGATCAGGGGATTCCGGAGCCCCCAGGCCCCATCGGTGAGTCGCGTGTTTTACCAGGCTCGACCCGACGGTCATGTAACGACTGGAAGAACGACGAGAGGAGGATCGGTCCCAGGGCCACTTCTCGGTCGGAAAATACGTCCGGGGACCAATTGATAGAGGAAAGCGAGGAGGAAACAGTTGAAAAATGGAAAAATACAAAAAACAAGGGGCAAGGAGACGCATAGCTCCTCCCCAAGAAAAAAAGATTTGTAAGCCATGGAATTTAAAACCGACATTCGTGAGGTAATTGAAGGAAGTGAATCCGAAAATACTACGGAAAGTGTAAGTAAAGCAAAGAAATTATCGAGGAGAACTGCGGATATAACAAAAAAAAAAAAAAAAAAGGGAGAAATATCGTACTCTTCTTCAAAAAAGGGAACTGAGCGGAAGAAGAACCGTTTGTTCCAAGGAAAAGCTTAGCGAGAAGCCCTGTCGAAAGGGGCAAAGAAGAAGAATATAGCGTATCAGAGGTAGAAGCGCTATCAGAACACTACGTCAGCAGTTGCTACAGTACCCCAATGGCGAGTGGAAACAAAAAGCAAAAATAGCCATTAATAAAAACGGCGACGGAGAAGCAGAAAAATACAACGAATACAAAGGAGAGTATGGAAGAGGAGGAAGATAATATAATAATAAAGATCGGTGAATGGGAAGAAATGATTAATACAATAAGAGATGTTTTCCTGTATATTAAAGGAGTCGTGGGGAGACTTCACTTAATATCATAAAGAGACCCTTAAATAAAAAAAGCACCGAAATAATCAACAATAAGGCGGATGGCCTCTGGAAGAGACTGGAGGTGCAGATAAGGAGGAAAGGTCAAAGAGTCAGGAGAGAGAAGAGGATGACAATTAGAACGAACAAGTCTATAGGGACACAAACAACACCGCCGACAGAGAGTACAAGGAAAGGAAGCAACGATAAAGGGAATAAGGTGGTCGAAGAATATAAAAACAAAGGAAAAGGAATATAGCCGTTGGAAGAAAGGAAGACCGACCGAAAAAAAGAGAGAATAGGAGAAAAACAACATATGCAGAGGCATGCAAAGAGGGTGAAATGAATAAGGAAAATCCAAGGGAAGGAACAATCAGCGATTCGGGGGAGGAATGGAGAGTAAAAATGAGAACAAAAGAAAGAAGGAAGGAAAGGAAGATTATAAACAACGAGGAAAGAAAGGCACCGATCAACGAAGGGCGAAGAGAAATAAACAGAAAAATGCGAGGTAGGCCGGAGGCCATTTTGGTGAAAATCGGGGAAGGAAAGGGATGGCTGTAGGTTTACAAGGAAATAATGGCGGCGAAGGAAGTGTTAAAGGAGAGCACGGTAGTGAGGAGAACAAAGAATTGGGACATCCTCATTGAACTAAAAGCGGGAGCCAAAGGGTGCGAAATAGCACACAAATTAACCCTTTCGCTTTCGCCGGATATATCTGGCATTCCACGATGACTTGTGCGTACGAGCGCCGGATATATCCGGCATCCATATGATGTGTATAGAAGTAACATCTGTGGTCATGATGAATTCATCGTTATTGACAGATCATTTTCTGTTGAATTTTTTGACTTATTGGATTAATCAGGTATTGCAACTGCACTTTTATGTTACATCAAAACGTATTACTTAATATACGTCGGACATCAATGATCGTTTACTGTTTCATTCCAAAATATCTATAGAAACCATTTGACAGTAAAACGATAGTTTTTCTATAAGAATTAGGAATAGATCGGCTTAGGATATAATTCTTAATTTTTTAAAAATTTAAAGTTGTAGGTTAGGCTTTTCTTTTTTTTTTGTGTAGAAGGATATGCTAGGAATCTGTATGAACAACGTATATGACGAAACTCAATCGGACTGATTTATTGATGACGATTTTAGCTATGAATTTGGACAGGAGAAAGCAATAACGGATCTATGATGGACTCGGTTATATCCACGGTCTATTCTAAGTTAAATATAACATTGTGGACAGGTCAACACGTAGAAATAAAGTTACGGTTCAGGGGATATCAGTGTCCCCAGAACTCGTCGGTGTTGCAGGTGGTGCCTCACCAGACTCGCCCCCACGGTCATCCAGAGGCTGATCGAGGAACGAAGAGAGGACGATCGGTCCCAGGGCCACATCTCGTGCAGTAAAAGCGACCGGGGACCAGGCGCTTCTGGAGACTGACACGAAGAGAAGATTAGAGGAGGCACTGTATAGTCTAATCGGAATGAAGGAGAGCACTAAGGAGGAGTACGCCTTCAAACCGCGGCGAAGACTAGAACGCAGTCCGATAGTAAAGGTGAAGTTGGTGAGTCCGGATAGTGAGTCCCGCAGAAGCTCCGGAACAGCCCCCAGGTATGGTCGTTGGCCGAAACCAATGCGATTATATTATCCGCAGTAAAAGTGTCGCCAACAACATCTTCCAGAGTGGTACGCTGGACTGCCAATCTTGGACACCTCAGTAAGGCATGCTCAGCATCATCTGGGCACGCATCGCAATCCCAATATTTGTCAACGGATTCTCTGTTAATCCTAACCTCCTGCGTGTTGAAAATGCCATGTCCAATCAACAGCTGCATGGTATGGTGATCAATGTTTCTCTTCCTCTTCCGGAATGTGGCTGCATTCTCAATCTCCTCGTCCAATTTTTCACGTTGGACCGGGCCCACTCCCTTCTCCACTCCTCCGCCGCTCCTTCTTCATAAAGGTGGAGCTGATTTAGGAGCACGTCAAGATCAGCCAGGTGTAGTCGAGCTAATTTCTTCCTAACCTTGTAATGCACTGCACTGTGCCCTGATATGAATGGGCATGTCCCAATCAACATGTACAACGCCGCATGCGAAACCGTCCTGTACGCCGTAGAGGTACATAACCAGGCACTCCTCTGTGCCCTACAGAGTTCGCCTACTGTCTTGGCCTTACTAAGTGCATCCACCCAGACCGGGGAGGCATATAGCACGACCGACTCCCATACCTGGTAGTACAATTTCCTACAGGCGTCAGAGAGGCCATTCATATTCGGCAGGTACCCTTTGATGGCATCTCTAGTGCAAACCACTTCGATATGGTCATTATATTTTCTTTCGGAGTCCAACACCACCCCTAGGTATTTAACCCGTTCGCGTGTGTTAAGCATCTCTCCTGCCAAAATTATGCTAAAATTCTTTGGAACTCTCATTCTCGTCAATAAAATGATCTCAGTTGTATTCTTTGCTATCTGGAGACCCGTGTTTTCGCACCATTTTGGATCGTCTTCATGTGGAGATTCAAGTTGACCTCCACACTTTTCTTCTTCTTCAGACCCGCCAAGGTAGCAAGGTCGTCTTCTCAAATTCACATGATTGTCAAATCTGGTCAACCTGTCATCGTAGACTGAATTCCATAGATGCGGGCCTACCACAGAGCCTTGTGGGACACCAGCAAAAATTTGTTTCACGATAAGACCACTCAGTTTGTCGAGAACTACGAAAAGGTCCTTAAGGTAATTCGCGGGAGCTCTCGTCAAATTTCAGGGGAGACTCCTACATCTCGCCTCTTTCAGAATTATCTCCCACTGCACGGAATTGAACGCATTCTTTACATCGATGTACATCATAACGCAGACTAAGCCCTTCTTTCTGCAAGAATCGACAAACTTGCAGATTTGCGAGATGGCATCGATGATACCTTTCCCCTTGCGGAACCAAAATTGATTTAGTTACCAGACACCTAGTACGAGCAGAACCATAAAGGTGAGGGCAGTGAAGGAGGCAGAGATGAAGTTGGTAAAAAAGAAAGGATTGGGAGTCAAAAGAAATAACGAAGAAGCCATGGGTGATGGGTCTTCTGCGAACGAAGACAGGGGCCCGATGTTAGGGATCTCATAATGAGTCTGGAACTCCTTATAAGGAATATAGAGAGAATGATGTGGAGAATCAGCAGTACCAGCAAGGGAAATTCGACATTGGAGAAGTTAAAGACGGATAATGTAAGGGAAATAATGAACGTGAGGCGTTGGATGGACACCAATGTCGAAATGGAAAGGGGACGACAGGACAGGAGAACGGTGACTACCCTAATGACCCCTAAGGAGCGAGATGAAATACACCGTGTTAGAGTGTCGGTAGCCGTCCAAACAAAGATCGGCTGGTCGGCAAAAAGGAAAGAGATTTCGCCGTGGGCGGAAAGAAGAACTGATAAGAGGAAGAAACCGAGGCAAGAGGAGTTAACATATCCTGAGGCATGTAGTGGGAACGGAGAAAAGATTGAAAGCGAGGGTGAATGGTCCGGTGGTCGGCAGGAGAAGAAGGATTAGGAGTGTAGCCGATAAGACCGATGAGGAGGTACCTGGAAGTAAAGACCGTAGGGAGGAAAGAAGAGATACAGTAGCAAGCAGAAGGAACGAAACGATTCTGGTTAAAGCTGACCAGGACACTAACAGGATAGACTCATACAAAGAAATAGCGGGAGCGAAGGATGTGCTCAGGGAAACAACTAGTGCAAAAAAGACCAGGACACATCTTAATTAAAATAAACCATAAGGTATCGGCGGACGAGATTGCAAGGAAACTGACAACGGCCATGAAGAAGGACATAGACACTTTGCCATTGGCTAACAGGGAGACTCGAGAGATAAAAAATTACAGATTCCGTCGCTACCAGGTAGGAGCTGACTGAGGGCATAGCTACTGAGTTGGAGATTAACGAGAAAAATTGGTTTCAGATAAAATCGCTGAGATGACACCTTGGGGAACCCAGGAAACGGAGGTGGTAGTTCTGGCGAATAGCATTCCAAGGAAGAAACCCACTATCAGGATTAGGATAGGGTTGACGAATGCAACAGCTAGAGTTATTCCGAATGTCCTCAGATGCTATTGATGCCATATGGTGGGGCATAGCGCGGCGAGGTACAAGATATTAAGTCCAGGGAAGGAGCTAAGTCGGAGGTGTGGCGATGGCGATCACACTATAAACGGCTGTGGCAAGGAACCAAGGTGTGCGATGTACGCAACGGAGAGAAGAGCCAACATGAGACATATAACGGAATCGCTGACATGCCTAGCGGTGAAGGATAGGATAAGAAGAGGAAATACATCCAGGAGATAAAAATCGTAATAATAAATTTAAATAGGTATTGGTTGGCTCAGGAGCTGATGTACCAGTATGCCTGTGAAGCCAAAGTCGATGTGATCGTTATCACTGAGCCCTATCGACAGCAGACTTACGGGCACAACGATGACAAAGGCGATGCATCGTTGTGGGTGACCCTGTTCAGAGGAAAACATCCGGATGAAAGTACTCGACAACCAGGAACGGACTAATGGGCATTTGTGTCAGCGACGTGTTTTGCGTTGGGGGGTACTGTTCCCCCAATGTCAAACTAGAAGAATTTGACGACTACCTAAGGGAAATGGAGACCATTATCCGGACAAGCAGGAGGAGTTATCCCTCAATGATGATAACCGGCTATTTTAACGCAAAATCTAATGCGTGGGGTGGCCAGAGAACTGATCGCAGGGTTACGAGCCTGATGAATATTTTGGTAAAGAACGGCATCGTACCCATTAACACGAAGGAAAGCTATACGTTCTGTAGGAACAGAGGAACAAGCTCCATCGACGTGGTATATACCGATAGAGGATTGGCCAAGAAATACGTGGGAGGGAAAATACTAAAGGTGTGGACAGCGTCGGACCACATGTATGTCCTGCACGATTTTAGAACGAAAAAGACGAGGCGTAACCTAGAAAATGGTACTTATACGTCGAAGGATGTTGATTTAAAGAAAGTTGTCTTAAGATTCAACGCAATTTACGATAAATATTTAGAGGGAATACGGATTTAGAGGAGGAGGTGTATGAGGCGAGACTACAGGTTACGGTGAAAATAGCATGTAAAATTAAAGAAGATTTAATTAAAGAATTAAAGAAGGTTTACCGGCCGATGTGCAAGAAAAACCATAATTGTTGGAATACAACGATATTAATCGCATACAGATGAGGTGATTGATCGAACGGATTATTCCCTTCGTTGCACAGCGATATCCCCACTAGCGTACGTTCGTTAGATTTACCGCGGCGGCTGGCGCGTGCATGCTCTTCCGAGAATTCGGCGGAAGAAGCGTAAAGATATGGATAGAACATTGAGCACGTCGGTGTCGCGTTTTGACGGCGTAGCGCTTTGTATCGCGAAGCTGCTGCAATGTTCCGTGGCACGTGCCGCCACACAGCATCTACACAGGTCACACTCATTACTGTATAGAGAGTGGGGTTCAAAACCTTTTCAAGGGCCATAGGTCACTAAGTCAGTCAGTCTGAGAATAACTAGCCAACTGTCAACATTCCACAACGCTCACTTATATTTCCTGTAATTTTTGTTTAATAAATATTACATAATATTGTTTCAACACAAACATTGTGTCTTCCACAGATTATTAATCTGAATTTCGAGATTAAATTCTAACAATAATTACTGGTAGAGTGGGTAATTGGCAAAATTAAGAAAGGAGGCGATGATGACGAGAAGAAGAACTCAGAGGGCAATGGCGAGAGGAAATAGCGATGCGGCACAGTGGGCTCAGGAGTGGAGGAAAAGAAGAAGGAGGCGAAGAAGATAATACGAGCCAACAAGGAGAAGGGTTGGAAGGAGTTTTGTGCTATGGTGGAAAGGGATCCATGGGGAAGGTTATACAGGGAAATCATGAAAAAATTAATCCCCAAAGTCCGAACGGATAGCCGCCGTGTGGACAAAGTGCGAGGTATTGTTCACGAGCTCTTCTTAACGAGATCGAGAAATTTTATTTGCAGAATCGACTGGAGTATCAGTATGAGCGAAGGCGAGGACATCTGCTTGATTACTCAGGAAGCGATACTAAATACCGGAGCTGGGATAAACCCTAATAAAGCGGTAGGCGTGAACAGCATACCGGGAACGGTGGTGAAGGAGTTAACTGAGAAGAGGACTGACAAGATGCTGAGAATGTTGAACACGGTAAATGTCAGTGGAAGGAAAGTTGCGATGTGGAAAGTGGCGAAGGAGGTACTTATTTCAAACCGGATAGGGACCCCGCACTACCATCATCGTACCGGCCGATCAGTCTGTTGCCAGCGCTCAGTAAAGTCTGAGCGTGCAGGGGGCTCGGCTTGGGGGGCCGACCGCGCCATTCCTGGAGTATAAAACTCATACTGGCTTCGCTGTATAGGTGTTCGGTAATTATTATCCACTTTCAAACTGCCACTGCCCGGGGAACGGCGCGCAGGTGGTCGGCGCGCGATTTGGAAAAACCCTGCCCTCTCCTTACGGGTCATTGGGCAAGTTGAACCTACCCTTTCGGGCAGCAGCTCGCTTAGCCGTCGCCGCGCGATGCACGCATCGCGCTGCGCCGTTTCCAGCGGGGGCCACGAGGAGGCGGAGCTGCCAGCATGTAGCTCGGTCCCAGCAGGTTGGCTGTCTAGCCGATTATTTCCCTGCACCGTCACAGCATTCATTTGCATGAATGCCGCCTGCACGGACGATCGCAGGGAGTCTTCTCCAGTTCTTGCTTATCGCTATTTGTATTTCATGTTTCCTTTTTCTATTCTATCGTCTCTGTTCTTTGTGTTTGCTCTCCATCTTAAGTCTGGTGCTGTTGTGGTTGTTCCAGTTTTAGTTTCGGTTTTTTTTTTTTCCCTTGCATTGCTTCTTCTGCAGCTAGATATTGTCTTGTTCGTTGTTGTTGTTGTTGTTATTGTTGTTGTCTTCGTCTTCGTTGGTTTCTCTGTTGCCCAGCGTTGCGGGTTCTTCTTCTTCTTCTTCTTCTTCTCCCGTGTTCTCTTCGGCTGGTTGTCGTGCCAGCCTTGGACTTCGTCTTGGAGGCCGGCATGTTGACTCGCCAGGTTGTGTTGTCCTCCCTGAAGGTCGTCCTTGTAGCGGGGTGTCCTCCGTCTCTCTTTGGACTCTCCTTCTCTTCTGCTCCTTTGCTTGCAGGACGCTCCTTGCGAACTGGCGGAAGTGCGGGTATATATCCTTGGATATAAATTCCCACTTATGCTCCGGCCATTGCAGGTCCAGTTCTCCTATTGCGTCTCGCAGTCTCTGCCTGTCTTCGGTGAAGATCGGACAGTCCTCCAAGATGTGATGAGGGGTTTCTATCCCCCCGCAGTCACACGTGTCCACCTCGCTCAGTCGGAATGTCTTGAGTTTACCGTTGAAATCCCCGTGACCACTTATGAACTGTGTCGTGTAGTGGTCCGGTCTTAGCCAACGGCACTCGATCCTATCCTTGACATTGTCAAAGTATTCGTATGTGGTCCTTCCCTTTGGTGTGGTCTGCCATCGCTCTTGCCATTTTTCGATGGCTTCCCTGACGATGGCTCTGTGGTTAGTTGCTTCGTCCAATCCTCGTTTCATCCTGTGGGCTCTTGCTCTGATCTCGATTAGCAGGTCGATGGGTATCGCACCTGCGATGACCTGTAGTGCCTCCGTTGATGTGGTCCTGTAGGCCTTCGTCACTTGGAGGAGTGCCATTCTTTGTGACCTTATCAACATGCCTGTCGTTCTCTTATTTAGTAGGTCGCTCCAGCCGGCTGCAGCGTAGGTGGTTATCGGCTCGAACAGCCCTTTGTATAAAATACTCATGGCCGCGTGTCCGAGTCCCCAATTCGTCTTAGCCACTCTTGCGAGGCTGTTAAATAGTCTGTGGCACTTCTGCTTTGTTTCGTGCACGTGCCGATTGATCTTCAGGCCTCTTTCAAAGTGCACTCCCAGGTACTTGATCACCTGTCCCATCTTGATGCTCTTGCCATCGATCTTGATGATCGGTGGTCTTTCGGTGTCCAGCTTGCTTTTGACAAGTAACATCTCAGTTTTCTCCGCGGACAGAGAGAGTTTCTTCCTGGCGCACCAGGTAGAAACGCGTGTGACTACTTCCTGTCCGCTCTTCTGTAGCTCCGTCCTTGCATTTCCGGCGACTAGGATGATTAGGTCGTCGGCGTACGCGATGGGTTCGCATTCTATCTCGCTTGTCATTAGTTCTGCCAGCAGGTCATCGAATACTAGGTTCCAAAAACTCGGGCCCAGTACTGATCCCTGCGGGCATCCTTTCGTGACGGGCTTGCTGACTGTTTCGTTCTTGCCGATGATTTGCACGGCTCTGTCCGAGAAGTAGCTCCTCGTCAGCCGATACAGGTTGTTGGGGCAGCCTCTTCTCTTCAGCTCGTGCATTACGTTCGGCCACCAAACGTTATCAAAGGCTCCTGTTATGTCGAGTGCTATTGCGAGGACATACTTCCTGTCGCTCATTTGCTCGACATTTTCTCGCAATTTCGTGATTGCGTCCACCGTCGATCTTCCGGGGCGAAAGCCGTATTGTCGATCCGAGGACATCTCGTGATTGTTGAACATGGTCGCCATTCTTGTAGCCATCATCCTTTCGAGCAATTTGCCCACCATAGATAGTAGGCAAATCGGTCTGTAGGATTTCGGACTACTTCTGTCTCGATCTGGTCCTTTTGGGATGGTTATGATGTTTCCCAGTTTCCAGATTCTTGGGAAGACCCCCCAGGTGAGGCAGCCGTTCATGAGCCTGAGGAGCTCTTGGTGGATCCCCCCCCCCAGGCACGTTGTATTATCTCCGCTTCGATCAAGTCGGGGCCGGGGCATTTGCCCCTCCGCAGTCGCATCACTGCGCATCCGAGTTCATGAAACTGGAACTCCGGTGTGTCTTCTTCGCTTGGTGGGGTTGTCGTGCTCCTCCTGATGTCTGTCTGCTCCAGGGTGTCCGAGTCTTCTTGGTTGTCGGGTAGGAGGGCGGACAGCATCGCCGCCGCTGTCGTTCGCCAGTTGGAGGTGCCTCCTTGTGGCGTCCGCAGGGTTGACACTGCCACTTCTCCCCTAAGTTTTCCCATGACCATTCTATAAGCGATTCCCCAGGGCTCTTTATTTCCTTCTTTTGAGACAAAGTTCTGCCAGCTCTGGATCTTGGCTTTCGTTATCTTCCTTGTGTATTCCCTTCTAGTTTCCCTGTACCGCAGCTTCTCTTCTTCCCTCGTTGCGGGGTCCTTAGCCCCCTGGTACCTTCTCCTTGCTCGGTAGGTGTCCCTCTTTGCTCTAGTGAGCTCGGGCGTCCACCATGGTACCGACCTGTAGTGCCATTTCTTCTTGGGGATGGCCGCGTCGCAGGCTCTTATAAAGACAGCCTGCATTTGCTCAGCCATTCGTTCCACGTCTTCGGCTTGTTGGAGGATGGTCTCTCGGAGTGTCCGTCCCCCCTCTGTGATGACTCTCTGGAACGTCTCCCAGTCAGTTTTGCGTGTGTCGTATCTCCTCTCCTGGAGCTGCGGCTCGGTACTTCTTGGCCCGAGAACCAGGCGTGTCTCTAGCACCCTGTGATCGCTGGTGGTTCCGTCTTCTTGGACTCTCCATTCCTGTACGAGCAGTATTGCCTCCGGGCTCGCCAGGGTTATATCAATATTTGAGCGTCCTCGAGTTTTCTCGAAGGTGTATGCCAGTCCTGGTTGGTTAAGGACATAGAGGCCGAATTGGGCTATGACAGCCTCTAGGGCTTCTCCTATGTCGTCTGTGCTCCTGCTATTCCATAGCGGTGACTTCGCATTGGAGTCTAGGCCGATGATGGTCCTCCTGCCTCTGAGACTCCTCAGCACCTTCTCCAGCTGTTCTATGTCAACTTCGATGTCTTCGGTCGGTGGCAGGTACTGACTTACCACGTAGAGTTCGAATTCTCCGTCGCTTATCTGCACGCATACACAATGTGTTGTGCAGAGTCCGGCGACTTCGAGTGGCATTAGGTGTTCCGATTTAACACCCACTGCTGCCATTGGCGGGTCGTCTTTCGATCCTCGACATGTGACCGCTACTCCTGTACCGAGCCCGGGTATCTTGCCATTGATGCTGTACGGCTCTTGCATCAGCAAGATTTCGTCGCCCACAGCTTTCATTTGTTTTCTGATCTTGTAGGGAACTGTTTTGGATCGCTGCATGTTATGTTGCAGGATCCGTATTCTCCTTTCCCTACCATGTCCTAGCCTGTTTCCGTTTGTGCTCTTATTCATATTCGGTTCTGGCGATTAACGCTTCCAGGGCTTTCTTATATATGGGGCAGTCTGCGTTGGAGGCCGCGTGATCGCCCTTCTTCCCAGCCTTCCTGCAGTTCACGCAATTGGCGTTCTTGTCTCTGCTAGTGCACTCTTTCGTGCTGTGCCCACTTTCTGCGCAGTGCGCGCAGATTTCATAGTTGATGCGACAATATTTCGCTATGTGCCCGTAGCCTTGGCATTTGTAGCAGCGGCTTACGGCGATAAAGTCGCGGACCCTGCATGCGTTCCACGATATATAGATTTTCCCTCTGAGTAATTTTTCTCTTACCTGGGGGGGTGCTTCTATCACCCAGTTGATCTCCTCAGCGTCCTTGCGGCCCGTCCTGAAGCAGAGTTTAATGGCCGCTACATCATCCTCCTCGAGTCTGTCTCCGTTTTGTTTTCTGATGCAGGCTCTTAATTCCTTTTCCGGAATATCCCTTGGGACATCGAACAGGATCATTCGGGGCTGTCTCCTCTGCGGCGTACTGGCTTTTAGGCCGGCTTCCTTCAGCTGCACGTTCTCGGTGAATGCCTTTAGGCCTTCTGAGTTCGTTGTTTCCACTGCCAGGCCGTTTCCTCCAATCTTTCTTACGGCGGTGACTTGTATTCCCTTCTTCCGAGGGTTTACGAGTGTAAACACCGCATCCCGAGCTTCTTCGCTCGTGTTGATCTCTCCGTCTGCTTGTTCGGGGCGGATGATTACCACGTTTTTCGGTGGCTTGACTGATATCTGCCCGACTTTCTTGCTGCTCATCTTCACCTTCTCCGCGTACGAAGGTTGTTTGGGCTCAGTTCTCGCGGTTTTCTTGACCGCCGTTTCGAGCCGCTTGCTGACTTGCAGCGACTTATTGACCACAGATAGTATCTCTGTGTTCCTATTTTGGGCTGTTCCCGCACTTTGTTCCAGCTTCCCAGTCAGGTAGCTGTTATGGAGCAGGAGCTCTTCTACGATTCCTCGCATTCTTTGAAATGCTTCATGATTGTAGCGGCTTGGTCTTTGTTGATTTTTTTGCTCGGATCGAGACAAAATGCCAGAATTGTGTTCTCTATTTCGCTGGCCTTCTCTTTAATGTCTGGTATCGGCCTTGGCGTTTCAGGAGCTGGTCGAGATTCGTTCTCAGCTTGTCTGCCATCCTCCTCGGTCTTTGTACTTCTTTTAATTTCCCGGCTCTGTTTTCCCGGTGTTGAGCCCTCCCGTTTTTGCACTTTTAGGGGTTGCAGGACCACTCGTGCCTTAGTGGTTGGTGGTATCTGCCCCCGTGTTGCCATTCCCCTGTTTGGCTTCAAAATCGATTTTCCTGTTGCGGGGGCGAGGCCCCAACGGCGTATCGTTTTGCGGTCGCAGGGACTAAGTCCCAGCGGCGTATTGTTTTACGCACGCAGACACTAAGTCCGACGGCGTAACGGCGGCACTAGTCCAGCACTTAAACTTGCACTGCACTATAATTTTTTTTTCACGCGCGGGCACTAAGTCCAGCGGCGTATTGCTTTTTTCGCCCAGACACTAAGTCCGAAGGCGTAGAGGCGGCACTAGTCTAGCACTTTAACTTGCACTGCACTTCTACGCACGCGGGCGCTAAGTCCCAGCGGCGCAGGCACTAAGTCCGAAAGCGTAACGGCGGCACTAGTCAAGCACTTGAACTAGCACTTCTCTGTGTTTTCGAAAATGGCTGCTTTTTGCTGCGTCTTGATGTGTCACTATACGAACGTGGCACTTAGACCGCAGCGTGTTGCTTTGCGGACGCGGATACACTTAGTACCGCTGCGAGCGGCTTCACGAACACCTGCACTGAGTCCCCCGGCGTATCGCTTTACGAACGCGGGCGCTAGTCCCACGGCGTGTTGCTTTACGAACGTTGGCGCGCAGTTACCAAGTAGCCCGTGCGGCGGCGCTGCAGTCCCAAGATGGCTTCCTCTCTGCCCTAACCTCAACCTCGATTTCTACGTCCACTCACGCTTCTATAAAAGCGATCTCCACTGTTTTTTATTATCACTTTTCTTTCTGAGCATTTTCACTTCACTTTCGCGTTATTTTCTCGCCCGATTTCTTTACTTTTCCGTAAGAACTCGAACATTGAGAACGGAGCGACGTGAACGCGTGCTCTCAGTATGCCGCCATCTTGTGGACTCGCCCAGTAAAGTCTGAGAACACACTTTCAAGAATCTCGACCACTTCCATATAAATCAGTTTGGATTTCGTAGGAGGAAGACTACGGTGGACGCGCTGCGCCGGGTAGGTGAATTGGTGGACAGCTCTAAGAGAAGAAAACGGATATGTGTGCTCGCAGCGGTAGACATCAAGAATGCGTTCAACACTCTCAGATGGAATAAGATTTATCTGGAGGTTGAGGCGAGAGAGATACCCCGGTAACTTTCACGTCTTGTAGGCAGCTACCTAGAAGACAGGAAGATTGTAGTCCGTAACAGCGGAGGAACGTTGAAGAGAAACGTTTACGCGGGAGTCCCACATAGTTCCACGCTAGGTCCCCTGTTATGGAATCTTGTCTACGACGGCCTCCTGATGGAGCTTCAGGATATTCCTCGTTGCCTCTGCCGACGACCTGGCACTGATACTTGGCGTGACCAGCCAGGAGGAGATCGGGATAAGCTTGGGCAGGGCAATGAATATAGTAACGAGGTGGTGTGCCGACAATGGACTAGTGATAGGACACGAAAAGACGAAGATAATCCTGCTCACCGGAAAACGTATTCTCAAGGTCATGGATATCCACATTAAGGACCATCCATTGAGAACTAGGGAAGAGATCATTTACTTTGGGGTACAGTTGGATAAAGCAGGAGGTATCGGGCTCACTTTGAGAAAGTTTGTGGTAAGGCCAATGAACTTATGGGGGCGCTGAGGGCGTTGCTGCCTATTGTTAACGGTCCCACTGGCTCAGTCAGGAAGCTTTACTATGGAGTATTGGAGCCAGTGGTGCTTTATGCGTCCCCAGTATGGGCCAAACCGCTGTTGACCATGAATAACAGAAACATCTTGAAAAAGGCAGAAAGGGCCGCACTCATAGGATCGTCTACGGCCTACAGAACTGTGTCGCAAGCAGCGCTGTGCGTATTGACGGGCACAATGCCAATTGAGCGGCTGCGGGCCGAGATCTAAGAACTAAATATGATGAGAACTGGAATTAGAGTAAATTCTATCTAGAGCAGGAATTGCTGAAAGTTCTGTGCAAACGGGGAGGACAGTGGAAGAACGTATAGACGACAAGTGGAGGGATAAATGGAGTGTGTACAGAGAAGATAATGGGACAAAGAAATTAATGGGTGACGCTTGTGCGTTTAAGAAGTACAAAAAAAATATTGAACATTGGACGATGCAACTGTTGACCAGGCACGGGATATTCAACGCGTATCTTAGGACGATCAACGAAGAGGTTCACTCCAAATGCTGCGATTACGACGCGGAAGTAGACGACGCGGAGCATGAGTTGTTACACTGCCCTATGTAATCCCTTGATAGGACCGAACTGGAGAGCTATGTTGAAATAAAATAGTAAAACAGTAATAGTAAAGTTAAAGAGTAAGACATGTGAGCAGCAAAGTTTTACGTATTTATTCTCCGTCGGACCATTTATACGTTTTACACACATTTAAGACTAATATTTGCACCGCCAAGTCGAAATATTTTAAGTAATCGACAAGGGAACTCGAACCTGATGTTTTTATAGAGAAATTGGACGAAATGTTGACAGGCGAGATTGTAAATAATACTGACGTAGCGGCAATAATACTGACGACAGAGCGGAAAGAATACGGAGGTGCATAGAAAAAACATGTGAGGATAAATTGAAAAAAAGCAGGTAGCGCGGTAAAGAATAAATGCAGAAACTATTGGTGGGAAAACGAAATTAGTAACCTAAGGAAAAACATGATCAAAGCGAGGAGGAATGTGACGAGAACGAAGAGAAAAGCGAATATAGCAATAGATGTTCTAATAAAGGAATTCAAGCCAATGAGGAGGAAGATGAAGTACGAAATTGCCAAGAGCAAAAAGTGAGCGTAAACGGCATTTTGTGAGGTCTTAGAGATAGATCCCTGTGGAAAGCCATACCGTACGGTTATGGCAAGATGCAGGAATAAATTTCCGCCAGATGATATGCCGGATAGTAAGGTAAGGACAATCATAAATGAGCTATTTATTACGAGACACGGACCGCTACAGCAGGATATTGCAGTAATGGACACGACCGACGATGAGGAACACGATTTAATAGTAGAGAAGGACGATGTAAAAGAAATCTCAGAGAAAATTAGCTTTAACAGGGCGGTAGGGATTGACGGAGTAATATCATGAAGTTAATTGTAGGTCACAGGAGCGACATAATGAAGGAAATGATAAACAGGTTCACCGAAACAGGGCAAATTCCAAAGAGATGGAAAGTAGCCAAGTTGATTTTACTCGCTGGGGCTAAGGGCTGTAGGCGCCGTCCTTCCGATCTGGGATGTTTGGTTGGACGGAGGCGGCCCCCCACCCCTCACCTACAGGGTGACGCTGGTGTCACCGGGCACGGGTGCTTCGGTGAGTATCTGCATCGAATCGGAAAGCAGGCGACCGCGTGTTGCCACCACTGCGACGCAGGTGTGGACTCGGCACAGCACACGCTGGAGCACTGCCCTGAAAATAGGACCGGACCTCTCGCCGCCGGCGATCTTCAACGCGATACTGACGAGCGAGAGAGGCAGGCGTGCCGTCGCCTCCTTCTGCAAGCAGGTTACACTTCGGAAGGTGGCAGCGGAGCGGATGAGGAAGGGACTCCCATCTGGAGAGGATCGGCGGGCGAGGACGCGCCTCGGCGAGGCCCGGTGGGATTTAAACATAGGCGCTGACAATCTTAGCGCCCAGGAACCGCCAAGCAGTCCGGTTGGGGATCCGGACGGCCTTGCACGGCGGTCCCAGCAACGGACACCGCGCCACCAGCGAATGGATGGATCATTGCGCGCCGGCGGAATGCTCAGTGTTTGTTGCTTACCTACAGTTCCTAAGCCACTCTGGATCGCAACAGGGTAGGTCAGCGTGGAGGTTTTAGTCGGTTGGAGTCCGACACTACCGCGCCGCCTCTCTCTCCACGTAAAAAAAAGGTTGATTTTACTACCAAAGCCGGGTAAAGATCAGAAATTACCCAATGCGTATAGACCCATCAGCATACTATCAGCACTAAGCAAAGTATGGGAAAAATGCTTAAAACTGGTGATGGAGAGTTGCATGAGTATGGATCCGTTCCATAGGAAGTAATATGGTTTTCGACGGAAACGCAGCAGCGTGGACGCAATAACTCAAGTTATGAAAATTGCGAACAGTTGTAAGAAGAAAAGGCAGATTTACGTGCTGGTAACGCTCGATATAAAGAACGCTTTCAGTACTCTCAGCAGGGAGAGTATAAGAAAAGAAATGATAAGATCGTTATCAGCCAAGATAAGAAGGCTAGTGAAGAACTACTTGGCCGATAGAAAAGTAATTGTCAGCAATGCGTTTGGTACGGTGGAAAGTGGGGTGTTTGCTGGAGCGCCGCAGGGATTAGTGGATTCCTAGGACCATTCCTGTGGAACTTAGCATACGATGAATTACTAGAAAAATAACGTGGCAATAAAAGTCATTGCGTTTGTGGATGACTTGGCGCTTACGTGCGCCATAAAGAAGAATGAATGTGCGAATCGGAGAATAAATGAAGTAATGAAAAAGGAGAGCAGATGGGGTGTGACTGTAGAAACCAGCCTAGTGAAGGACAAAACTGAAATCATAATGATAGCCGGCAGGAGAGTACCGAGGATAATCAAACTAATGTTGGGAGAGTTGGAAACCCAAACGAAAGAGGCAATTTAATACTTAGAGGGAGGAGGAGGTTGGTAATCACATTGTTAGTGTACGGGGAAATCGGTTGTTAGGTTCGGCGCGTTGAGAAGTATATTGCCGAACGTAAACGGATCTCCCAACTTAGCGCGTAGGTTGTATTATAATGTATGGGATGCAATAGTGATGTACGGAGTACCGATACCGATACTTGGTACGGAGTACCAAGGCCGGAGCCTTGAATATTGCAAAAAATAAGAAAGTGATGAGTGGGGGCAAAGAACGGCCCTGATTATAACTACGCCGTACGGTACAGTCTCTCATGCGGCATTATGCGTATTGTCCGGTAACAAGCTGATCTACATCAAAGCAAGCATGAGGAAGGAAATATATGATAAAACAAGAAATCCTAAGAAAGTAACGGGAGTGGAACATGGGATGGGTAATCCCAACACCTTGATGCTAGAAATTAATAATATAATATGTCGGGTTAGGGTTAGAACTTTGGGCGCGCAACAACTCTTCGCGTGAATTAGCCATTGTTTTACACAGCCGAGATTATATTTACGCGTATATACAAGTCTACTACAAAGATTAACAAATACTAAGTCTAGTTAATAATAAGCTTAATGAATAATAAAGTTAGTGAAATAATAAGTTGAACAAATAATAAGTTTAACAAATAATAAGTCTAATAAATAATAAGTTTAACGAACAGAGAGATTAATGAATAGTATGATTTACGAATAATAAGTTTAATGAACACTATTAACACTATTTTTGGGTTCAAACGAATCCACGGTCAACGGGATAACTCTCTACTAAGCGTAAAATGATCTTAAGCACAGAAATACGATTGTTGAAAATGCTCGATGTGTCACTCTCCAAGGCAATCGCAAGAATGCCAGCCTCGTGGAGATTTTTCTCGCTGTATTATTGCATTTGTTTTTCTATATCCGTTTGGAAGCATCGAGAAATATCCAAACATCGTTGCTAGGCAAACTCGTTGGAAGCATCGAGAAAGTTCCAAACGCCGTTGCTAGGCAGTTTTTGCCTGGAGTTTGATTGTTAATACAATGTATGTCCCATTGTATCAGCGCCTCCGAGGCAACATCACACGTGGCTAGGCCCGCTCCCGAGGCCGCATGCCGCCACAACCACATTTCTCGGAAAACCCATACAACCACTCCAGACCTCCGTTAGACAAAACGTCCATCCCGTGACCGTGGCTACGTTCGGCGACCAATTGTCACCGTGAACCCAATCTCGCTATCACAAATCTCGAACAATTACAGCTATGATAAAATCTAGGCTAGAGTACTAGAAGATGTTCCCAAAATTTCCAAGGAACGGCTTCGGCTTTCCTTTCGTCTCCAACAAATATATAATAATATAATAAATAAATAATAAATAAACCTAACGAAGAGTCGTAAATCGAATAGAATAATTATAACAAAGATAATTTCGCTAAAAATAATTGTAAAAAATGCAACATTGTTCAATATAAATAAGAAAGAAATATCACTACACGATGCAAATGCTAACTGGGCACGGCATTATTTATTCCATAAATGCAGGAGGAAGGTAAGGAAAGACGTGGAATTAAAATGGTGGGATTGTGGGGATACAGAAGACGAGGCGAAGCACGTGCTGTACGTATGTCCGAAATGGATAAGCTAGCGCACGGAGCTGGAAAATTTAGTGAGGGAGAGGCTAAACGCATTTGCATCATGGCCCTACTTCATAGGACTGGTCCCTATCACCGCGCGCGGTCCGTCGTACATACAGTAAATAACATCCGAATTCTTCATGGGATTTATCGAAAATTTACTGTTCAAAACGATCGGTGGACAATGTTACGTCGCAAACATCGCATTTGACATTCTTTATTTTTCAAGTGGGAGGAAAGAAGTGAGGTGCGGATGTAGTTGAGGTGCTAGTTCTACTACGGGTTTATATGTCGCTGGTGGGGTACTGCGGCGTTTTCTTCTAATTTAGGTGTCGTGGAAGAAGAATCAGTTTACGGGCGCCGGGATTTGAACCCGGATCCCGAACGTTCGTAACCTAAGGCGCTAACCACTGCGCAGCCGTCCTCCGACGTGAGTTGCTATCGAGAGCCGCCACAGAAGTACAAAGTGCACAAGGATAAATAGGTAACGGATAGACGACAACCCCGAAATAATGCCGAATGGTAATGCTAGGTTTGTCTTAGGACCTATTTTTTTGTTTTTTTTTTCGCGAGGAGGGGAAAATGCATTACGCGTGCCAGACGACCCGCGTCGCCGGGTTATGTGGGACTCGGCTGATGTCATACCGACTAAAAGCACCTCCCCTCCCAATCCTTCTTTGAGCGTCAGCACTGTTAATAGCACATTACTTTGACGAGACCCCATTCGACGCGTCTCAACTCCTTATCTAACGAATGCTTCCGTTTCTTCGGAGATAGTCATCATCCTGTACTTGACCTTCTTCGAATCGCTTCGCCTTTATACCTTTCTGGTGCCTGTCTAGTCTTCATCACTGCTCCACAGAAACTACGGAACAACCCCCAAGTATGGTCGTCGGCCGACACTAATGCGGTCATGTCATTCACTGTGAGCGCGTCGACATTTTCCAGAGCAGTACGCTGGTTTACCCTGGTCTGGTACGTTGGTCTTGGACACCTCAGTAAGGCGTGCGCCGCATCATCTGGGCACGCGTCGTAATCCTAGCATTTTTCGACGGTTTCCTTGTTTATTCTGACCCTATGTGTGTTGAAGATATCATGCCTAGACAACAGCTGCATGGTGTAGTGGTCCATAGTTCTCTTCCTCTTTCTAAAGACGGCTGCATCCTCGATCAACCTCCTTGTCCAATTGTTCGTGTTGGACCTGGTCCACTCTCTTCTCCACTCGTCCACCGCTTCCTCTACGTAAAGATGGAGCTGATTTAGGAGTGCTTCTGAGTCGCTGAGGTCAGGTCGGGCTAGTTTTTTCCTACCCCGTAGACTTTTCCTCCCCACCCGCTCAGATATGAATGGCCATAGTCCCTGCCAACACACATCGCCATATGCGAAACAGTCCTGTAGGCCGTTGAGGTACTTATTAAGGCACTCCTCTGTGCCCTGCAGAGTTTGCCTACTGTCTTAA
The DNA here is from genome assembly GCF_040668555.2 of Bombus flavifrons. Taxonomy (NCBI): domain Eukaryota; kingdom Metazoa; phylum Arthropoda; class Insecta; order Hymenoptera; family Apidae; genus Bombus; species Bombus flavifrons. The sequence continues at coordinate 1,192,305 of NC_138451.1, forward strand.
TCCCCCTAAGCGCATCCACCCAGACCAGGAAAGCATATAGCACGGCCGACTCCCATACGCGAATGTACAACTTCTTACAGGCGTCAGAGGGGCCGTTCACATTCGGCAGAAGCCCTCTGATGGCGCCCACAAACGCGTCCGCTCTAGTGCAAACTGCTTCGATGAGGTCACTGTATTTCCTTTCGGAGTCCAACACCACGCCTATGTATTTAACACTTTCGTTTGTGTTAAGCACCTCTCCTGTCAAAGTCATGTTAAAATTCTTTGGAACACTCATTCAATAAAATGATCTCAGTTTTATTCTTTGCTATCTGGAGACCCGAATTTTCACACCATTTTAGGATCCTCTTCATGTGGAGATTCAAGTTGACCTACACACTTTCCTTCTTCGTCAGACCCACCAAGATAGCAAGGACGTCCGCAAATGCAAAAGCTCTCAAATTCACTAGATTGTCAAATCCAGCCAACAGGCCATCGTAAACTAGGTTCCACAGAAGCCTACCACAAAGCCCTGTGGAACACCAGCAAAAATTTGTTTAACGATAAGACCACTCAGGTTGTCTGAAACTACGAATCAGTCCTTGAGGTAGTTCGCGAGAACCCTCGTCAGAATGTAGGGGTGGCTCCTGCGCTTTGAGTCTTTCAGGATTACCTCCCACCGCAGGGAATTGAACGCGTTTTTAACATCGATGAACATCATGACGCAGACCATGCCCTTCATTCTGCAAGAATCGGCGAACTTGCAGACCTACGTGATGGCATCGATGGTACTTTTTTACAAATTGATTTCGGTGGTACGGGTCCATTCTCAGTTTCTTCTCCATGACCGACTTGAATGTGTATCCCCATACTTTGTTCATCGCCGGTAGGGTACTTCTTGGTCAATACGACGAGGCCAACATGGGATCCTTACCCGGTTTAATGAGCAAGATCAACCGGGCCACATTCCATGTGGCTGGAACTCTTCCCGTCTCGTAAATAGAGTTCACCATATTGAGCAGATCGTGCGCCCGATACTCGAAAATCCATTTGAATACGTTCCCGACACCCCGTCGGTCACAACGGCCTTGTTCACATTCAGCCGACCAACCGCTGCTCTGAGCTCGTCCATTTGGACCACACCATCTCCGGGGGTTTCTCCGCCATTTTCCTCTGTTACGTCCTCGTTAGCAACGCCCGTGTCCTCGATTAGGAAGAGTTTGGCGATAATATTCTCAGCCTGCTGAGCGTGGCAATGGCTCTTTTATACGGAAGGCCCCATGGATCACGCCATGGATGGAGGGTGGCTGTGAACTCCTTCCAGGCCAGTCTCTTGCTCGAATAGATAGCTGACCTGAGCTCTTTCCTATTCTTCCTATAATCGGCATCAAAATGAACGGCGCGCTCCTTATTTTGTCGCCTCGATCTCTGTGTTAATCTCCTCCTCCTAAGGCCCCCCTCGAAGCCACGCTATCTCGTCGTTCCACCAATAATTTGTGTTTCTACTCCCCTTAGGGGGAAATACTGTATTGAGTGAAGCCTCACAGGATTCTTCAATGATCCGCTGTAGGTAATCCTTTTGCTTTATCGTCTCCCTGGACTGATCCTTCAATAATTTATTTTTCTTGTCTCTACTTAAAAACTTCTCGGGTATAACGTCCTTCGTCGAATATTTAAAACATTTCTTCCTTCTATAATTGGCGCCTCCTCTGAACTCGTGCAAAACCTATCTGTGATCCGAAGCACTGCATTCTCCAAGGACCCCAAAACGCGTATGCTTCTCAAGGAGCTTACTGCTCGCGTTCATTATATCCAGGAAACTCCTCTTCGAGCCTCTCTAAAATGTAAAGCCATCCAGGATCCCAATAGGAGCAAGGTCTTTCCTGTCCAGAACCTCCGTCAGCGTCTTTCCCCTTCTGTCAGACTTAGGACCACCCCATGCCATGGATTTCACATTGAAATCACCAACCATGTTCACTTCATTGCACCTCCTCGCAGCTGTCCCGATGGATATGTCGAGCCTCTCAGTGTACTGATCATAGTTACTTATACTAACGTTGGGCGAGCAGTAACCGCTCACGCAGTACACTTCCCCTATCTTGATCCCGACAAACCCCCCTTCTTCGATTAGCGTATTTTCGCTGAGGTGGAGGCCATTAAATCTGGTTGCCCAGATAGATGTATCCCCCTTGGTATCGTTGTACTAAAAGGGGAGCTGTCTATTCAGTTCAGATATGATGACTACATCGACGCGCCGTTCCCAGGCCAGCTGCTGCATCAGGTCCTGGGCAAGCCTACTCCTATTTAAAATTATCTGAACCACCTTCAGGGTGCTCTCCCTCTAGTTGCCTCTTTCCGTATTATCCTGCTGAGCGTAGGGCATGCTAGAGACGCCATGACATGATTAGTCCGAAATTCGGACCCCCTACTGCACAGTATGCACTTCGGATCGTTTCCGCAGTTTGATATTGTGCGCCCTATCTCGCCATATTTCCGGCAGCGCTCCTTGCCAGGACTGTACGAACTCCTATTCGTCATGTGCCGCATCTCATGGCACCTATAACATCTGATTATTTTAGGCAAAACCCGCATAGTGGCAACGGTAAGGCCTGTTCTCATTTTTACTCTCCCTTTCTTGCTCGCGATATACGTAGCCAATATAACAGCAATCGCAATCTGCGTGCCCCAGGGTGCTGCTTTTAACGACATTACCTCCACCACGCTGGTATCGTTTACTCCCAGCCCTCTTGCTATGTCCTGCATGAGATCCTCCTTAGTTTCTTCCTCCACAGATACCCTACTCAGGAGGGTGATAACACAGACCCTATCCCTGATGGATTCTTTGATCTTAAGGGCAACGAGTATATCGCCGCCCCTTGTATGCCTGACACCCGTGCTTTCATTCAATGCCTCCTTGGCCCCCGTAAGCTCCCTATACTTTTGAATCCAGTCCTCATCCTTCCGGACTATCATCAAGAGAGCCTTAAATCTGTTACATATCCTCGGCTTCCATTCGCCTTCTATTAATTGTTGGTCTAGATTTGATGATCCTCTCTTTAAGCCTCCTTTTATCTCTTCTACTCATCTGGACAGTCAACTCCCTACCAGAATCGCATGTTTCTCTAGTCACGAGGTCGGTGTCATGTAAAATAACAAAAAAAAAAAAAAAGAAAACAAATTTAAGATGATAAATAAAGATAGGAAGTTTATTTTTTTTCTAACATTTTGTTTACAATTTGCTTCTGAGCTCTAAGCATGACTTTTCAAGACTGACTCTTGCAACTCGACTTCCGATCGGAATCGGTTATTTTTCTTTTGTCGCCCCCTCAATATTCCCACTGTCCTCGACTTTGTTAGGCGTCCGCGACTGTTGCCACACAAGCCTTCTTCTCGAACATTCGGCGGAAGCACCGTTGGGATATTGGTGGTTCATTAGGCAGTTCGCTTCGGCGATATATATTGTTGTCGAGTGCCGCCACATATTTGTCTCCGGTTTTGAACTGAGCCGGTCGTGACATCGGCTTCGTTCCTTCTCCTCTCGCTGCATATCTCCGCGTACGAAGTATCACCTCTCTTTGCCCTTTTTATGTCGTCCTCCTTGCTGTCCTCTGGTGGCGACACAATTTTGCTCTTACTACTGTATTCCACTAGAACTCACTTTCCCTACTTCGACTTGGGCCGTAGGGGTGGGGTGGTTTATGTCGAAGCGTTTACCTCGGCAGGCATATCCACCCGCCTCCTGCCTCTACGACCCTTCTTACCCAATATTACGTTTAATTTATCCCACACACAGCCCATTTTCATATCGGCCGATGCTGCTATTTCACCAATCTTTGAGTCCTTGTTGGTATACCTCTTAAGCTTATCCGCCGCATGTCTCATTTCATCGATGGCATCTGTCATCAAATTCCTTAACTCGTCCCACTCGTCGAGACTAACTAGCACATAGTTTGCTTTTTCAGGCTCGATTCTTGATGTAATAATATTTTTATTCTTCATTGCCACTCTAGAGCGTGGTTCCCTCGGTTGTTTGGCTTTAAACATCATCGGAGTATTATAGCTGCTACTCTCGGAAGCGGAAGCCTCCCCCTCGGATACGCTAGCAGTCTCCTCGACCGTCTCATTGGTCGATTTCGCCGCCAAATTCGACCAAGTTACGAGGGAACTTTCCTCACTGCCGATGGCTCCTTTCACGACCGGAGTTAAGAATTCCTCCTTGTCTGTAATAACCGAGACTATTCTCGGCGGCGCCCGTCCACTGCTAGTCTTTAGGCTGCCCGAGCCCTTCTTCTCTACCACCTCTCTTATGTCGTTGGTAAACTCCAGCATCTTCGCACTCTTCTTGGGGGGAGGGGGCTTCACCCCTTTATAACCCTTTCTGCTGCTCCTCTGGTTTCCTGCTCCAATTCCGCACTCCCCTGCACCATTACTATGGTCCACGGTCGTATTTTCCGATCGAGAGGACGTCCCGGAACCCACCCTCCTCTCGTCGTTTGCCCAGTCGCTAGATAACCGTCGGGTAGAGCCTGGAACGTCACTCGAATCAGCGAATCACGTGAACTGTATGCCAAGGTATGCTGGTCTTAGATATAGAATGTAATTCAGCTTGTATTTTACCTGAACTTGCCTTCGAAACTTGACAAGCATGACAGTTCTCTACGAATTTACAAACATATTTTCGTCATTCCTTCGAACCAGTAATACTCGTATAGTTTCTCAAGCGTTTTATCCCAACCTAAGTGCATAATGGACTGGTGCACATGGTTAATAACGGACCTCCCAAAACCTCTTGGGACAATGGGCAAGCAGAGAGTTCTGCCTTTTCTCTGTATCATACGATGAAGGGTACCGGACCGTAATTCATACGTATTCGCGATATTTTCCGTGAGCTCCTCGTTTTGCAATTTGTTGACGATCTCAGAAATTTGGGGGTCGCGGCATTGTCCCGCTAATAGCCAATCTTCAGAGATTTCGGTCGGATTGATTTCCTTCTCTACGACTTTGTTGATCGTACGGTGATCCGTTGACGGGGTTTCGCGAGAAGAAATCTACATGGGCCTCTCGTTTACCTTCTTGATACATAATATCAAAAGTAAAAGTTTGTAAGTAAGCATACCACCCGTAAACCCTGTCATTTAAATTCACCCCATTTCTAGATGACTTCAAGGAATTACAATCAGTAACAACAAGAAATTCTCGACCATGTAAATAGTGGCGAAAATGTTTAACAGCGTTTAACGACTGCCAACGTCTCTAGTCCATATGAATAATACCTAGATTCCGCAAGGTTAGTTCGTTTTCTGTAATATTCCGCTACCCTGTTTTACCTTCAACCTTATACATTAAAGTAACCCCATATACATCCAAACTAGCGTCAGTACGTAATTCTAGGGTCAAATATCGTTAACACCAAAGCATCAGTCAGGACGGAAATTACCTTTTGCCTCATCTTTTCGCGTTTATCTGTCCAAGTTATGTTTTTGTTACCGGAAGTAAGTGTGCATAGAGGTTTCATTACCTGTGAAAATTTAGAGACGAATTTCCGGAAGTAAGAAACTAAACTTATGAAGTGTCGATGCTGTGTGACGGTCGTTGGTTCAGGTAAAGAACTCAAGATTTGTATTTTCCGGATTGAGGCGAACTTCTCCGTTATGAATTGCATACCCCAAACAGAGTACCGATATGTTTAGGAAAGAGCATTTAGAAAATTAGAAGAAAATCCGGCATTTACGAGGGTATTTAATACGGTGTACAATCTTTCTAGAGCTTGACCAATAATTAGAGCATCATCCAAATAAACAACAACGTACGATTGGGACGTTTGCTATCACGCGTGTTTTCAAAGGAATCTCAAGGACGATTTCTCCTTTCGTTTGTTCGCAACACTAAAATCACCAGCCGCTGTCGAAGACAATGAAGAAAAGTGCGGTACAGATCACTCCAACCAAATGGTTTCCTATGTCACCACAATTAGAAAAAGGATCAGATGGTACAGAAGACTTGGTACGACTACTTCTGGGGATTTCTGTGGGAAACGCTTTGGTGGTTTAAAAATTGAAGCAAGGAAGAAATTAGAATATTTAGAAAAGTATTAGTTGAAAAATTATTAAGGTTGTCTAAAAATGCAAAAATCCTTGTTTCAACGGAGTCAGCGTAATATCGCCGTTCGGAAAAAACGATTATGAAAATAAAAGGACGTCGAATGGACAGAACAAAGGCACAAAAGAATTTGAAGAAAACAACAACTTATTGTCCAAATCGTCCAATGCTGTACATTTTCTAGAATTAGGATGAGTAGGGATTTGGCGAAATCTGCTGGCCATATCAGACTAGTAAAATATCTCGCATTTGCAATCTCGCGATTTGATCCGCAATAAGGGGTAAAGGATACCAATCCGCGACCGTATTTTTATTTAGTTCTCGAAAATCTACCAATCATCTGTCTGAACCATCGTTCGTCTTCACGAGTAACATAGACCTCGCGAACGGTGAATTACTAGGCCTTATGATACTTGGCTCCAATTAATTCGCTTATTCTCTCACGTACTATTCTGCGCTTTTCCTTGTTAAGTCTATAAAGACTTCTTTGTACGGTGATATTAGGATCAATTAAATGTATTTCTAACCGGCCTGTATTTACGCGAGTACGTAGGAAACCCGTAGCGGGTGAATCTTTGAATTTTCGAAAAGAAAGATTAATCGACTTTTATCACTATCACGTACATCATTGTCAACTCCATTAACATCGATCTCGTTTAACGGCGGTATTGTTACAGGCATTAATTATTTTTATTTTACACATATGGGAGCTATTTTGTGTAATATTACGTCAAAGCCTTGGCTTAAGATTTGCGATCATTCACGATATCATATTTTAAATAACTGTCAGCGAGGACATGAAAAATTTATCTCTAATGTAAAACCACTAACACCTGCAAGGCGCAAGATTTGAGATGTGCGTTTAGTACAAATATTTCTTATTCCTCGCATTACTACTGTATCAATCGTTCTTTTGCCAGAAAATCTCAAGACTACGGATTCTTTAATTAGTGAACACTCGGCTCCAAAATCGGGGTAAAATGAAAACGACTCACCCGGATGACTTGATCCACCAGTTGGTGCTCCCACTACGTAGAAGTCGATTCGACGCTAGTTATTGAAATTATATTCAGAGTACTGCATTGGGATCATGCAGCGGAGTCGAAGCCCGCGGTTTCAGGGTTAAAACGCGGCAGCGAAAAATTGTTAGGATCCACACTCGATTTTTGCACTGGCGACAGAATTAACTCGCGCACGATGGTCGTAAGCTCTTGCACTGTTATAACCGGCACTGATCCCACTTCTGATGTCGGGTTCACATCGGAATTAGGGTTAGGGGCGTCAAACGCCCCGAATCTTCGTTTGGATTACACATTGTCGATAAGCAATAGAGAAGACATTGACTAGTGCAGATACGATTATTATAGAATTGGACAAGTAACCGTGGTAATTAGATACTCGAGAAACTAATGACAATGATCCTAAGTTCAATAACGAATCCGCGGTCAACGGGATGATGGACGAACGTGCTCACAAGATCTAAGTCGGACTCTTTGTTAATACGTGGAATATTCACCGAGCGTACAGACGCTAAGTAAGTCGCAAAGGGAGAGAATCCTGTTTCTTCGTGTTTCGCGGTGTTGTATCCTAAACAAATGAAATTAAGTACTTGGTCCCATTCTTTGTCATCGTCGTGCAATGCAGTACGAATTAAGTCTTTAACTGAGGCATGCGTTCTTTCGAGGGATCCATTACTCTGTGATTGAAATGAAGTTGTTTTGATGTGTTTGATTTTAAAGGCTTCTTCAAATTTCATCATTAAATCGCTAACAAAATTTTGTCCCTGGTCTGTTAGGATCGTCTTTGATGCCGAAAATATGTAAATATAGTGTTCAATGAGCGCGTTAATTATGGATTCAGTTCGCTGCGTTTTAAGGGGGACTAATATCAGATATTTCGTAAGTTCATCGTGAATTGAAAGCATGTATTGATTTTCGTGTTTGGTTTTCGTCATCGGTCCTATGATGGGCATAGTGATTTTGTCGTTAGGATTAAGTGGCGTGTCTGAGATTTGTGGGGATTCTTTGGGTCTGATACGTGTTAGTTTCTCCTTTTGACATGTGTCGCATGTTTTCACGAAGTTTTCTGCTCTTTCTAAAAGTTCGGAGATTTTGAATTTATCCTTTATCCGTAGATACGTTTTCGGTATCCCTAAATGTCCTACGGTGTCGCTATGGTTTTCCTTTATTTCTTGTAGTATTTCGTTTTCGTCTAGTTTTAAGATGGGATTAGGCGCATAAGTAATTTTCTTGCATGTGTCGTTAAAATATGTTAGCATGAGCTTAATCTGCATTTTCTCTAATTCAGTGAAATCATTATTTCCTACGCCGATTTTCGTTGTAACTTTAAGAATTTTGTAAAGTCTTCTGATCCAAAGTGTCTCGTCGTATTCTCCTAAATCGTTTCGAGATAATTGGTAAAATGTTTGGTCATTCCGTTTAATTTCTAAGAGTTTCGGATTCTCGTTGTTGCCTTTCCATGCGTTGAATGAGTTAGTGTGATCCATACTAGGTCGAGGTTAACTACTTCGTCGCGAGTTACCGCGTGAACTCTAGTAGAACTCAGTATTGCTCTTAGTCCTTCGTTACTTGCATCGGTAGTTAAGGTAAAGGTTTTGTTAAAATCTGGGTAAGCTAATATTGGGGAATTACAAAGTTTGTCTTTTAAAGTATCAAAGGTAGTCTGGAGTTTGTCAGTCCAATGGAATGGTGTGTCCTTTTTTGTTAACTCTGTAAGGCTTTTCGCGATTTTAGAAAAGTTGCGAATGAATTTGCGGTAATAACCTGCTAAACCTAAGAATGATTTCACGTCCGTGGCATTGCGGGGTAATCGAAAGTTTTTTACAGCGTCTAATTTCTTGGGGTTTGGTTTAACTCCTTCGGCTGAATCTACGTGGCCTAAGTATTCTAGTTCGGGTTTTACGAATTCATATTTGTCCGGTTGCAATTTAAGTCCTAATTCTCTGAGTCTCTGAAATACCATCGCGAGGTTGTCGTTATGTTCTTGAATCTTTTTTCCGAATATCACTATGTCGTCCAAATAAACAAAGCAATATTTTCCTACAAGCCCAGTTAAGGCTCTGTCCATTAATCTTTGAAAGGTAGCGGAGGCGTTTTTAAGTCCGAATGGCATTGGATTCAATTGAAAGTGCCCTTGCGGTGTCGAAAATGCGATATATTTCTTAGATTTCTCGTTCATAGAATTTGGTGGAATCTTGAGGATAAATCAAGTGTCGAAAACAATTTTGCGTTTCCTAGTTATGTTAGAATGTCGTCTATATCAGGTAAAGAGTAAGCGTCTTGTTCTGTGAGTTCATTGATTTACCTAAAATCAACAACTATTCTCCATTCCTGTTTTCCTGAGGCGCCTAATTTTTCGGAACTACTCATACCGGAGAGTTATAAGGGGATTCGTATTCTTCTATAATATGTTTCTTCAACATGTCTCCTATTTGTCGAGAAATCTCGTCTCGATGACATTCCGGTGGTCTATGATGCACCATAGTGTACCACACTCCCATACTTATTCTCATCCCATGCTGATTATAAACAACTCTCATTATATCCCCCCTATCTCATAACTTAATTAAATTAATAATATAAATTAATTTGTCCACATATCTCATTAAAATAGAACCATCTATAAACTCATACTATAAAATCGTTATACTACTCATTATATTATTTATCCACCTATATAATTAATATTAAACTTCGAGTCATGCCTTATAAAATGCCTTACTACATACATACATTTATTAGAGTAATAAACTTTAACGCATTATATTACATTAACATAATTCCTTAATACTAGTAACTTATCTACCTTAATACTAATGGCTATAAAATTTCCAACGGCCTATCACGCCAGAATGCACCATGATTAATTGCATCCATTCTAAACATCCATCTTTATAAATAGGGGAATAAAAACACATACTACTGTCCAATCCAAATATTTATAATAAGACTTCTCCTGCCACTCAACGTGTCACGGGCACACCGTTAATTCAACCTATCAACCACAACTCAACCTTTCTACTTCAGGGTAGACCAAGTTACAGGAATAACGGATTTAATACCTCTCATAAAACGATTCCTTAACTAAATTAAATAATCAAAGAATCTCATACCCAGCAAATACAATATTGTAAACCCATTACGTCAATCTCCTATACAACAAATTTACTGTGATAATATCGCTGGTCAAATCATTATTTCGTAATTGCCACTAATTTAATATAATTCACTTAAGCTTAACTATAAACAGCTAAGTAACTCAAACTAGTTGCATGTCCAACATTTTATTTTACCAGTATAGCGCATACATAACCTATCACACCTCTATGTAGATATTTATTATTTCTCAAATATTACATGTTATACTATACAATCACTTTTAGTAGCCAAGTTTGTCCATAAATAACGCATATAACTAAAATTCACGCAGCAGACTGATTTGGCCCATATTTAATTTATAAATATCTTCTACAGACTCAACGCCCATAAGCACACCGTTACAACTACTTCGTCGCCAGGACTCTTCCAAACCCAATAAATTAACTAATAATACATCGATTTAAACGGTTCCTTAAATATCTATACACCGTTTAATATCTTCCTTTCCATGTTAGATCTCGTGGGCCACTAAGTAACGCGCTTATTTCATAGGGACAGTTCTGATCTCAAATACCTTAATATATAACTGTGTCTTTTACGTATTTTATATCGTTATATTAACATATTCCAATCGTCCTGATATACTACAACGGTTCACTTTCATTATTATCACATATATTAGTCCAATATTACTCATTTTTAATATTTAACTACCGTACGACCACGGCTATTATAACGACTTTCAGTGTTTTCTACAGTCAAAATTTTTCCATCACACTGTCTCTGTCACTTTTAATATCAGAATCTCTAATCATATTTGAATGCGCACACATAATAAAATAGATAGTCACCAAAAAAACTTAATTTCCACTTGATTTTACGGGAGCGAGCCGAAGCACATCCTCACCCTTCAACATCACAAGCCGAACACCTTGTCTTAGAACCTAGCGTAGTAAAGAAAAAGAGAAGGGGTTTTTCGTAGGTATGGTGCTATCATCTTGCCGAGTCCCACATAACCCAGAGGCGCGGACCACGTAATCGCATTTTCTCCTCCTCACGCAAAAAAAAGGTTGGGATTCGGTTGGGTCCCAAAGGTGCTTGTGTGGCACAGCACTCTTCACGCCCACCGGTACCAAGTGTGAACTCCTCCTCAAAGTCGGTGAGGCCTGATAAACACTGGCTTGCCAGTGGCTAACACAGGAATGGCTATCGCAAACACCCTTCCCCTGTCCCGTCCCTTTACCACAATCCCTCCCTCGAGAAGCGACCGGTGGTTCCGCAAGAAGATGCCGACTGTATAAGGATGGCCACGTGGGCTAGACACCGACCATTCCCGAGGGAGAGAACAGGGAGGCAAAGTGGAGTAAACATCTAGACACGACGGAGATCCAACAAGGGGTCGTTGCGGGCTAATAACCCGCTGGATCTGAGTGAAGCTTCTGGCTCGGAACCGAACATGATTTGGTCCCGCTCGCGAGGCCCGGAGGGGCCGTCTTACCTAGGAGCCCGGAGGTCACGACTCTTCCTTCTTTCTACCACTTCCCTTCTCCGTTACCTCTCAACTTCCAAACTCTCAGGGGCTGCGCACTCGCTGGCGAGTCGCAGTACGGGTATGCGATCCCGCGGTACCCTGGCTTAAATATCGTATCCCATTGGACGTGACTCAATGAGCCGGGGGGATCTGCCTTCATTAACCGGACCGCGGAGACAACCTCTATAAAACATCCCTAATTCTAAGCAGCGCTGCACGGCGACGGGGTACCTCGCAGTCGAGGGCACTGCGAGGTGGCTGGTGGATGCAACAGTCATTAGCGGCCACCCCTGGGGTACCTAGCGTCCCCCCGGCGGCGTCAGACTTCCCCTGGTAAGCGGCTCTGCCGGGGGCGACATAATTTTCGCAGAAATTGGAGACACACAGAAGCCTTAGTGTAACTGAGTAAGTTAGTAGTGACTCAGTAGTGAGTCAGATAGTGTAACTCAGTAGTGACTGAGTGAGGTCAGTCGTCCCCAAGAGACGGTTGAACGTCTGACCAAACAGTGCACGGAGAGGGCAGCAAGGGGTGGTAATAACGACGGTGAATGACAAGAGGTGAGGTTTACCTCTACGAGGGGGACGAAAGGACTCCCGGGGCCCCAACGGGAGCGATTATGGGTCCCTCCGCTGTTACGTTGGGACGGGGAATAATGTAAAAACGAAGGCTAAGGACACGGAAAGATTCGGTGATCCAGCGCCTCGAGATAATGCCAGGGAGCGCGGTTTCCCCGGCTACGGTCGCTGCCGCCGTTGCAAGAGCCGTGCAAGCACGGTCGCGGCCGGCGAGAGACATCTCGCGGTCGACCGTGAAGTCGTCGGCCGACGAGGTAGGATTTACCACCGTCGTAGGAGGAGGAAGAGGGAGAGCGAGGAGAAAGAACAGAAGGCCAGTGGCGCAACCTCTTCCAACGATCCATGTGCCGACCGCGGGCGCAAGAGCCGAGAGACGGGTATCGTCGTCGTTGCCGTTGTAGCGTAATAATTTATCAAATTATTACAAAGTGTCGATCTCGAAACAGGTGATCGAGCTCTTTATTTTCACACACTTATACAATAAACTTTTCGAGGTTCACAACGATAAGGTTTTGGGTAGGTTTTGAGTATTGTCGACTGCAGACTGCTCGGGTGATTTCGGGAGGAGTATTTATATGAGTTTAGTTGTTGGAGTGGGAGAAAGACTCTGGACTTTGGTTGTATGTTTGGAGTGACTGGATGTTACCCTGGCGGTGACTCATGATCATTCTTCATGATGATTCTTCGAGGTGGTATATGTTGGTCGGGATACAGATGATCCCGCGTTCAACGGGATGATAGGGCGTTTACACAGACAATTGAAAGCGGCGATAAAGTGCCACGACACGAGCAACTGGGTTGAAGCATTACCAGTAGTATTATTAGGCATTCGTACCGCGATAAAGGAGGACTTGAACACAACGGCAGCCGAAATGATCTACGGCATCGGCATACGATTGCCGGCCGATTACTTTAATGCGACCAAGCAGCAGGCCAACACGGAGTATACAAACCGGTTTAAAGAACAGATGGGAAAGGTCAGGCCGCATCCGGCTACGCGTCATGGCGGAACAAAAGTTTTCGTTTTTAAGGAGTTAGAATCGTCGCCGTACGTTTTCTTGCGTCATAATGCGATAGGAGGTCCTTTACAGCCCCAGTTCGACGGATCGTTCAAGGTTGTAAAAAGGGGTGAGAAGGATTTCGTAATTAAGATAAACGATCGTGACGTAACGGTTTCCATAGACCGTTTAAAACCGGCGTTCGTAGTCCCAGAAGACCTGGAAGAGAAGACCACCGAACCTCGAGACATACTTACTCCGGCAAAGCAAGCGAATGCGCACGATGAAAGCAGCGCAAACAGCTATCGAACTGCTGAAGAACGCACATGGGATGGGTATGTCACGCGGTATGGACGTAGAGTCCGTTTTCCAGTGGTATCGGGTAGGTCTTGATTAGGTGTTGTATCGGTATCGGCGATAAAATAGCGACGACCGAGAAACTTCGTAAATACTTTAAAAAAAATTTTTAACTTAAACGTTATCACTGGAAGGGGGGTAATGTAGCGGAACGCGAACAGGACAATTCAAATCTTGTTGTTGTTTTGCTTCGGAGTAGCAAGACCGTTAGATCACAAGTATTGTAGAAAGTAACAAACTCCGAGCAAAACAAGGTCGCCGTTACATACAACCGTCAAACGCAGCCGAGTTCAAATTTTCCGGCTGTCCCCCTGATATATCTATGATATATATGCGTTATGATACGCATTAAAAGATTACGGACATAAGCGAAGTTTCTCGGAGATATCAACAAGTCGTATTTATATTTTGTACCTGTGACTGTGTTATACTTTAATAACATAATACTTATCTGAAATATATACATTAACGGAAATAACGAAATCCTGCTATTTCACTACACTTATAATAGACCAATCCTCCACAACGGTTTCATTTCGGCAGCAAAATAGATTGATACATAGACTGTTCGGTATACATTTTTTTTATGCATTTGAATGCTCCTATCTTGCTTAATCCGTATATACCTAGCACGCCTAACGCTATGTACCCTGATATCTGGAGCGTAGTTAGTCCCCAATACTGTATATTTTTGATCCTAAGTTCAAAATTAAGAGTTTCTATCTCGTCGTCTATTTTATCGATCGTGGTTTTATAGCCTTGTAAATTATCTCTTATCTTTGGTGCCCGCTCGAGTTTATTTAACAGATGAGTGAAACTATCGTTTGCTTTGAGCGCTAGGGTTTTTGTTTTGATTTCGTATTTGACTTCGTTTTTTGTTTCGCCTATACGCATGTGTTCATCTTTGTACAGTATATCGCAGGAAGTGTTGGCTCTTATGATGGAAGGCTTGTCAAGTTTTTGCAAGGTATGTTTCGTTTGGCAAATTGTGTCTATTTCTATCGGATTTGCCGGCATCGCAATGTAGCAGTTGCTAGTTTTGAGCGGTATAAAGCTAATGTCTTCAATCTTAAGTACAGTTATTTGGCAATGTTCGATGTGAGGTTTGAAGTTTATTAATTCGCTGCGACAATCGGTTCTCGAGTTTCTGTCATGGATTAGTAGTGTTTGTTTGCATATAGTGGTTCCGGCTCGATTCTTACAAAGTTTGTTAAAGTACTCGATATCAGCGTTTATAAATGAAAGACCTGAGGTTAAATATATCTGATGTTCGACTACTGGTGCCAAAAATACTCCATTTCTCTTACTCGGGATAGGATATACCTGTAATATGTTCCATTCTGTGTTAGAGACTAAAGGTACTATGATTTTGAAAAATATTTTGTCATCTACTGTGAAGATTTTAAGATCACTGATGTCGAGTATGAATTGAAAATGTTCGGTTTTGGCAGAGATCGCGGTATTGTACATTTGGCTACCTATTGCCTTGGCGTAATTTTCTATATATTCATCGAGGTCGAGTATTTGTGGACTAATTATTCCTTGTTTACCTAATATCATGACGTATTTTATCTAATTGGAAGTGTAAAGTTTGCATCGCGGTGTCGAGTTTCGTGATCATCTTAAGCATAAATCTATCGATATTTGCCTGCCGTTGTTGTTTTAATATATCGCTATGTGATTTCTCTAAGTAGTTTAGGTTTTCTGAGTTTACAATTTTTCTAATAAGTGCTGCTTGATTAGCTATTATGGTCTTGATTTTATTATTGTCATCGAATAGTTTGACCATATTGTTGTTTATGAGCGTAAGATCGTCATCGTCGAGAGTTCCGAACAGACTTTTCGATACGGAACCTATGATGTTGAGTAAACCTCGTGTGTTTCGGGTATGTGTTAACGCTTTCAAGTGTTTTGCGAGTTGTTTTAGGTTATTGATACGATTTTGTAATCCGTCTAACCCTTCAGCGTATTCTTTGCTGATTGCACGCGAGTCTATTGTAAACGTATATGATTCTATTGTGTTTATCTGCTCGTATATGTCGCTAGTGTCTAATCCTACTATAATATTGGCAGTATCGCTGTACAAATATCCTTTTCCTATGTTTTCTACGAATACAGAGTTTCCTTCTAATGGTGTAATATTTATTTGCGCGGATACTATTCCGGCAAAGAGGAGCGTCGACCTGGAAAGTAAGGTTTTAAACGATTACCGTGTATCTTTTTGTCTTGAATCAGATAGTATGGTGTACATACTTTATCAATCGTGTATGGTCCTAACCATTCCACATCAAGTTTATGCCTTTTATGATCGTTATGTATTAAAACGGAGTCTCCTTCTTTGCAAACTGATTGAGGTTTTATAATTTTACGTTTTTGATCGCGCTGATATCGCTGTTTACTTTTGATCAATGTTTCGCGGGCGTGTCGGAGTCTAGAGTCCCATTCTTTTTTGCGGAACGTGACTTCGTCTGCGTATGTGCGTTGAGGATTCTTGGATATTGTGGAGGGAAGATTGGCTTGGTGTCCGAATGTAAGTTCGAATGGCGTGTAACCAGTGGAGTCGTGTATCATTGTGTTATATGCAAGGCATACAAAGCATAATTTCGCTGTATCGATTTTAACATGTCCGTTACTACTGCGTGTGTTCATTCTAAAGATCCGTTACTGTCTGGGTGGAAGGATGTCGTTTTGATATGTTTGAGTTTGAACGCGTCTTCGTACTGTTGCATCAAACTAGATATAAAATTCTGTCCCCGGTCAGTTAATATCTT
The DNA here is from genome assembly GCF_040668555.2 of Bombus flavifrons. Lineage (NCBI taxonomy): Eukaryota > Metazoa > Arthropoda > Insecta > Hymenoptera > Apidae > Bombus > Bombus flavifrons. Next base: position 1,208,734 of record NC_138451.1, read on the forward strand.
TTTTGGAGCAGAAAAGATGTAAATGTAATGATTCAAGAGTGCGTTCAAAATTGTTTCCGTTTGCTGAGTTTTTAGTGGCACGAGTATTAAGTATTGTGTCAGTTCGTCATGTATGGATAGAATGTACTGGTTGCCTTTCTTCATCTTTTTCAGTGGGCCTAATAAGTCCATAGCAATTTTATCGTTTGGTTCGAGGGGTGTGTCGGTGATACAAGGTTCTTCGCGCGGTCTGATACGTGTAGTTTTGGTTATTTGACAGGTGTCGCATGATTCTATATGTTGTTGTATGCGTTTCATCAAATCTGGTATTCTGTGCCGTTTATGAATGCGGTCGTATGTCTTTTATATACCGGGGTGTCCTACTAAATCGTGATTTTCTTTTAATAATTTGTCTATTTCTTCGTCGCTATATGTTTGGATTGATTCCCATGCAAAATTTAATTCTTTTACGGTGTCGTTCAGGAATAATAAAATTCGTTTGATCGCGTTCTTCTCGGTTTCTGTGAAACTGTCGTCGCCTATGCCTATCTTCTCGTTTGTATGAATAACTTCGTTTAATTCAGTTAACCATTCGATTCTGTCGTAATTTCCTAGCTCTGTTTTGGATAATTGATAGAAAGATTTATGGTTCGGAGTCATTTTGAGAACTTTGGGTAACGCGTCGGTAGATTTTTCCCAATCGTGATACTTTTTATCGAGTTCTATGTTCAAATTTTCGCGTTGTCTGGTCAGAACATGTATTCTAGATAGTGCATCGGCTGCAGTATTACCTTTTCCTTTCGTATATTCTATGTCGTATTCATATTCTTCTAATTTTAATCGCCATTTCATCAAGCGTGATGAGGGGTCTTTGCAGTTCTGTAGCCATTTTAGCGCTTGGTGATCGGTTCGAATGAGGAATTTCCGCCCTAACAGATATTGTTGGAGGCGTTTTACGACCCATACTATTGCTAAAAGTTCTTTTTCTGTAGTGGAATAATTTCGTTCCGGTGGGTTTAGAGTTCGCGAGACATAACAACATGGATGTCCGTCCTGTGATAAGATCGCACCTATACCTTCGTTACTGGCGTCAGTCATTAATGTGAATTGTTTTGCAAAGTCTGGGAATTTTAGTACGGGTGATGAACTGAGTTTGTCTTTCAATGTCTGGAATACTTCCTGGGTTTTATCTGTCCAATGAAATGGTGTCTCCTTTTTTGTAAGTGCGGTCAATGGTTTCGCGATTTCGGAAAAGTTTCTGATGAACTTGCGGTAATAACCTGCTAGTCCTAAGAAAGATTTGATGTCTGTGGGATTACGTGGCTGTTTGAAATTGCTAACGGCTTCTAATTTTTTGGGATTGGGCTTTACACCTTCGGCGGTTACTATATGTCCGAGATATTCTAATTCTGGTTTGAGAAATTCGCATTTGTCCGGCTGTATTTTGAGTCCGAGTTCGCGTAAGCGTTGCAATACTATCGCGAGGTTGCTATTGTGCTCTTCAATCGACTGTCCGAATATTATAATGTCGTCTAAATATACGAAGCAATGTTTATTTATGAGTCTTCTTAGCGCGGTATCTATCATGCGTTGAAATGTTGCAGGTGCATTCTTTAAACCGAATGGCATTCTATTGTAATGGTAGTGTCCTTGTGGTGTGGAGAATGCTGTATATTTCTTAGAGTCTGTGTCCATTGGGATTTGGCGGAATCCGGAGGATAAATCGAGGGCTGAGAAGAATTTTGCGTTGCCTAGTTGGGATAGTATGTCGTCTATGTCAGGTAATGGATATGCGTCTTGGTCAGTTAGCTCGTTTATTTTTCTGAAGTCTATTACAATTCGCCATTTCTGTTTCCCTGAGGCGTCTGCCTTTTTTGGTACTACCCAGATTGGTGAATTGTAAGGAGAATCAGACGGTTCTATGATGTTCTTTTGTAACATTTCGTCCATTTGTCGTTTGATTTCTTCTTTGTGGCATTCAGACGGTCGGTAAGATTTTGTGTTAATGATTTTATTTTCTTTTAACGTTATTGTGTGTTTAGCAAGGTTAGTGCATGGTAACAAGTCGGTCTCTAAATTGAATACGTCAAGGTAAAACAGCAATATCTTTTCGATTGGTTCGCGGAGAGCTTTTTCTATATGCGAAAGTCTGACTAAATCTTTAAATGTGGAGACTTGATCGTACGTGTTTGAATTTTCGATAAAATTGGTCATTTTGGCTGGGCACTCATCACCATTGATAAAGCATATCGTTGTCGGTTTTCCTTCCAGGTAGACTGTTTTTGACACTGCTTGTTTTGGAGGTACGTCGTTTTCCTGTTGCAATAAAAGAATATTATTGTCAAGTTTTAATTGTTGATTTGAGAGTTCAAATTTGAATTTAGATAGGGCTGGTAAACCGAGTATGCCATCTCCTATAATTGGAAAGTTGTCTTCTACTACAAAGAATTCTAGAGTTTTGCCAAATACCATAGTTTTACCAAGGCGTGTTCGTTAGTTTTAAATTTAGAGTGTCCCATCGAGAATTTTCGTTCTTTTGTTATTCTTGGCCGTAATACGCATCATCGCTCGAGTATATTAATTCCTGCTCCGCTGTCAACGAGGAATTTATGTCGTTGTCCGTCGAATCGTAAAAGTACTGTGGGGAGTCTTCCTGTTGTGGCGTTAATTCCTAAGTTTGGTCTATTGGTTCCTCTGTTTCTTCCTTGTGTGTCTCGAGATTGAGGACTGCTGGTGGTCTCGAAAATTGGCTGGGTGTTGGAAAATTTCTGCATTGACTAGAGACATGTCCGATCTGATTGCATTTGAAGCATTTTAATTGAGTTCTTTGGGCAAGTGGTATTTGTTCAGTTTGCCGGAAATTTCTTGGCATTGGATTAGGTGTTGAAGTTGGTTTTCTAATGATTGGGTTGGGATTATTGGTCGTTAGTCGTCGCTGCTCAGGGAGTCGTAATCGTTACATTGGTTTTGGTCGTCGATTTCGATCTTCCCTGAAAAATCGCTCGATGTCGGTGGCTTTTTTTCTGCTTCAAGGATATTGTATGGTGGGTTGACGAGTAGTAATTATCCTATTTCGGTTTTCAGGCCTCGAATAAAGTCGGTTACGGAGTCTCTAAAAATCCTGTCGTTCATAGCTCGTCTAGTAATTTCGTCACAGTATTCGTTCGTTATACTGTATTGTAGCTTATTGAACGCTCTGCGGAACCTGATGATATAACTTTGCTCACTTTCGTCGTGACGCTGTCTCGTTTCGCGTAGCTGGTCTTGTTGTTCTCTAACAGAGTCTTGGATGGCTACGTTTCGTCGTAGGGCATCGTATAGGTGTCCGTATTCGTTGATCGGTATATTGCGGATGGCCATTGCGGCTTTACCCGTGATATTCCCGATTTTGATCATTTTTAGTAATAGCGTGGGTTCGCTACACATGGCTCGCATTTCACGTACTTCGCGTATGAACTCTTCTACTCCGATATCGTCTTCGCCGTTTAATTGTGGAATGCATGCTATCGCGTCTTTGGCCCGTAAGCTCGGAGAGGCGAATTGCGGTAGACGGTCTTCGTAAGAGGGATGGTTGTCTGTTTTTGTTCGAATCGAAACGCATGGTAGGGAAGTTCTATCTCTCGCGGCAACAGATTCGTCCATGGTAATAAGGGAGCCTAGTTCTGTAGTAGCGTCGTGTCCTATTTTTAATTTAGAGATAGTTTTGCCTAATAGTTCTATCTCCGCTGTACGCTTCTTATTTTAACTGTCGACTATCCGTTGTGTCTCTTCTATACGTCGCGTAAGAAGTTCGATTTGTTTTTGTATCGCGTCGGGTATGGCACGAGTCGAATTATCCATAGCTCCGTTTGTAGAAACGTTTTCGGTTTTGTCTTTTCGCAATGCAGACATGATTCTAACAGAGCATAACGAGTCTGAGCTATCGTTGCTGCTTGGGCTCGAAACACTTGAGAAACTTGGTTTTCTCATACGGTAATATACAAATAAATCCTGATTTCTAGCTTAGCGTAGTAGCTATAGCCGTTGAGGAGTCTCTGGGGTATTTCCTCTCTGGTTGGTTTTAGATTCCGAATCTTATTCGTAGGCTTGCTCTGCGCTGACCGTATTCCTCTCGTCTAGTTTCACCGTAGTGGAACGTTGAAAGTTGCTGCAGGGCTTCGTAGTAACAAAGATTAGTAGTGGTCCGCTGGTCCTTCGATCTTCAATGATGCGCGTACGCCGAAATCGTGATTTCGTTTACACCGTAGCGAATGGATCCTGGCAGGATCGCCAAAAATGTCGCGTCAAAATTAAGATAAAACAAGAAACTTGTCAATTTCCGAACAGGAGATCGAGTTCTTTATTTTTTCACTCAATTTGTACAGTATTATTTTCGGTTCGCGATGATACACCTTTGATACTTGGGCTAGTTGAGAATTTTTTCAGACTGACTGGATGATCTCGAAGGGAACATTTATATTCTTTTATTCGTTGGAGTGGGAGAAGGCTTTGCTCGTACTTATCATATATTTCGGAGAACGGCTAGAGTGACCGAATGCCACCCAGGCGGCTGAGAACGGATGCTGACCGAACGGTCACACGTGATATGGCGCTCGGAATTTTGGTTTATCATATGGCTGCTCGAATTTCACCTGTGACACTGGTAGCGTCTCCTCCGTTCAAGGTGCAGGTCCTAGCATTCCGACGGGTATACCATCACCTGCGGAGCCTGTGCTCGGGCGGGGATACGACCTCCGTCGGCCAGTCGGTTCGCGACGTCTGGGAGGAGGCAAGGCTCGAGACTAGAGAACGGTGGCGCATTCAGCTGGCCGCCGAGGATTCGGTGCGGCCTCATTGAGCAGTTAGAGCGGTCCTACTGAACTGGGTGGCCTGAAGAGATCGTGATGGACTCCCGCTGATATATAGGATGACGCAGGTGCTCACCGGGCACGGAGCGTTCGGGGAGTTCCTGCTAAAGATCGGCGGGAGGTGACTGGCACGCGCTACGCCAAACATTCATAATTATTGTTTTGATATCCCGATTATTGATACCCATTCGCTTGAGGGTTCTTCCCGTATTGGGAGTTATTGCGCATCTACTGCCCAAGACCACGTGTAAAACTTCACCCCCGCCAACATTAAACTTTTGTTTAAGGTAATTTAGACAGGATGGGTACTTGTCGACCTTTTCCTTTTTCTCTTTCGAGAGTTAATTCTTATTCTCGTAATGGACAGTTACGTCGATCACGAGACCTTTTCCCCGTTTTTAACGACGAGGTCAGGTTTAACCAGATTACCCCCCACATTCAAAGTAGGCGCGACAAATACCTCGTTGCATTTTCGCAAATTGTCGGCGAAGATTAACTTCACCTCATCGTGCCACTTCATGCTTGGGCCTTTGATGTATTGGCACAGCTCTAATATATATCGAAGGGTCTCAGGCTGGGCTCGACATCTTCTACAAGTAATGTCTATCTTCTTGTCGGCCCGTGCCAATACAGTCCTAGTCCCAAAGGAATTGGTCCTAAGAGTAAGGGCGACGATGAACCTCGATGGCTTGAGCAGATTATATTCCACAGGGCACACGTTGCCAGTTCCATTTATTGAGAAGTCATAAACACCTTGACCTGGACTCCTCAATTCCGCCCATTGTTTTACATATGAGACTTTGAGCCTCCTCTTTGCTTTCTCAATTTCTTCTAAAGAGGCTGGCCAATTGATCCTTAGGGAGTAGTCCATTTTTTTGGGTTTTCTGTCACAATCTTCATCAACAAGACTAGAGACTGCCGGATCGATCGAGTTTTTAATACTGACAGCGCTCTTCAGGGTACCGAGTTTCACGACATGTTCAAACCACGGCAACCCTATCCCCCCACAGACATTAGGGTCATAGAAAAAACCAGTGGCAGCTGAAGACATAAGACGTAGAATTGCCCTTACCTCCTGCCTGACTTCACCATCCAACAATTTTAAGACGCTGTCACTTGGCGGACTCACGAGCAGGTGATATATGTACCGAGGAAAGATGTATTTTGTTATCATCTCGATCTTCTGACATGGCTTGAGAGAGAGCTTTCTAACTCTTCCCACCACGCTCAGAATCTCGGGTACTATGATGCCACAGTGGACGCCCTTCCAAGGCCCCATCTTAGCGCCTAATACGTAAAGGCCTCATCGAGATCAACTGTTGGGATGTTATCTTCTCCGAGATTGATCGTTAGTTCTCTAACGAACCAGGTGTCCTTTTTAGCAACAACCTGGAACCATTGGCTCTTATCCCTAGAGATGGTCATACCCAGGCCATTCAGATATTCGTTGAGCACGTCCACTTGGCGTTGTGCTTCCCTTTCGTCAGCACTAAGTAAAACAACGTCATTGGCAAAAGTCAGGGCAGGTACTTTTCTTGAATTACTAACGTTAATGCCACTCGTTTGCTCCTCAATCGTTTCCAGCTCAACGTTTCCAAATCGTTTCTCTTACTATATCTTAAGGCAGCATTTAGTAGGTCTATGTTGATTTTACATCCACTTTCGGATGTAAAACCTTTCTACCTTAGATTCAACACAATACCCCTCCTGATTCTCCCGTCAAGGATGGAGGAGAAAATCCGGCCGAGAATGACTGCTAGGCTTACTTTGGTATCAACGTAGATCTATTTTCCTTCCATACAGAGGGAAAATAACAACTATAACACAAGATGTTAAACAGTTTTGACAAAATTGCAGGCAGGCCAGGAATCATTAGGTGTCCTTTTTGGAATCCATCTGGCCCTGCCGCAGACTTTTTCCTCATTCTGCTAATTCTCTCCTCCACATCCTCAACAATTATCGGCGGCAACATCTCATTTAAGGACAGCTCAGAGGCTCTATTTCCTGGGATTGGGGCACTTGAAGGTTCTGTCTGACCCCCCAGTTCCTCATACAGCCTCCTCACTTACGCGGCTTCAGGTGGTTGCCTGGATGGCTCCAGATATGCCCGATCGTTGTTGACAACAACGTTGGCCAGCCTCTTAGGACATTCATAGAATAACTCCTGGCAACGTTCGTAGGAGTATCTCTCCCTAGAATTCCTATTTTTCTTTCTATTGTTGTCCCAACTGATTTTATTAGACTTATTTTCCGACCCACTGTTACGTCGGGCGATACTCTACCAGGCCACACACCGCGGGCAAGATGGTAACCAGATGTCCGCTCACTCGTACCCTCAATAGTCTCAAGGACCCATCATAAATCTAATGAATTTCCTAGTCGAGGTCCCTCAAACCGAACAGATATTCTCTCGCTGAATTGTTTCCTAAGGTTTATTGTCCACCACGGGTTGACACGGGAAAGTTAGTTTTTCGCACGTATGATGCTTCCCACCAGCAACTTTCTATCGAGGGCGGCTAAGGCCCTTCCTAGTCCACCAACCTCCTTTTATTCAGTCAGAAGCAATGTCTACCGTCCTCACAGACACACCCACGACTAGCTTTCCTCCGATACAGCATCGTCACTTTACCTTACTGCTCCTGCGACATCAGGAGGGTCAAGTCAACTACTTCTTCTGCGACATCAGGGGGGTCAAGTCAACTACTTCTTCTACACTTCTAGAAAAGTCAACATGTCACTATCGGGCTTCTATACTTAAAACAATTACGTACTTGTAGATACGCATCAGTGTAATCATTTCTCTACAAAGTTGTTGGAATAAACATTAACTTATACCTGTTACTTCAGTGTAACTACTCAATTAAACCACCTCTATTATCCTAACCGAAGTAACGGGAAATAACGAAGTAACGGGAATTTATGACTCCCGCTGACGTGCTTCCTCGCGATCGCGTCTCTCCGCGAGTGGTCGAAACACTCACCACTCCTTTCGCTGTTTAACTCTTTAATAGCACCATACAGAGATGTGCAAATAAAGGTGTTTAGTCTGTCTATAAGGGCTTCTCTAAACCCTTTATAGACGACCCATATATTTATCAATCGATCATGAACCTCCCTTAAAACAGGGGGCATCTCGGTTGGCGTCATAATCGCATTTTCAATTTAGAGTCTCCATTCCTCGATTGACTCATTATTATTCCCGCCGACACCAGGCTCTTCGAGATACGCATTGCCTGAATAATCAGGATCGCACCCTCCCTCTGTTACCTGGGTAACCTCCTGAGGGCTGTCATCCTCACTAGGTAACTTTAGCTTCCTTTTTTGATATTTGATTTGGTCAATGGTTTTCTTTGTGAGGATTTTGCTTATTTCTTTATTGGGATGTCTATGATCTTTGTAGACCTCCCCGAGCTCCTTCAAGAGAGTTACCTCATCTACTGTCCATTTGTTAGTGTCTTCGGGGTCCGCTCCCCTTCTTTTTACATTCCTCACGGCAGGGTGCGCATGGTGCGTTCACGGCATGGGTGCGTTCGTTGGTGGATAGCCCTCTTTGCGTCCCGAAGATAATGGAGCAAGCTTCGCATTTGTATGTTCCCTCTTTTTTCTGACTTGGGCCACTACACTTGGGTATGTGGCACCTAGCCCCATGAAGCTTCGGGAAGCTTCTCTCACAATACAGGCATCCCCACTGAATGCTGTCTTCCATATGCTGATGCTGATCAGGGTGCCTGTCCAGGTCCGACAACGTCATGAAGAAAATGTGGATCTTCCTTTTTTCACAGACCGGGCAGGCAACCCGATTCCCCACGAGTGGCACCGTAATCCTTAAACACGCGTCCGTGGACAAAGCAGAGTCATCAATCGTGGTCCTCTCCAAAGCGGAAAAATCTGCCACAGCGCCTCCGGGACTGAGAAGCGCCGCGTCCGAGGCTGAATTTCTATTACTCATCTTAGCGAATGTAAATTATTCTGCTGCTTAAGACTTAATCCGATCATATCCAATTCATAAACCAGTAAGAACACTTCGTCATCATAAGCCACCAAAGTAATGGATTCCTTATTATGACCATGATGGTAGTTCCCAACTTCACGGTTAGGAATATATTCAAAACCGTTGAATCGGCAAGCCGATTATTGAAATTAGTCTTCCGCTCCTTCGTCGTCGCACTCCGCGTCATGGATGCTGAGTCCGGGGGACAATACCTCACGCCAACACGACGCACATGTTACCGGCGGTACCACAGGGAGGTAGGAGTGCGACTTGGGCAGACAAGGCCGAAGTCTCCCCTGCCCCTGAGCACCTATGACTCTCCGAGGCTTCCCAATACACCGTTTAAAGGCGGCATGTTGCTTGTCAGCCTAAAACCTGTGGAGCCTCTTAATAAGGCCCCATACTTCCGAGGTACCCCCTCATAGGGACTTATAATTTCTTAAAATTGACAATAGTCAATGTACAATTCCATTATAATAAATAAACACAAATTAAATTAAACAACATATAAATAAATAAAGAAATAAATAATTTAATAAGTTAGGTTGAAAACAATTTTAACCATCTAAAAATATGTTGCCAATTTCAATGGTGCTCCTAAGCACGTTTATTACTATTGTCTTAATTTCATTGTTATTTAATACCATTTCGTATAAACTTTTCTTGGTTTTCATAGTAACAGTCCCTCTAGTACCTAGCACTTCTGGTATTATTGATCCTTCTTTCGAGCCATATATTGATTTAAGGTGTTCCAAACATGGTAGGTATTTGTCAACCTTTTCCTTGCACCCTTTGAAGAGGTAATCTCTATTCTCGTAGCGGACTGTAACGCCGACCACGTAAAGCCGTTGCTCGTTTTTGACTACGAGATCCGGTTTGTAACGATTACCCCTCACCATTATTGTTGGCTCAACAAATACCTCATTTCGCTCTCTTAGTTTATTGGCTTTTTTTCGTGGAGAAATCCTCATGGACGCCGCCGCACTGCAGTCGGGTAGTGTCGGACTCCTACCGACTAAAACTCCACGGTGGTCTCCTGACGTTTGTGGGGATGCCCCGAGTTCTCTCTCGAATTTCTAGCGGCCGACATCTCCCGTCTTGTTCCTTTCTTGGCGGAAACATCCTTGATGGTGTGTCACTAGGGGGCCACTCCCCTAGTGTCACAGTTCTCAGTTGGTTGTCCCTACGGAGGTGGTTGTATTGATCCTCCTCTTCGTACACTTCCCTCCGTTCTGTCTACCCTCGCCGGGTCGCCACTCCTCACTATTTCCCTTTCCGTCCATTCCTTTGCCAGCATTACTCGCTCGCAAAAGACACGGACGGCTGAGTGACCATGACGACCTCCGAGGATTGCCTTCACCAGCGCTACCGGGGTTATACCCACTCAGATCTCCGTTTATAAAATTTGTCGAGGCTCTTCCCATGCCGGGCAAGACACTAGCGTGTGTAGCGCCGTGTCTTCTCCTTTTTTGCAGTGGTGACAAGTAGATGCCCAATCCGTAACAGGAATTCCCCAAATACCCCGTGACCGGTGAGTATCTGAGTCATCCTGTACGTTAATGGAACCCCTCTCCGGTTTTTCCAGGCCTCCCAATTGGGGAGCACGGCACGAACAGCTCGGTGTGGTCTTGTCAGGTCTTCCAATTTCGTGCGCCAGCGTCTCCATGTTTCATTATTTATTTCTTCCTGGTCAGCGGGCTGGGGCGCCGCCCTGGGTACTTCTTGCAGTATTTCGTATTTTCTTTTGAATGCGAGGGCTTGTAGCTCGGGAGGAGGGGGGGGATGCTGCCAGGACGGTTGCTGAAGAGTACGACACCGTCCTATAAGAATTTGAAAATCTCACCTCGCTCCCTAGCATGCCGTGCAATGCGATTTCAAAATCAAAAGAAAGTAGAGTTGACAAAATAATTGAATTATTACGACTCGAACACTTGAACAAAGAGGAGAGAAGAAACGTCGGAAAATTAATTCGGAAGAATCAAGATAGATTTCATATTCCAGAAGACACGCTGAAAGGAACTGAAGTTCTAGAGCATCGAATAATTACAATGCATGATATACCAATTAAAATCAAACAGTATCGTCACTCACCTGCACATCGAGAGGAGATAAATCGTCAAGTTCAAGAATTACTGGACACTGATGTCGTAGAACCATCGACATCTCCGCACAATTCTCCGGTATGGATTGTACCGAAGAAACCAGACTCGCGAGGAAACAAACGTTCGAGATTAGTTATTAATTATGGAAAGCTTAATGATAAAACGATCGGCGATGCTTATCCGCTCCCCAACTTCACAGAAATATCGGATCAATTAGGAAGTGCGGAATATTTTTCCACGTTTGACTTGGCATCAGGCTTCCACTAGATTCGAATGGGCCAGGAGGATGTCCACAAAACGGCATTTTCAACACCGTACGGACACTTTCAATTCAAAAGAATGTTCCTTGGATTAAAATACGCCCCAACAACGTTTCAACGCTTGATGAACTCAGTGCTATCAGGATTGCAAGGAGTAGAACTATTCATCTATCTGGACGATATAAATCAAGACAATGCATTCAACAATTTTAAAACTGCATTGATGACAAAACCTATTCTACAATATCGGATTTTTCCAAACCCTTCAACCTCACGACAGACGCATCGGGATACGCAATAGGCGGAGTATCGAGTCAGGAACCGATTGGAAGGGATTTGCCAATCGCGTATGCCTCTAGACTACTAAACCCCGCAGAATAAAACTATTCTACCATAGAAAAGGAATGTCTGGCAATCGTCTACTGCGCGATGTATTTCAAACCACACCTGTATGGTAGGAAATTTATTATAGTAACTGACCACAAACCACTAGTATGGATGAATTCCATTAAGGATCCCACGTCAAGAATTTGGAAATGGAAACTGAAATTATCAGACTGAGTTTGATATTCGATACAAGGAAGGACGAACAAATGCAAACGCAGATGCATTGTTTCGAAAAGAGAAACAATGTTTCTAAAAAAGATTTCAATTGGATGCCTCGACCGAGGACTCTGAAACAACTCGGCAACGAGGAGAAGACGCAAGACCTACGGTACTTGCGGAATTAAAAATTTCGCAAACGCGAGACTCAGTTACAAGACTGAATGATCATAAAGTGATATTCGTGGATGTTGGAATACAACCATATTAATCGCCTACAGATGAGGTGATTGATCGAACGGATTCTTCCCTTCGTTGCCCAGCGATATTCCCACTAGCATGCGTTCGTGAAATGTACCGCGGCGGCTAGGGCATGCATGCTCTTTCGAGAATTCGGCGGAAGAAGCATAAAGATATAGATGGAACATTCCGCACGTCGAGAAGCTACTAGAAGGTTCTGTGGCACATATGACGCCACACAGACATCTACACAGGTCACACTCATTACTGCATAGAGAGTGGGGTTCAAAACCTTTTCAAGGGCCATGGGTCACTAAGCCAGTCAGTCTGAGAATAACTAGCCAACTATCTACATTCCACAACACTCACTTATAATTTCTGTAATGATTGTTTAATAAATATCACATAATATTATTTCAATACAAACATTGTGTCTTCCACAGATTATTAATCGTAATTCCGAGATTAAATTCTAACAGTCGATATACAGGGCGCTCCGATAGATAAAGGAGCCAGCCTTGGAGATGAAGAAAATAGGAAGGTTACAGCGCTACGAAAGCCTCATGTTGGAAAGAGCAAGTTTGAATCAAGACTCCGGTAAATACATCGTATCTCTACTCGTAAAGGAAAACCGAAATATTCCAATAACGCCAGAAAATCTACTAACTCGTTGAGATCCCTACTGGTAGTAAATGAAAAACAATTAACGTCCCTTATGGCAATAGCAAAGGAAATTTGAAAGAGATACCCTGCGACACACAATCAGGAAATTGAAGGAAGTATTTATGGAAAAAACCATAACTATCACCATCTGCGGGAGTAACTATGAGGCGGGAGTAACTATGACTCTCTCTCTTGGGTAGCGGCATGCCGCCTAATAACGGTGTGTCGTGAGCCCTGGGATTGGTTGTAGTTGCTCAGGGGCAGGGGGACATTGGTCTCGCCAGCTCAAGTCACACTTCTACCTCCTCGTGGTACCGCCGGTAACATACTCCGCTCGTGTCAGCGTGGGGTGTACAATCCCCCTGGGCACGATGAGTATGGCTAAATGGAGTGTGGCGCAGAAGGAGCGAAAGACAACTACCATCTCAGTCGGCTTGCCGACCTAACGGCGATTCGTCGCCGTGAAGTTGGGAAGCGTTTCCTCAGCAAGGAATTCGTTCCTGTATGATGGATACCGGTAACGACTGGCTTGTTAAAAGGTCATGAGCTGGACATGACTTGGATTGTTGATTAAGATTACACAATTGAACGAAGCATTTTCGATAATGAAAATTTAGCCTCGGACGCGGCGTCTCTCGGTCCCGGAGGCGCCGTGGCGGATTCTTCCGCTCTGGAGGGGACTACTGTTGACGACTCGGCTATGCCCACGGACTTGAGAATGACTATTCTGATACCATTCGTGGGTACCCAGGTTGCTTGTCCTGTCTGTCAAGAGGGGGGAACTAACCTCTTCTTTTTATCACCGACGGACTTGAGCAGGCACCTGGAGCAGCATCATGTGACAGCCCCTATTAAATATATGTGTAGAGAATGTGGCAAATGCTTCTCGAAGCTTCATGGGGTTAGATGCCATCTGCCTCACTGCAGTGGCAGGAGCGAAAGACAAGAAGGACCTTACAAATGTGAGGCCTGCCCCATGAGCTTTGGGACACAAAGGGGGCTGTCTACCCACGAGCGGCATGCACACCCTGCCGTTAGAAACGTCAAAAGAAGGGGAACAGACCCCCCTGAGAAAAAATGGACGTTTCAAGAGTTGGTCCTCCTGAGGGAGCTCTGTGAAACCTACAAGGATCACAGGCATCCTAATAAAATGATAAGTGAGGTCCTCACCACCAAAACCATCGATCAAATTATATACCAAAGGAGAAAATTGAGATTAACTGGTGAGGACAATTCTCAGGAGGCCACTCCGGCGACAGAGGGAGGGTGTGATCCCGTTGATCCAGGCAATGCGCATTTCGAAGAGCCTGGAACCAGCGGAGACTTAGAAGAATGGAAGCTCCAGCTGGAGCAAGCCATTATGACACAAACCGAGGTGCCCTCTGTTTTAAGATGGGTTAACATTCGGTTGACGAACATCTGGGTCGCTCTCAAGGGAGATAGGGAAGCCCTTGAGAGTGGAATAAATGAATTCATCTCTTCAGTGCTCTATAGAGCCATAGAAGATTTTAACAAAGGAAAAGGAAAAATAACGATAGCAAAAAATTGAAAAGGATTGGTCACCAAGCAAATAAAAATAATAAAAAGAAAAGACGTAACGCTAAAAAACGATACTCATATGCACGTTGCCAGGAATTGTTCCTGGAAAATCCTAAGAGGTTGGCAGAAGCAATAGTAAATAATGATCAGGCCTTCCTCCAGCCGGCCAGGGAACCACCTGAAGCCGTGGAAGTGAGGAGGCTCTACGAGGAATTATGGGGCCAAACAGGACCTACCAAGGCCCCGATCCCTGGAAATAGAGCCTCCGAACTGTCCTTATGCGAAATCTTCCCGCCAATTGCTGATACGGATGTGGCGGAGAGAATTAAGAGAATACGAAAGAAGGCTGAGGCAGGTCCAGATGGTTTACAAAAAGAACACCTTCTAATGCCTGGCCTGCCTACCATCTTGGCAAAATTATGCAATATATTGTGTTATATGTCGTATTTTCCTTCCGCATGGAAGGAAAATCGAACAACTTTAATACCTAAAGCAAATAAGCCTAGCAGCCTGGTCGAGAATTGGAGGCCTATAACTATAGGTCCCATTCTCGGCCGTATTTTCTCCTCCATAATTGACGGGAGGTTGAGAAGGGGCATAGTATTAAGTCCAAGGCAGAAGGGATTCACCGCTGGGAGCGGTTGCAAAATTAACATCGAACTGTTGAGCGCTGCCTTGGACTATAGTAAGAAAGAGAAGGGGGGGATATTCACTATTGTGGATATCTCCAAAGCCTTCGATACGGTGCCCCACTCGGCTATTGAACCTTGCCTGGCGAGGAAGGGAGTGCCGGCCCCCATAATCGAACTGATCAAAAGCATGTACAACGGTATTCATACAAACATAAAATCCAGAAGCAATATGGGGGTCAAGATCAAGATTCTCAGGGGTGTCAAGCAGGGTGACCCCCTGTCGCCATTGCTCTTTAACCTGTGCTTAGAGCCGCTGTTGGACTTGGTTGAACAAAGAACCAGTAGCATAAATGTAAATATTAACAGAAAAATTCCTGTCCTGGCTTTCGCTGACGACGTGGTGTTGCTCGGCGCAAACGAGGGAGAGGCACAGAGCCAAATGGACATACTCAATGAGTATTTGAAAGACCTTGGCATGAGAGTTTCAGGAGACAAAAGTCAAACTTTCCAAATAGTCTCCAAAAGGGATACCTGGTTCATACAAGAACCTAAAATCAAACTTGGGGAGAACATCATCCCATCTGTTGATCCCGGCGAGGTCTTCAAATACTTAGGCGCCAAAATGGGGCCTTGGAAAGGTGTTCATTGTGGCATAATCGTGTCTGAGCTTCTGAGTACGTTGAGAAGAGTGAGAAAACTCTCGCTCAAGCCGTGCCAGAAGTTAGAACTGATAGTAAGATATATACTCCCTCGTTATATATACCATTTACTTGTGAATCCGCCGGGTGACAGCGTCCTAAGATTGCTGGATAGCGAGATCAGGCAGGAAGTTAAAGCCATTTTCCACTTGACGCCATCTACTGCCACTGGATTCTTCTATGCCCCTAAAAGTTGGGGGGGGGGGCTAGGGTTGCCGAGATTCGAACACATCATTAAACTCGGCACCCTCAAGAGTGCTATCAAAATTAAAAATTCAGCTGATCCAGCGGTTTCTGGCCTGGTTGATGAGCATGGAGAAATTAAATTGAAAAAGACCGCTAATTCCCTGCGAATTAATTGGCCAGCCTCCTTGGAGGGTATTGAAAATGCAAGAAAGAGACTAAAAGCGGCCCACATCAAACAATGGGCCGAACTGAGAAGTCAGGGACAAGGTGTTCTTGACTTCTCAAGGAACAAAACTGGCAACGTATGGCTCACGGACTACAGGCTGCTCAAGCCATCTAGGTTCATTGATGCCCTTAAACTCAGGACCAATACATTTGGAACGAGATCGGTATTGGCACGGGCCGACAAGAACATAGATGTTGCCTGCAGAAAATGTCGAACCCAGCCCGAGACCCTTGGACATATACTAGGGCTGTGCCAATACACAAAGGGCCTGAGGATTAAGCGGCATGACAAGGCGAAAATGACCCTTGCGGATAATTTAAAGAAAAATTATGATGTATTCATTGAACCTTCGCTTAGAGTGGGAGGTAATCTTTACAAGCCTGACCTTGTAGTAAAAAACAAGGAAAGGGTTCTCATAGCTGACGTCACCGTCCGCTATGAGAATAAGGATTACCTCTCCAAAGCAGAGAAGGAAAAGATTGAGAAATATAAGCCTTGCCTCGAACACCTGAAGGCGAAATTTAACGTTAGCAAGGGGGAAGTTGTGCCAGTGGTGTTGGGCAGCCGTGGTGCGATAACTCCATTTACGGAGAGAAGCCTAAAACTTATGAGTATCGGTGACCAAGTCATCAAAACGTTAGTTATGAACGTTTTAAGAAGCTCCATAGAGCTGTGCAATTTGTTTTTTAGATGAATAAAGACCCAGATATTTTAAATTATTATATATATATATGTTATTTATTTATTTATCTATTAAATTGTACATAAGAACTTGTTAAGAAATTATATTTATATACAAAGAGTGTCGTCTATATTTATTAAATTTGCTGTAATTTTAAGATTACAAAGCAAATACTTTTTATTTTAAATTCCCTACGAGGGGGTACCTCGAAAGTATGGGCCTTGTTTTAATAATGAGGTCCCACAGAAGATTTCCAAAGGCCTCGTCATCTAATTAGTGACGCTACTGTAAAGTAATATGCCGCTGGGGCTTAGCTGTATTTGCTCGGAAAGCAATACGCTTTACGACTGCAGAAGAGTCTGGAGCAGACGTGTGCCGTGGACTTGAAGAAGAGATACCCAGCGAGTGCGAAGAGGAACGCTAACTACTGGTGGAGCGATGACCTCGCTACGCTAAGGAGTGAAATTCTGAGAATTAGAAGAAGAGTCCAGCGAGCGGTGGCGGCCCGCAAGGATGATGCCGAGGTCCTGGTGGCCGAATTTAAAGAAGCAAGGAGGCGACCGAAAAGGGCGATCGGGCGTAGCAAGGAGGAGAGTTGGAAGGGGTTCTGCGCCACCTTAGATCAGGATCCATGGGACAGGCCGTATCGAGTTGTGAGGAGGAGAATGATGCGGTCGGTACCAACGGAGCCAATGGGAAGGGATAGAGTGGCGGGAATCTTGGATGACCTCTTTGTCACTAGGCAGGAAATGCGACCGGCTACACAGGAAGAGACATCGACTCTATTTGACGAAGGAGGAGGGACTTTGATTGACGAGGAAGACTTGAAGATGGCCGTCGGGAAATGCAATCCCAGGAAGGCGGTTGGAGTGGATGGGATCCCTGGCACTGCCGTGAGGTTATTGGCGGAGCAAAGACCTAGTGTGCTCCTGACGGTGCTCAGCGGAATAAACACCTATGGGTAAATACCGGCGGTATGGAAAGAGGCTAGGGTGGTACTAATACCCAAGCCCGGCAAAGATTCTGCGACGTCATCGGCATATAGGCCGATTAGCATACTGCCGGCGTTGAGCAAGGTGTGGGAGCATACGCTCAAAATGCTCATCGAGAGGAGCGTTGGTCAAGATCCCTTCCATAGGGACCAGTATGGCTTCAGGAGAAGGAGGGGGACTCTTGAAGCCCTGGATAGGACGGTCGCAGTTACTGAAGAGTGCAGAAGGAAGGGCCTGGTGTGCGTTCTGGTCGCCCTTGATGTGAAGAACGCCTTCAACACTCCAAGGTGGGAGAGGATTTTGGAGGAGGTTCGAAGGAGACGGCTGCCGGGACGACTACAGGAGTTGTTAGGGGACTATCTGGCTGAGAGGAGAATACTGGTACACTGCCGGGACGGTGTCGTAAGGAGGAACGTCTACGCGGGGGTTCCGCAGGGGTCGGTCTTAGGACCGTTACTGTGGAATCTCGTGTATGATGGGGTGCTGGAGGCGCTGGATCGGGAGAAGGATACCGAAGCAGTAGCGTTCGCCGACGATCTGGCGGTTCTACTCAAGGTCAGAGGGTCCCATGGCATCGATGAGAAGATAAAGGCAGTCATAGCCTTGGCCACCAGGTGGTGTCGCGAGGCTGGATTGCACCTGGCCAGGGAGAAGGCGGAGGTTATCCTCTTAACAAGGAAGAGGATACCAACGATTTTTAACTTTGACGTGTGGGATGGGGGGGGGGGGAGATCTCCACCAGCCGTGTTGTGAAGTACCTAGGGGTAGTGTTAGATGGTGCTAGGGGATTGTCCCCCCCCCCACCTTGAAGCAGTTTGTGACAAGGCAGAACGGTTCTTGGGCGCCATACGGAGCCTGCTCCCCAATGTGAGCGGGCCTAGCGGTGCAGTAAGGAAACTTTATTATGGCGTATGGGAGTCTGTGGTTCTGTATGGCGCGCCGATATGGGCCTCCTCCCTGAGTACAGAACGTAACAGGGCGATTGTCAGGAGGGCACAAAGGGCGGCAGTCTCGAAACCTTTAGCGATGCCAACTATACAGGCGACAAAGAAACAAGAAAGTTGACATCAGGCGTTGTATGTAAGTATGCGAATGCGGCCATTACATGGCAATGTAAGCGACAACAATGTATAGCTCTATCTACGACGTAAGCTGAGTATGTCAGTGCAGCCTCAGAAGCGAACGAAATTATGTGGTTAAAGAAAATATTCCTTGAATGTAAAATAGAGATCCTTAAGTATATGCTATGTGTAGACAATACCAGTGCCGTGAAAATAATTAAGAATCCAGAATTCCATCAAAGAAGTAAGCATATTGATGTAAGATATCATTTCAAGAAATTGATGTAACGTATGTAACAGGCGAAGAGCAACTGGCAAATATATGTACAAAGGCGTTGCCAAAACCGAGATTTGAATATTTAAGACAAAAGTTAGGTTTGAAAAATAAAAAGGATATTAAGAGGTAATTGTTTGTAGACATGTAGAGTTTTTAGAGAGGGTGTCGAAGTGGTTATAAAAAAAAACTCTATATGATCTGTTTAGTCTTCTCGTATTTTTTTTTGTAATAAATTAATTTGAATGGAAAACCTTATTTATAATTACACTTTTATTTAAATATATTTTCTGCCTTACAATTTATCCACGAGTTTTTTCTGTTTACACATCGAATAACCACAACATTAAATAATATAATTTATGTCCAAAAACATTTCCTCGAAGAATATACATTTTTAGAGAGAACAGGTTAACACAAGATGTGACTAGCAAGTTGAAATATACTTTATTCGAAGGGATGTCGAAAAGCTCTACCTGAATGAACAATAACCCTAAGAAATTCATCGACCTGACGTCTCGTAGTAATGAAAGGCCTTGGCAGTAAAGCGAAAATATTAGTTTCGTGGCAGTTACTTAGGATTATTGTGGGTCGTCCTAAGTATGTTATACATCTACTGATCGAGGGATGGATTTAACAAACAGAAGTGAAACACTAATTAAACGGCAGTTTCACCTGTATTTATTTAACGAGACGATGGAAAGCGAAGAACATTTAATTTTGAAACTCGAAAGAAATTTGCTATGGCATGAAATCCGCTGGTAGGATTTTCGATGGTTATTCTTTTCAGAGAAATATTTTCTCTTCGTTTAGAATATTTTTAACATTTTGTTTTTCTTTTTATGCTTGGAGATGCGTTTTCTTATTTTTCTTTTTTTTTTGCTATTATCAGTTGTTGTTTTCTAGGAATTGTTCCCAATTAATTACGCTACTTTTTCTGCTTTTAGAAAGTACAGTATATAATAAGATACATCAATTTGGTGGTGTTAAAATTAATTAACAAATTACACTATCAGTTATGACTAATTAAAGTGATAATCGAACGATATCATACTGTACAAAAATATTAAAATGCATTATGAATTTATAATTTCACGTTCAAGGCGTGTTATTATCTTTAGTCATTTTTAATAGTTTGCAGGCTCCGCTCAATCTTTCGTACGACAAGAATGATGCACGAAGTGCTGGGCGAAGCTAAGAAAGGCGTTGAAAGACGAATTTGAGGATGTAGTAAGTGACCAGCAGATACATCTGGAGTTGGCGCGTAGAACGAAGAGACCAGATGAGAGTCTACAACAATACATGCATAGTATGTGTGAGATTGTGGGACAAGGAAGAGTTGATATACAGTCGCAAATCGGCTATATTATTCAAGGTATTCCTGACGAGGTCATAAATAAGGCTGTGTTATACGGAGCTAGGAACATGCAACAGCTGAAGGAACGCTTCAAGCAGTACGAAGCGATGAAGAGGGATATGAAGGCGAAAACAAAATTCGGGGAACGCAAGGATGATGAAGGAAAACGATCTGTTGCGTCGGGCAACACTCCACCTAAGCCAGGCCACACACCGAGGGCAAGATGGCAGCAGATGTCTTCGGATCCTTACTGTGTACCCTCAATAGCCTCAAGTACCCTCCAGAAATCTCGAGAATTTCCTAGTCGAAGTCCTTCATACCGAACGATATTCTTTCGTTGAATTGTTTCCTAAAGTTTATTGTCCACCACGGGGTGACACGGGAAAGTGGCCTTTTCTCACGTATGAGGTCTCCCACTAGCAACTTTCCCTCGAGGGCGGCTAGCATCTTTTTCTAACCACCGATATGGAGATTGACCAATTAGCTGCAACGTCAATTTCCCTTACTTTCCGAACGAAGGCTATCCTCGACGAATCCGATGATCTCGTGTCCTTGGACACACCCCACTATAGTCTTTCTCTGTGGCATCATCGGGACGGAAATTCATTCTTTCTTGCGATCTCATCGACGAAAAGAGTAACCCCTTACGACCAGTGAATATTACGCGTTTTATTAAAAAAGAGTCGGACTTAGATTTTGTGATCATGTTCATCTATCATCCCGTTGACCGCGGATTCGTTATTGAACCTAGGATCATTGTTATTAGTTTCACGATTATCAAATTACCACGGTTACTTGTCCAATCCTATAATAATCGTATTTGTACTAGCCAATGTCTTCTCTACTGCATAACGACACTGTGTATCCAAACGAAGATTCGTTTCTCGCCCCTAACTCTAAATTGCAACATTTCTCCGACATATATATATGTCATTTTTCAACAGATATCTGTTGTCCGTATTTTAACGAATAAAATGTGAGTTTGTAATAAACGAATTGTTTGCATTTATTTTTGAATGTCGTAGTAAGAACAGAAGAAATATTTCAAATTTTAATCTTGCGCTGAAGTTTCTTTCAAAATATTAAAACGCTCTCTGTTTTACTCAAGCAAGAACGAGCTATCCATTTTTCAGCCTGAACACCGAAACATCTCTGCCATCGGTATTTATTCGCTTAAAAAATTGATTGTACAGCATACGACGAATCAAGCTCGAGTGGCCAATAGCTGGTCTAGAGCTCCTCAACCTTCCGCTAAGTTTTCCTCTTCTGTTCCTGCTTTGTTTCGCGTTCAACCTGCTTTCGACATCTGCAGTTGAACCGGCTTCCTTCTTCCACCGATTATGATTACTCACGTAAACATACCCGAAAGGAGGTAAATGTGAATAGCTTGTGGGGTCTAACTAGCGTTCTCCGCGTTGTCGCAAGTGTTTGACTTTCTCGAATCTCCTCCCGCTTTTTTCGTGTTTTCTTCCATCTCTCTCTCTCTCTTTCTCTCTCTCTCTCTTTCTCTCTCTCTCTCTTTCTCTTTCTATTCTCTGTATTTCCTCTTTCGCCGAGGATCTCGGTGTGTCTTTTTCTGCCTTGACTCTCGCGACACGCGGTTCCAGAGCACAGCTGAAAATTTACATTCGACCCGGATTATCTCGCTCAGTGCCGGGGGAGGTGCAATTTGTTTAGTCCCGTCCTTCGTATGTACAGGCTGTTTTTGACCTATTCGTGCTACAACCGATTCACCTCATGGAATATTTACGCGCCAGTTAGGCTCTTGCAGCGGACGGAACAAATTGGCAGCCAGTCGTGTTCGAAGACGAACGAGATATTGTGGTCAGTGATATTCTAAGCTCCGTGTGATTTGTTCATATCTAACGCGACTTTCCACTTTCAAACGTGTTATTCCGATTTATGGTTTTGTAGCGGCAACATTGATTTGCCCGAAGTTTGTTTATCATTACATTTCTGCGTCAAGGGTGAGTCAATGTTCTGAGGCAAAACAACAGCATGAGTCGCTCTCGACTCGCGTCGTCCTTTGACTCCTGTGCCGCTACATTACCCCCCTACCAGTGATAACGTTTTTTACCAAGTTATACTTTTAAAGTATTTACAGTGTTTTTCTTGGGTCGTCGTTATTTTTTAAAAAAATTACCGATACACCTGATCCGACAATTTACGATGCCTAACCTGCCTGTAGTTTTCTTGCTGTACATACATACGTACAGCCTGGCGTGGTTTTCGATACAAAGTATCGAACGAGTGGATGAGTCGCGTCGATTGTTTTGCTCGATACAGCCTCTGTCCACACAGCCACAGTCGTGTTCGCGTATCGTTTTGTCGCTACGTTGCTGGTTTTATCGCTGTGGTGTCGATTTCGAGGGTCGACCAATAACCCGTAGTGGTTTAAGAAGTCCACGCCGATGAAAGGCGTGCTAACGTCCGTCACCCTAAAACGTTGTTTCGTGTTCGTCGTAGTGGCAGGTCCCGTTTCCGATTTCAGGTGCCTGGGGAACGGCACTTCTTCACGCAGTCCTAGAACGTCGCATGGAAGTAACAAAGGCCGGGCTGTTGCGATTCGGGTGGTTCCTGATTCCGAATGCCTTCCGTGGATGTTGACGGCCACCTTGATCAGGGCGTTCGTTTCCGTTATTCTCAGCGCCGTTAGTACGTATTGAGTACCCGCCGGGAGGC
Organism: Bombus flavifrons; assembly: GCF_040668555.2. Lineage (NCBI taxonomy): Eukaryota > Metazoa > Arthropoda > Insecta > Hymenoptera > Apidae > Bombus > Bombus flavifrons. The sequence continues at coordinate 1,231,688 of NC_138451.1, forward strand.
GTTTCTTCTAGGTCGCCAGCACTAAGTCGTCGAAGGCTGACGAGGCGGCAAGCTTCCTCAGATCCGTATAGAATTAAGACGGCGTTCTATCGTCCATTTCTTCGTTCTCGAACTCCTAGTGCAGTCCTGAACCGTTTGAGTTTGCGAATTCTGTGCAAAGTTGTCTGTTGCTACTCGTCATTATGAATGTTCATTTTTCGCACGTCGGTGTCACCAATGTAGACGTTGTTTAGTCATGTTCAACTCACGTCGGGGTTACCAATTTCTAGAGGTTTGTGTGTAGAGGATGGTTGGCCGGTGAGGTTTAATGGACGAGATTGCTCGTTGTTGAAACCGTAGAATATATTTAAAATGATAAATTAGTTTTGTTTTGTTTTAAAAGGCGAACATATCATATTTTCAATTCAAAAACTTTCTATATTCACTAAGCGGATCACGAATCGATATTTTTTACGCTCGACTAGCGCAAATCGGCGCAGACTTCGTAAGAAATTTCCATTTCCGCGGATTATTCAAAGCGGTTAAAAAACCTGGTCATGTCAGTCAGATAGATTATATTGCAATAAATTGGACATTTCCACCGAACTAAATATCTTTGCCAGTTGAAATCCTTGACACTTTGCGATCAATCTTCGCGTCAATCGAAATCCATCGAAAATCGTGCACCAACCAGCAGCCTGAGGGATGTACACGATATCTATATACATCATAAAGATTTCAGGAAATCGAAAATGACAAATTCGATGTACGTGGCTATTTTGCATTCGCACGTTTCGTGAAAGCGGTTGAATTGTGCTCGGAATTGCGATTCGAGCCACTCTCGTCTCACAGACTACGAATGTTCTGTTTAAATCGAATTCGACTTCTAGTAAACGCATGTCGACTTTCCTTAATCCGGCTTGGGAAATTGTACAGCACTTTCACCAAGTGAAAAATATTTTTCGAGTTATTCATGCCGTAAAAGAGTGCAAGCTTTCTCTTCTTTGATCTTCTCGTCCTTTCGATTCCATGTTTCTACGGTTCTTGCGATATTCTGCTGCAATCAACATCGAACAGGGAATAAAAGGAACAGGGATACGAGACTTCGGCAACTATATTCTCTCGACATTTATTTCTTTTATCTCTCTCTCTTTTATCTCTCGGCATTTATATCTTTGGCAAACTTTCTTTACAATAAAAATTTCATTCGTTTTAAGTTGATCAAACAGCCCCTGCGTGGATCCCTTTTATCGGGAAACCTTTATGCTGGTGATATTTTTAAAATGAAACAGAGAAGTGGTCAAGAGAGGCTTCCAGGACTTTATTTGAACAAAGAATCTTTCTCTTTATCTTTTTAATATTTTGTATGTACTTGTAGTGTTTGCTTCCGTCATGAAATGTTATTTCATATATAATATGCAAATTATTTCTGTGTAATGCCTTTTTATAGTGAGATACGCAATACCTAAAAGCTTGCAACAGTTGTTATTGCAAATTGTATCTCATTTACCTCATTTGGCACTACACGAACCTATATATCGTACATACTATGTTTTTCCTACTATGAGAAGAATTTTTAAAAACGCTTTTATTTTTATAGTCTTCAAATTGTTTAACGATTTCTCGTGAGAAAAATGTTCCAAACTTTGTACTCTCTATGGACACAATCTCCTTTCTTTGTCGTGTTTGAAACTTGTGGAACAGTCTAACTTGAAAACCGCTTTTTCCTAAAATATACCAAATGTGCTTTAAATCCTTTATCGAGGTTTCCGTTTAATTCGACTCAACTGATTGAATAAACTCAACGATTAAAGTGTGTAAATCGTAGGTGTCAAGAACGATCCGGTCTTTATCCAGCAAACGTCGAATCGCCGCCGGTTATTGGTGAAACGTAAGGAAGAGGGTTTCTATAGTGAAAGGAAGTAGCTCAAACAAAGGAATATTTTACAAAAGAAACATCGCAAAGTTGACAAATGTTGGACAATGGGCGTGAAAAAGGGAGGTGGAAAGGTAACTCGAGATTAGGAGAGGAAAAACTTTCATAAAGCATCCTTCCTAGTTCGTCGACTTACTATCACTTGAGCGCCCGTTGGGGAAGAATTGGAAAGCGTAAGACATAAGGATAGGTGGATCGATAAGTACGTGGATATTACACGAGTTTGGGGACAGCCGTCCCCTGCGAATTACGCTTCTGACTATTCAACTTTTAACTGCCTGCAGAAGAAAAAAGTCGCTCATCGAATCAAGAGATTGGGGATTGCTGCCAAGAGTCGTAGGTTGATTTTCAAGTATTACGTACCGTTGATGCTTTTGTTCTTAAGCAATGGAAATTTTTATAGCAGATATGTTTAGGTTGCATTGAAATATTTTTACGAAATAGGATAATTTTCCCAGGCAGCTTTGATTTACGATTTAACGTTATTCGTTGATATTAACGAGAGAAATATCGACGTCTGTAGTTGCAAGTTAAGAAAGTCCCGATATATTTGCCTACGCAAAAGAAACAAAATGTTATAACAGGAATACAAATATTCTTTTATAGTGTACATATTCATACGTATAGTTCTCAGATTTGAAGAAAAGTATGGCGAGCAACGGTTTGATTCTAAGAAGAGACAGCTATATGCAGCCCTTTTAAGAGAGAAGAAAATACAGGCCACTTGTGCAGCTTGGCCCAGCTTTCTTTCAGGATCGCTAAAATATTGTCCACCTTTTCCTACACGAGTTCTTACACACATTCGTATTTTTAACCAGGAAGGAAATTTAAAATTATGTTTGAAGTTAAACATTTCACGGACGTGGTTCGTATGACGTAACCTCGCCACAGATAAAAGTGTTGTTTTCAGAACATTGAAAGAAACAGAACATGTTTCTGTAAGCTCAATGCTTCTCCCTGAAATGACGAATGCCTGTGTATTGTACATAATTCTGCCTGCAGGTATCTTTTCTTATTCACCTATGATCTCGAAATATGTTTTTTGGGATGATAATTGGACTGTGTATCGAATACACGAGATTTTTATTCGTAAGAACGATGGTTTGATAAAATTTTTTTTATTCTTTTTACATGTTTATTTCGCGTTTGGCGGTAAATTAAACCTGTAAAACTATAGCCAGAGTTTACAAACACTCTATCGATATACGATATAATACGATAGTTAAGATCCAGAAATATTTAAAAATCCTATATACATGTTATATATTCTACTCTATACTACATTATAATATATATCTACTTTGGAAAATGGTTCGCAAGTAGCATAATGTACTCATCGTGGATAGAAATAGTTAACAGGAGGATTATTTACCGTCAGAAGTATTTTTCTCGAATGATCGATCCTGGTTTTAATTTAAGAGCACGATCGATTCTTGTTTTTACGATGGGTATGTAAAGGAAAGTTGTAGCCTGTAATTTCATTAAATTCTTTGTTGCCTCTCTAAGACTCGCTTGCGCAACGAACGATTGATAAAGGCGTGGCTCTCGTACTAATTTTAATTAAGGGAAGCCTTCTTCGCTACCGTCGACTGTAACTTATCGTACTTCTTTTCTGCAGCGAGTGTTTCTTTCGCATTCGCGAGAAATTTTCCCGGAGATTCATTTGGAGATTGTAAAGAAAATTTACCAAGTCCTTTATCTAATCAAAAAGTCCTGCCAGACATCTTATTCATTTCAGATATATATAGATGTGAAACATTGTAACATCGCTACATTCATTCACACAAGTTTTGATTAATGTGTGGCAATTAACTTTTGTTTTAACATGTTTCAATAACACGTTATAAAAAGAGTAGGAAATGCAAAACAAATTCGAAAAAAATTAATTTGAAACTCGTTTTTCTACGTTTGTGTGAAATATATTATTCTATGTAAAAATACTTGCATTTTTTTACAAATAAAGGAGTTACGTTAAAATAATAATCTATTATTTACATCCACGATCTCAGATATTATAGAACGATAGCCGTTAACTGCGCGATTACGATAAATAATAAAAATGCAACTACGGTGTATGATCTGTATGCGTGCATTAATGTTTCGGTTTGATAAATATGCAAAAACAAATTGTGTTTCCGCAGCCGTATTATGAAAAGCAGATACAATTTCGGAGTGCTATTTCAAACAGATGGAAAATATTTTCCAAGATTTATTTCATTCGACCGTGGACCTTGCTTAATAAAGAAACGCAGTTTATTGCTGGTACTGCAAACAACATATATCTAACCAATTGACACTGTCGTACCGGGAATTTTGGAGAATAATATGCATTTACTCGGTTTGTACAATCAACGGAGAATAAATTTTATACATGTTTTCCATTCAATATTTTTCGAATCATCCGTCCAAATCCCTTTCATGTTTCTGTTTTATTCGCAATTTTATATTTACGCCACATCGAGGTACTTATTGGAAATCGCTTAAATTACAGAAAGGATTGTATCGTTTAAATCTGATTCAGAAAAATTTTTCATATTACAGCTAGGGTTGAAATATTTTCGAACTAAATTTTTACTCGAGCTTATGCTTTTAGTCGATAATGTCGCATAAAAAGTAATAAAACGTATGTATAGTAATAAAAAAAAACGACACTGCGTCTCAGAATAATAGTCTCAATTCTCTCAAAATTCCCTTAAGTTCTCCTTCGACTCTCAAATGACTCTCAACCTTTCTTCATCTATTTACACAAAATTCTCTCGCTTCTTTTTATAAATCTCACGTGAACAACATGCATTCCTACCACATGCAACAAAATTTTCACATAGTATCATGTATTCTACTGGTCTACTTGTACATTCTTCGAATTGCTTCTCACCTGCTACCGATACTCCAGTAGAAACACTCGCCACGGTCTCATTGTCATAGTATCGTAAATTATTGCCACTACATATACGTCAAACTCTATATGTACTAGCATTCTCTACAGGTTCTTACATATTCTTGAATTTCCCTCTTCATGTTTTCCCAGTAATAATGCTGTTCTTTGTGTCCTGCCACAGACGACTCATGTTTTTCTCGTATTATATTATTTCGTATTTCAACTGGTTGTGTGATTACTTCCCCAGTGCAGATGGTGATAGTTATGGATTTTTCCATAAATACTTCCTTCAATTTCCTGATTGCATGTCGCAGGATATCTCTTCCAAATTTCCCTTGCTATTGCTAAAGGACGTTAATTGTTTTTCATTTACTACGTCGAGTAGGGATCTCAACGAGTTTAGTAGATTTTCCGGCGTTATAGGAATATTTCGGTCTTCCTTCACGAGTAGGGATACGATGTATTTTCCGGACTCTTGATTCAAGCTTGCTCTTTCCAACATGATTCTTCCGTAACGCGGTAGCCTTCCTATTTTCTTCATCTCCAAGGCTCCTTTATCTATCGGAGCGCCCTGTATATCGACGAATATCACTTTATGATCATTCACTCTCGTAATTGAGACTCTGAAAATTTTTAATTCCGCAAGTACTGTAGGTCTTGCGTCTTCTCCTCGTTGCCGAGTTGTTTCAGAGTCCTCGGTCGAGGCATCCAATTGAAATCTTTTTAGATGCGGATATCGATCTAGCGAATCTCCTTTTCTCTTTTCGAAACAATGCATCTGCGTTTGCATTTGTTCGTCCTTCCTTGTATCGAATATCAAGCTCAGTCTGATAATTTCAGTTTCCATTTCCAAATTCTTGACGTGGGATCCTTAATGGAATTCATCCATACTAGTGGTTTGTGGTCAGTTACTATAGTAAATTTCCTACCATACAGGTGTGGTTTGAAATACATCGCGCAGTAGACGATTGCCAGACATTCCTTTTCTATGGTAGAATAGTTTTATTCTGCGGGGTTTAGTAGTCTAGAGGCATACGCGATTGGCAAATCCTTTCCAATCGGTTCCTGACTCGATACTCCGCCTATTGCGTATCCCGATGCGTCTGTCGTGAGGTTGAAGGGTTTGGAAAAATCCGGATATTGTAGAATAGGTTTTGTCACTAATGCAGTTTTAAAATTGTTGAATGCATTGTCTTGATTTATATCGTCCAGATAGATGAATAGTTCTACTCCTTGCAATCCTAATAGCACTGAGTTCATCAAGCGTTGAAACGTTGTTGGGGCGTATTTTAATCCAAGGAACATTCTTTTGAATTGAAAGTGTCCGTACGGTGTTGAAAATGCCGTTTTGTGGACATCCTCCTGGCCCATTCGAATCTAGTGGAAGCCTGATGCCAAGTCAAACGTGGAAAAATATTCCGCACTTCCTAATTGATCCGATATTTCTGTGATATTGGGGAGCGGATAAGCATCGCCGATCGTTTTATCATTAAGCTTTCTATAATTAATAACTAATCTCCAACGTTTGTTTCCTCGCGAGTCTGATTTCTTCGGTACAATCCATAACGGAGAATTGTGCGGAGATGTCGATGGTTCTACGACATCAGTGTCCAGTAATTCTTGAACTTGACGATTTATCTCCTCTCGATGTGCAGGTGAGTGACGATACTGTTTGATATTAATTGGTATATCATGCATTGTAATTATTCGATGCTCTAGAACTTCAGTTCCTTTCCGCGTGTCTTCTGGAATATGAAATCTATCTTGATTCTTCCGAATTAATTTTCCAACGTTTTTTCTCTTCTCTTTGTTCAAGTGTTCGAGTCGTAATAATTCAATTATTTTGTCAACTCTACTTTCTTTTGATTTTGAAATCGCATGCTAGGTGTGGTATTTATTATTTTCATATAACCTCGTCACTTATGGTTCCTAACAACTGCAATATCAAAATAGACTCCCTTCATTGGCTCGATTTTTTTAATAAATCCCTCGTTTATCTCCGGAGTTGCAATGTTGATAGTACACGGTACCGAACTTAGTTTTGGCACGATTACCTTTTCTCTTGTATATAATATAAGTATGTAAATATAAATATTTCCCTACTTTATATGCTTTCGCTCGTAATCCAAACGAGCCTTGCATCCTGTAAAAAATTCGGATCCTAAGATTCCGTCTTGATCGATCAGCAATGAGTCATCAACTACATGAAAAATAACTGTATGGCCCGCAACCTGTATTACTGTCTGCCCTAGGGTGACCAGACTCGTTGCCGTAATTCCTCGAACTTCGATTGATTCTTGCTCGTTGAAGATCGCTGAATCGGGTAAGGCAGGTTTTTTAATGATATTTATTTCTGATCCGGAGTCTAATAGCAAATTAGTTTTAGTTTTCAAGTCTGGGGAGACTATTCTTGCGGCTGGAGTGCTCGGGGTTTCGTTTATCTTTATCGAAACAATTCGGAGAGGTCTTCTTCCGAAACAGAATCCGATTCTTGCGCTTTCTTGATTGTTTTTCCGTCCACTTCCTTTTCTTTTAATTGTCGATTCTCCAGATATTCTCTTCGTTCCCGTGCACGACTGCACAACGGTTTTATTGTAATAATTGAAGGTTGTGGCGTCGGTATTCTCGTTGCCGCTTGTACTCTTAGGCAATTCACAGCGTCGCTCCTTCGAGGTTCGCCCCTTCCTCTCGAAGGAGTTGGCTGGTTTCCCGACTGCCCCGACTTGTAAGGTACTATTATCCCAGCGTCTATTCTGGTTTTAAATCTGTAGCAATCTTTTACCAAATGCCCAGGTCTTTTTACAATAATTACACGTTATAGAGTTTTGTCTCGGGTCGTTTGAACGATTCTGCAACGGCGGTATAAATCTCCGATCTTGACGGTTGTTCCCGATGTTGTTGTTATTGTTCAGGGGACGAGTGTTGTCTCGGTTATAATTGGGCCGGACGTTGGTATCGTGTTCTGTCGCTTGCTTGTTTCAATTCCCGTGTTGCTCTCACGGCTTGGGGGTACGCGTCGTTCAAGGATTCGTATCCTGTTACATTTACTCGCAAATACATCTCGTTTGGATTAGTGTCTAATCATCGCGGTTACCTGATAACTTTGTAATACTTACGATCGTGTTAATAAACATTACCTCTATTGTATAATAACAATGGCTAATCCTAGTAAAAGTTCGTTAAACGCTCCTAACTCTATTCTTAATTCCCACACACACATATATATATATATATATGTGTGTGTGTGTGTGTGTGTGTGTGTGTGTGTGTGTGTGTGTGTGTGTGTGTGTGTATATGTGTGGGAATTTTAGATGCTTAAATCTATGTTTGCTGGAATGTAATTAAATCTTGGGCAGCTGTGCTATTACAAGTGAAGAAGTATTCAATTCTTTGTGGTGAAAATTGATATAGGATGTCTGATTTGAATTGAACGACTAAATTGTCTTTGTGGATCACTGATCGTGTAGATCATTTTGTGTTGATATCGACTGCAAGTTTAATTACTGTAAAATCAATTGAACTCTATTTAAGGCTTGTTCAATATTTCTTTTTTTGTCCTTTTCCTTCTTTTTTCTTATAGTAGTCTTTTCGAATTCTTCTATCTTATAATAATATCCAACGTTGTCGAGCGTTGATCCGTAGAAGAAACGTGTATTATGTTACACATATTATGTATAACGTTGAATTTTCTCAAGACACATATTCTACACCACACATTTAGAGAAAAGAAAGTTTCACGTTATGTTGTATTCAGCCAAGAATGTCTTTAGCGTTTTGTTGGGTTGTAAAATATACAGTATTATGCATACTTGTGTAAAACTGTGGAAGATTTCTTTTGAAAGACTTCAGTGCATAAAGCATTTTAAGAGATATTCTCTTCCTGTATTTCTTCAACTACATACTTTACATTGACATTTATAATTTCGTTAAAACTTTAACCTACACAAAGTTTGAAAGTATTGAATATTTACGTAGACTTGAAGACTATAATCACATTTCATAATTGAAACTCAACAAACAGTTAATTGTATATCTCGCTAATCGTAAAACTTGCGTAGTTCTTTACCTCTGCCATGTAAATGCAGTTTGCAAAAGATTTCAGCCGTAATATAATTGTTACACAACAATTACCATTCAATTACCAAATGACACGTGCTCGAGTTTCCGAATAAAACTCACTGCCCTTTATTACAAATCGGTCAATTACTTTTAGTGGTCCGTTGATCCTCAATCATCAAGGTTGACCGTAGCCCGAAATGCGTGGTTTCGTTTACTTGAAGGTGATGGATCTTGGCAGGACCGGCAAAATGTCACGTAAACTTGAGGCTTATATGATGAAAACAAGATAGCTAAGCCTTAACACAACTATTAACTTTGTTTTTTTATTAAACTTTATTTTTCACTGAATATTCACAATTGAGTATACACTGATCAAATACGCGACTGGTCTGAGGGTAGAAACCGGTAAAGATATATTGACTATTCTAAGGATACAGAATTAGTGAAGTTTTACTGACGATACTGTGTCTGAGGAAAGCTAGGGGTGGATGTGTCTAAGGACACGCGACCATAGAATTTGTTCATAACACTTTTGGTTAGGAAAATGAGGGCAGTAAACATCGCTTCAGATTGGATAATAAGAAGGTTGGTGAACCAGGAAGGGTTTTAGCCGCCCTCGAGAGAAAGTTGCTAACGGAAGATATCTAACGCGAGGAAAACCAACTTTCCCGTGTTAACCGGCAGTAAACAATAAATGTAAAAGGGGCACTTAAAATAAAAGATACTTGTTTCGTCTGAAGGACCTTAACTATGAAAAATTCCAAGACCCATGGTGGGTCCTTAAGACTATTGAGAGTACGCACCAAGGATGTGTAGATATCTGGCTACCAGCTTGCCTGCGGTGTGTGGCCTGGTCTATGATGTGGATTGACATCCCCCTCCTTAGATTGATTTTGGTCCTCCAAAATTTTAGTGTTTCTGCAGGTTATATCTAGGTCAATTGGCTTTTCTTTTTCCTACATACCACAGCCATCGAAACAATAATCGAATAGTAGCGGAATAGGCGACTCTGAGATACACCAGACGACAACCCCTCCAGAGGGACTAAAACCAGAGTATAAAAACCCTCCAAAATAAGCGCTTGAATCAGTCTGTTAAAATATTTTGACCCCATCTTTTGTAATACTTTGAATCATTCTGTAACACTTTGAACCGTCACACGGTTGGATTTGCATAATAAAGTCTAATATCATATACAAAGTTTAATTACGTCACCTTATTCGTGAAACGTTCGAACTGTAACGCGAGGAGATCACCGGCGATCTATCGGTTTCGTGATTTATTGTGTACCGAGCTCGGTTCCTTGCTGCGAGGCTTCCGCGGCGGTTTTACCGTCGCGGTTGTTCTCTTCGGCCGCCATTCAACGCTCAGCTCAGAACTGGCACGGACTAGGGGAATCCGACCGTCTAATTAAAACAAAGCATTGCGATGGCCCCCAAGAGTGTTGACGCAATGTGATTTCTGCCCGGTGCTCTGAATGTCAACGTGAAGAAATTCAAAAAATCGCGGGTAAACGGTGGGAGTAACTATCACTCTCTTAAGGATATAGCTAGCATGCCGCAATTAAATGGTTGTGCTGTGGATCCCTGGAGTTTCATGGTTGCTCGAGGACAGAGGGACTTCGGTCTCGTCTGCCCAAGTCACACTCCTACCTCCTCGTGGTACCGCCGGTAACATGTGCGTCGCGTTGGCGTGGAGAATAGTCCCCCGGACGCGGCGTCCATGGCTAAACGGAGTGTGGCGAAGAAGGAGCGAAAGACACATTAAGTATTTATCGGCTTGCCGATCAACGGTTTTACACCATGAAAGAATGAATAACAACTTATAATAGGAACTTGTTCCTATGATGTGTTGGCTACGACTGGGATTGATTAAGGCTAAAGACTTGGTAAATGTTTGGATGACTGTACAGATAACAAAATTTCATTTTGTAAAGTTCGATAGAAATATTCAAGTCTCGGACGTAGCGCTTCTCGGTCCCACAAGCGCTGTGGCGGATTTATCCGCTCCGGAGGGGACCACAGATGACAACGTAGGCATATCCCCGGATACGATTTTGGTCCCATTAATGGAGAATAAGATTGCTTGTCTGGTCTGTGAAAAGAGGGAAGTGTATCTCTTTTTCATGAACTTAACTGACCTGGACAAGCACCTTAATGAACATCATTTGGAAGTCCCCATTAATTGGGGTTGTCGGCAATGCTGTAGGTGCTTCCGGAAGCTTCATGGGGTAAGGTGACACATTCCCAAATGCAGCAGCAATACGCAAATCAGTGAAGATCGCTTTAAGTGTGGTGCTTGCTCCATGAGGTTCGAGTCCCAAAGGGGTCTATCGACTCACGAACGACATGCGCATCCTGCCGTAAGGAATATTAAAAGAAGGGGAACGGACCCCCCAACAATGGCAAATGGCAAAGCATGGAAAGTGGAGGAGGTTGCCCTCCTGAAGGAGCTTGACGCGATCTATAAAGATCATAGGTTCCCCAATATTGAGATCAGCAGAATAATGACAACAAAGACTGCTGAGCAAATTAGAAGTAAAGGCAAAGCCTTAAGAAATATTGAAATAGAAGGGGAACTTCAGGAGGAGGCCTCTGCGACAGAGGGCGGATGCGATCTCGTTGAACCATTCATGGAGCAAGAAAGCCAAGAAAGGATTGTTAATAATGATAAAATGGTTCGCGAATGGCAGCAATGCCTTATTAACGAGATCGAAAAGCCAGCCGAGGTGCCCCCGATATTAAGGGAAGTGTACGCTCGGTTGAGCAAAATTTGGGAAGACAGGAAAAATAACAAGGAAGCACCGAAAGCATATTTAGATAAGTTTTTAACAGAACATCTCTATGGAGCTCTAAGAGACAAAAGGGGGAAACCCCAAAGCAGCCAAAATAAAAAAGAAAATGCAGCCAAAATAACTAGAAAATCTAAAAAGGCAACAAGAAATTACAAAAAGAAATTTTCTTACGCACATTGCCAAGAACTGTACAATGAATGTCCAAAGAAGTTGGCTGATGCCATAGTTAATAACGACATGACCAGCTTAGAACCAGCCAAACAACCGCCAGAGGCAGATGAAATTAGAAGTCTATACAATGATCTATTGGGGAGAACTGACCCCACGAACATTGAAATATCAGAAAGGAGCGAACCAGAGCTGCCACTGAGTGATTACTTCGGGCCGATTACTGTCGGGGAAGTCGAGGACAAGATTAAGAAACTTAGGAAGAAGTCTGCGGCAGGTCCAGAGGGGCTACTAAAGGAAAATCTATTAATACCAGGCCTGCCCGCAATACTCGCCAAATTTTTCAACATGCTATGGTTTAGTTCCTATTTTCCAACCTTATGGAAAGAGAATAGGACTACGTTAATATCTAAGTCCAATAAAAGTTCTAGCAGTGTTGAGAATTGGCGACCAATTACCATCGGTTCTGTCCTGAGTAGTATGTTCTCGTCGATCCTCGATGGGCGGCTCCAGAGTGGTATTACCCAGAATTTAAGGCAAAAAGGATTTACATCCGAAAGCGGATGTAAATTGAATATTGAATTAATGAATGCAGCTCTTGATCATTGTAAAAGAGATCGAGGAGGGGTGTTCATAATTGTGGACATCTCCAAAGCCTTCGACTCAATACCACATTCGGCAATAAGAGCCTGCCTGGCGCGGAAAGGCGTACCGATCCCAATAATCGACATAATTGTCGAGATGTATATTAGATGCAGAACAGTTATAAAGGCAAAAGATAATATAGGGGTCGAGGTTGAAATCCTCAGAGGGGTTAAGCAGGGTGACCCATTGTCACCACTGCTATTCAATCTGTGCCTCGAGCCGCTTATAGAAAGAATCAATACAAAGACCGGTGGCGTTAAGATCAGTGAAAGAAATAAAATCCCTGTACTGGCCTTCGCAGATGACATCGTATTACTTGGTGAAGATGAGAGGGAAGCACAGTGTCAAGTAGACGAGCTCCACAGATACCTGCATAGCCTGGGAATAAAAATATCGTTAGAAAAAAGCCAAATGTTCCAGGTGGTAACAAAATAGGACACCTGGTTCATTAAAGACCCAGAAATCGAAGTTGGCTCAAACAAAATACCAGAGGTAAACCCAGAGGAAGGATTCAGATATCTGGGCGCAAAGATTGGGCCCTGGAAAGGCGTCCACTGTGGCATAGTTGTGCCTGAAATTCTGAGCTATCTACCTAATATACCAGCTTTTAATAAATCCAGCAGGAGACGGTGTTCTAAAGCTTATGGATAGTGAGGTCAGGCAGGAGATTAAATCAATCCTGCATTTAGTTCCATCACCTGTCACCGGATTCTTTTACGCTCCTAGAAATTTTGGAAGCCTACGGTTACCGAGATTCGTGCACATAGTAAAACTTGGCACCCTAAGAAGCGCATTAAAAATTAAAGACTCATAAGGGCTTCAGAATCAAGAGGCATGACGAAGCCAAGATGTTTCTGGCGAACAAACTCAGGGAACTAAACGAGGTGTTCGTCGAGCCTACTATTAACGTAGGAGGTAATCAATATAAGCCGGACCTCGTCGTTAAAAACGAGGAACGAATACTCATAGTCGACGTCACAGTCCGCTATGAGAAAGAGCTTATCAAGAAAAGGTCGAGAAATACCGGCCATGCCTGACTTTTTTAAAGTCTACTTATGGCCAGGGAGAAGGTGCGATATTGCCAGTTGTGCTCGGCAGTAGAGGGGCTATCCCCACAAAGACAAAAGAAATTTTACAAGACTTGGGATTAAATAAAAGTAAAATAAAAACAATACTTATGAATGTATTAAGGAGCTCCATAGAGACGGGGAATATATTTTTAGATCAATAAAGTTTTATCTATTTATTATTTATTATATATATTAACTAGTACATAAGAACGTATTAAAATTATTTATTAAAATTGACTTTTGTCAATAATTTACAATTTTAATTATAATTCCCTAGGATGGGATGCCTCGGAAGTATGGAGCCTCTTTTGAGGTTCCACAGGTTGTTTCCAAAGGCCTCGTCATCTAATTAGTGACGCTATTAAAAGGCGATATGCTGCTGGGGCTTAGTCGCGTTTGCTTATATATCAATACGCTTGAGTTCGGCTCGAGACGTCGTAGGGTGAGGACGTGTTTTGGTGCGCTCCTGCCAAATGGAGAGTTATTACGTTCTTTGGTACAGACGTTGCGTGTTTGGGGTTGTTACATTTGAGGGTGGATGGAGTGGATGAGTCGCCCATTTTAAAGCGGGGAGCAGTGGATGTGTGGTATAGAGAGGTATGGGTGTGGATTGTCAATTGTCGATGAGTCGTAACGGGCGACGACGAGACTTTGCGTTTGAAATGTGGGGATATTGAGGCGACGATGGCTAGTGCGTCTTGTGGAATTTGAATAATCTATTTAGTGTTGAGAGGTTTGCACTCGCGATGGCATGACGCTTGTGAAGGCTCCAAATGCGTAATAGTTTTGTTATCCTAACGAGTACCGGGTGAAATGGATGTCATTGTATGGTTGACGGTTTTGCGATGCGGACGTTTGAAAAGAACGTTGCGCAGGTGAGGGGGTTCGCTGCGCAGACGTGAGGCGGCGTCACCTTACGGGCAACGTCTGTAAGCATGTACAGTCGGCTTGATTTAATTTACACGAGACGAACTAAGTCCGTTGGAATGAATAAATAAGTAATGGTGTGCCGTGTAATGATGAGGCTGTAGGAGTTACGTGGCGATTAGTAGGTTGGAGTATGTAGCGGTGGAAGTAGTACACTGTTTTAATATTTTAATATTTTTATTTATTTTATTTATTCTTTATTTATTTTTATTTATTTACAATTTTGTATTTATTTACTAGTATTGTTTATTTGTTTTTTATATATTATTTATTTATTTATTTATTATTTATTATTTATTATTTATTATTTTAAATTATTTATTTATTTATTTATTTAGTTATTGTTATTATTTATTATTTTAATATTTATGCCTTATTTATTTATTCTTTGCTGGTTACTTATTTATTTATTTATTTATTACTGCTCATTATTTATTATATATTTTTTGTTATTTATCTATATTGTGGCGTTTTGGGCGCGCATCATCGGGTCTTTAGCAGAATGCAGGCGTTAGACAGGTGAATTTTAGATTGCACAATATTACTGTATTATATTATCATTTGATTGGCTTATTGTTGACGACTTAGCGAGTTTATGGACAATGATTGGATACTTTCGGACGGTAAATGGGTAAAATGTTGACGGCTTGGCGATGTACATGGACTTTCGATTATTATATTTAATATGGATAAGTTGTATAAGGCAAATAAACGTACGGCGCAGGGGGTTTCGGAGCCCCCAGGCCCCGTCGGGAACACGAGTGGCTTACCAGGCTCGACCCGTCGATCATTACGCTACTGGAAGAACGGCGGGGGGAGATGGAACTCTATGCACCCCCTTGTGCGGTAAGAGCTACTGGAGACAAGGAGGAGAAGGAGAAGGGCAAGGCAAAGAAGGTGATAGTTGGAGGAGAGAAACCGAGGATGGTTTCCGATGTTAAACTAAATGAGAGTGTGACAATCTCGGTTATACCGAGGAAAGATGGTGGGGGGGGGGGAAGTGAGGATGTCTGTCGCTTTAAACCGAGTAAAGAGGCTTCAGAGGAGCCCTCCGATTAGTGAAAGGACGGAGGTAGGAGTGGTTGAGGAATCGGAGGGTTCCTTTGGGATTAGAGGGAGCGAACACAGTACGCCGGTAACAGGGAAAGGACTGGCCAACGCTAAAATGCTGGCCAGGCAGGAGTGGTCAAAATGTTCAACGTTGTAATGAAAAAGTTGAAGTTGGACAAGGAGAAGGACGAAGTGATAAGGGAGATAGGCAACATGATGAAAGGCATCCTGTCTTCCTTGGAGCAGTGTGGGGAACACAAGGAAAGAAGAAGAAGGAGAAAGAGAGCCTGTCAGGGTCGGTCTTACGACCGTTACTGTGGATTCTCGGAGTATGACAGAGCGCTGGAGGCGCTGGACCGGGAGAAGGATACCGAAGCAGTAGCGTTCGCCGACGATCTGGCGGTTCCACTCAAGGTCAGAGAGTCCCACGGCATCAACGAAAAGATAAAGGCGGTCATAGCCTTGACCACTAGATGGCCCTGCGACGCTGGATTGCACCTGGCCAGGGAGAAGACGGAAGTTATCCTCTTAACAAGGAAGAGGATACGAAGACTTTTAATTTTGACGTGGGGATGGGGGGGGGGGGAGATTTCCACTAGCTGTGTTGTGAAGTACCTAGAGGTAGTGTTGGATAGTGCTAGGGGATTCTCTCCCCATCTTAAAGCAGTTTGTGATAAGGCGGAACGGTTCTTGGGTGCCATACGGAGCCTACTCCCAAACGTCGGCGGGCCTAACGATTTAGTCAGGAGGCTGTATTATGGTGTCTGGGAGTCGGTGGTTCTATATGGCGCACCGATATGGGCCTCCTCCCTGGGAAGAAAAACAAATACGACGATCATGAGAAGGGCGCAAAGGGCGGCGTTGATCCGGACGTCTACCGCCTACCATACGGTGTCACATGGGGCTCTGTGTGTGCTTACCGGTAGCATGCCGACTTACATCAAGCCCTGAAAAAATGGCACATGGTAGGCAAGAGGAAATGAAGGATTTGGAGACGGAGGCAGAGGATAGGTGGAGATTGGTGTGGGCGTTCCACAACTCCTACAATTAGACTAGGAGATTGGTAGAAGATCCGTTGATCTTCTACAAAAGAAAGAGGAAGATCAACTACCATATGATGCAAATCCTTACGGGACAACGTATCTTTAACTAGTACCGTCATAGGATCGGCAAAGAGTCGCACACCAGTTGTTGGGATTGTGGTGCGGTGCTGGATGACGCCGAGCATGTGCTCTTCTGGTGCCCTAGATGGACGGAGGAGAGAATGTAGTTGGAGGCCGAGATCGGTGAAGATTTTAAATTGGAGAATCGGGTCGTTGAGAGGATGGCCGCGGAGGAGCGGTTGTGGATAAGTTTTTATAATTTCTGCACAAAGGCGATGAAATGCCGGCTTTTTAAAGAAAGGGAGATGGAGGTTAGGAGAAGAAGGGAAGGAAGGATGAGAGGAAGGACCAGAGTCGAGGAGAGAAGATAAAAGATTGGGTACGTTGTGTAGAGGCCAACCCGAAGTAATGTCGAATGACTGTACTGGGTTGGTGACTCAAGTACCGTAGTAGAGGGAGAATGAAGAGGGGTTTTTAGTAGGTATGGCGATGCCATCTGCCGAGTCCTACATAACCCAGAGAAGAGGTCTCTGGGTATGCGTAACAGCATTTTCCACTCCTCGCGAAAAAAAAGGTTGTTTCCAAAGGCCTCGCCATCTAATTAGTGACGCTATTAAAAGGCGATATGCTGCTGGGGCTTAGTCGCGTTTGCTTATATAGCAATACGCTGCTGGTCTCGACGGCATATTGCCTTATGTTTTTTATGCTTTTTTTATATTTTATATAAAAAGAAAAAGGAGAACAACTGCCTCGTCATCTGGTTAGTGACGTTATGGAGAAAGCAATACGCCGCTAGCACTTCGCGTGTGCTGGAAATTCGTTCGTGGTAGGTGTCTATGCGTGAGCTTGAGAAGCTATGTGTTGCTGGGCTAGTTGCGTATTGTGATCTTACGAGCTTGCTAGACGGTATGCCGCCAATAAACGGCTTATCGCTGGCTACGTAAATGTCATAGTTACTCAGGGGCAGGTGAGATCTACGTCTCGTCTGCCCAAGTCGCACTCCTACCTCCCAGTGGTACCGCCGGTAACATGTTAAGTCGCATCAGCGTGGGGTATAGTCTCCCGGATGCGGCTGGCATGGCTAAATGGAGTGCTGCGATGAAGGAGCGAAAGGCGAATAACTTAATCTCGGCTTGCCGATTAACGGTATATTACCGTGAAGTTTTGCAAGAATCATTTAATTAAGGGAACTTGTTCCCTGATTGAATTATGACAACAGGATTGTTAATGGCTTAAGATTTGGATATGAATGGGAACATGCAAGGAGCAAACTCATGTGAAAAGTTCGATTCTACAAACAATGAAGCCTCGGACGCAGCGTCTCTCGGTCCCGGAGGCGCTGTGGCAGATTCATCCGCTCAGGAGAGGACCAATGATGACGACTTAGCAATGACCGCGGTCATGAATACAAAAGTTATGGTGCCGCTTGTGGGAGACAAGGTGGCGTGTCCGGTCTGCGAAAAGAGGGAAGTCTACCTCTATTTTATGATACTGTCTGACCGGGATGCGCACCTTAGTCTTCACCATGTGGATACCCAAATCCAATGGGGGTGTGTAAATTGCAATAGATCGTTTACGAAGCTTCATGCGGCAAGGTGCCATTTACAAAATGTAAAGGCGCCAGCACAAGCACAGAAGGTGTATTTAAATGCGAAGCCTGTCCCATGTGCTTCGGCACCCAAAGAGGTCATCCACACATGAACGGCACGCGCACCCTGCCATCCGGAACATTAATGGAAGGGGAACGGACCCTTCAAATACAAGATTATGAAAAATAGAGGAAGTAAATATCCTGAGAGAGCTTAATGAAATTTACAAAGACCACCGATTTCCCAACGTGGAAATAAGCAAAATCCTCAGCACGAAAACGGTGGAACAAATAAAGAAAAAGAGATTGGCAATTAAGGCAAGTGGTGAGGAAACGAGCTCTCAGGAGGTTACTCAGAAAACAGAGGGATGGTGCAATCCCGTTACTTCAGGCAATGTGCCAGAAATGAAAGTTAATGAATTCCATGAAGAAGAATCAATTAACGAGTGGCGTCGTTGTCTAAAAATAGCTATAGAAAAGACTTCCGAAGTCCCCCCACCAACACAAAAATTGTATAATGATTTAAAGA
The DNA here is from genome assembly GCF_040668555.2 of Bombus flavifrons. Classification (NCBI taxonomy): domain Eukaryota; kingdom Metazoa; phylum Arthropoda; class Insecta; order Hymenoptera; family Apidae; genus Bombus; species Bombus flavifrons. The sequence continues at coordinate 1,250,414 of NC_138451.1, forward strand.
AGGTGTGGGACAATTTTAAAGATGATTTAAATATTTTAGCGGCCAAACTTGATAAATTCGTCGGCATATCTCTACACAAGGCATTATTGAAAGATAATGCCAAAAGGGGAAGCAGGATCCCTGATAAAAATACACGAGCTCAAAATAATAATAGGAATAATAATAAAAACAGAAAAATAGACAGGAATCTCAGGCGACATTATCTGTACGCACGTTGCCAGGATATGTTTAAGAATGTCCGAAGAAGGTGGCGGATGTTGTTGTTAATGACGATATGGCATATTTGGCTCCTGTCAGACAACCTCCCGAAGCTAATGAGATAGACAAACTTTACAAAAATTTATGGGGTATAGAGGGTCCTTCAGATCCTCCTATACCGCCAAATTGTGCTTCGGGAGTATTATTACATGAATATTTTCCACCTGTTATCGCTGAGGAAATAGTTGAGAGAGTCAAAAAGATTTAAGAATAAAGCAGCAGCAGGCCCGGATGGAATAGGAAAGAAACACCTGGCAATCCCGAGCCTGGACATTATTCTAGCACTACCATTTAATATGCTGTTTTACATCTCTCATTATCCGGGGAGTTGGAGGAAAAATAGGACCGTATTAATACCCAAGTCCAATAAAGATCTAAATAAGGCCGAGAACTAGCGGCCTATAACTATAGGTCCTATTTTGGCGAGAATTATTTCCTTCACTCTTGACCACAGAATTAGAAGGGTCACTGTGCAAAACTTAAGGCAAAAGGGCTTTACATCCGTTTTCGGATGTAAAATCAATGTAGAACTATTTCACGAGGGATAAAGGAGGTGTCCTTTCCATTATCGACATCTGTAAAGCTTTTGATACAGTGCACCACTCAGCGATTAAACCGTGTCTGGTAAGAAAGGGAATAGCAATGCCTATTATTAGCCTTGTCCAGCAAATGTACAAAGGTATCAGTACAAATATAAAAGTAGAAGAGCGCAAGATGATTGATATTAAAATCCTCAGGGGCGTTAAACAAAGCGATCCCCTATCACCACTACTTTTCAACCTAAGCTTAGAACCGCTGCTGGAAGCAACACAGGAATCGATCGAACCGATCAAGATAAACGAAAACTATAAGATCCTCATTTTGGCCTTTGCTGATGACATTGTCCTTTTGGGTATGTGTCTGGTAAAAAAGGGAATAGCAATGCCTATTATTAGCCTGGCCCAGCAAATGTACAAAGGTATCAGTACAAATATAAAAGTAGAAGAGCGCAAGATGATTGATATTAAAATCCTCAGGGGCGTTAAACAAGGCGATCCCCTATCACCACTACTTTTCAACCTAAGCTTAGAACCGCTGCTGGAAGCAACACAGGAATCGTTCGAACCGATCAAGATAAACGAAAACTATAAGATCCTCATTTTGGCCTTTGCTGATGACATTGTCCTTTTGGGTATGTGTCTGGTAAAAAAGGGAATAGCAATGCCTATTATTAGCCTGGTCCAGCAAATGTACAAAGGTATCAGTACAAATATAAAGGTAGAAGAGCGCAAGATGATTGATATTAAAATCCTCAGGGGCGTTAAACAAGGCGATCCCCTATCACCACTACTTTTCAACCTAAGCTTAGAACCGCTGCTGGAAGCAACACAGGAATCGTTCGAACCGATCAAGATAAACGAAAACTATAAGATCCTCATTTTGGCCTTTGCTGATAACATTGTCCTTTTGGGTATGTGTCTGGTAAAAAAGGGAATAGCAATGCCTATTATTAGCGTGGTCCAGCAAATGTACAAAGGTATCAGTACAAATATAAAAGTAGAAGAGCGCAAGATGATTGATATTAAAATCCTCAGGGGCGTTAAACAAGGCGATCCCCTATCACCACTACTTTTCAACCTAAGCTTAGAACCGCTGCTGGAAGCAACACAGGAATCGATCGAACCGATCAAGATAAACGAAAACTATAAGATCCTCATTTTGGCCTTTGCTGATGACATTGTCCTTTTGGGTATGTGTCTGGTAAAAAAGGGAATAGCAATGCCTATTATTAGCCTGGTCCAGCAAATGTACAAAGGTATCAGTACAAATATAAAAGTAGAAGAGCGCAAGATGATTGATATTAAAATCCTCAGGGGCCTTAAACAAGGCGATCCCCTATCACCACTACTTTTCAACCTAAGCATAGAACCGCTGCTGGAAGCAACACAGGAATCGTTCGAACCGATCAAGATAAACGAAAACTATAAGATCCTCATTTTGGCCTTTGCTGATGACATTGTCCTTTTGGGTATGTGTCTGGTAAAAAAGGGAATAGCAATGCCTATTATTAGCCTGGTCCAGCAAATGTACAAAGGTATCAGTACAAATATAAAAGTAGAAGAGCGCAAGATGATTGATATTAAAATCCTCAGGGGCGTTAAACAAGGCGATCCCCTATCACCACTACTTTTCAACCTAAGCTTAGAACCGCTGCTGGAAGCAACACAGGAATCGTTCGAACCGATCAAGATAAACGAAAACTATAAGATCCTCATTTTGGCCTTTGCTGATGACATTGTCCTTTTGGGTATGTGTCTGGTAAAAAAGGGAATAGCAATGCCTATTATTAGCCTGGTCCAGCAAATGTACAAAGGTATCAGTACAAATATAAAGGTAGAAGAGCGCAAGATGATTGATATTAAAATCCTCAGGGGCGTTAAACAAGGCGATCCCCTATCACCACTACTTTTCAACCTAAGCTTAGAACCGCTGCTGGAAGCAACACAGGAATCGTTCGAACCGATCAAGATAAACGAAAACTATAAGATCCTCATTTTGGCCTTTGCTGATAACATTGTCCTTTTGGGTATGTGTCTGGTAAAAAAGGGAATAGCAATGCCTATTATTAGCGTGGTCCAGCAAATGTACAAAGGTATCAGTACAAATATAAAAGTAGAAGAGCGCAAGATGATTGATATTAAAATCCTCAGGGGCGTTAAACAAGGCGATCCCCTATCACCACTACTTTTCAACCTAAGCTTAGAACCGCTGCTGGAAGCAACACAGGAATCGATCGAACCGATCAAGATAAACGAAAACTATAAGATCCTCATTTTGGCCTTTGCTGATGACATTGTCCTTTTGGGTATGTGTCTGGTAAAAAAGGGAATAGCAATGCCTATTATTAGCCTGGTCCAGCAAATGTACAAAGGTATCAGTACAAATATAAAAGTAGAAGAGCGCAAGATGATTGATATTAAAATCCTCAGGGGCCTTAAACAAGGCGATCCCCTATCACCACTACTTTTCAACCTAAGCATAGAACCGCTGCTGGAAGCAACACAGGAATCGTTCGAACCGATCAAGATAAACGAAAACTATAAGATCCTCATTTTGGCCTTTGCTGATGACATTGTCCTTTTGGGTATGTGTCTGGTAAAAAAGGGAATAGCAATGCCTATTATTAGCCTGGTCCAGCAAATGTACAAAGGTATCAGTACAAATATAAAAGTAGAAGAGCGCAAGATGATTGATATTAAAATCCTCAGGGGCGTTAAACAAGGCGATCCCCTATCACCACTACTTTTCAACCTAAGCTTAGAACCGCTGCTGGAAGCAACACAGGAATCGATCGAACCGATCAAGATAAACGAAAACTATAAGATCCTCATTTTGGCCTTTGCTGATGACATTGTCCTTTTGGGTATGTGTCTGGTAAAAAAGGGAATAGCAATGCCTATTATTAGCCTGGTTCAGCAAATGTACAAAGGTATCAGTACAAATATAAAAGTAGAAGAGCGCAAGATGATTGATATTAAAATCCTCAGGGGCGTTAAACAAGGCGATCCCCTATCACCACTACTTTTCAACCTAAGCTTAGAACCGCTGCTGGAAGCAACACAGGAATCGATCGAACCGATCAAGATAAACGAAAACTATAAGATCCTCATTTTGGCCTTTGCTGATGACATTGTCCTTTTGGGTATGTGTCTGGTAAAAAAGGGAATAGCAATGCCTATTATTAGCCTGGTCCAGCAAATGTACAAAGGTATCAGTACAAATATAAAAGTAGAAGAGCGCAAGATGATTGATATTAAAATCCTCAGGGGCGTTAAACAAGGCGATCCCCTATCACCACTACTTTTCAACCTAAGCTTAGAACCGCTGCTGGAAGCAACACAGGAATCGATCGAACCGATCAAGATAAACGAAAACTATAAGATCCTCATTTTGGCCTTTGCTGATGACATTGTCCTTTTGGGTATGTGTCTGGTAAAAAAGGGAATAGCAATGCCTATTATTAGCCTGGTCCAGCAAATGTACAAAGGTATCAGTACAAATATAAAAGTAGAAGAGCGCAAGATGATTGATATTAAAATCCTCAGGGGCCTTAAACAAGGCGATCCCCTATCACCACTACTTTTCAACCTAAGCATAGAACCGCTGCTGGAAGCAACACAGGAATCGTTCGAACCGATCAAGATAAACGAAAACTATAAGATCCTCATTTTGGCCTTTGCTGATGACATTGTCCTTTTGGGTATGTGTCTGGTAAAAAAGGGAATAGCAATGCCTATTATTAGCCTGGTCCAGCAAATGTACAAAGGTATCAGTACAAATATAAAAGTAGAAGAGCGCAAGATGATTGATATTAAAATCCTCAGGGGCGTTAAACAAGGCGATCCCCTATCACCACTACTTTTCAACCTAAGCTTAGAACCGCTGCTGGAAGCAACACAGGAATCGATCGAACCGATCAAGATAAACGAAAACTATAAGATCCTCATTTTGGCCTTTGCTGATGACATTGTCCTTTTGGGTATGTGTCTGGTAAAAAAGGGAATAGCAATGCCTATTATTAGCCTGGTTCAGCAAATGTACAAAGGTATCAGTACAAATATAAAAGTAGAAGAGCGCAAGATGATTGATATTAAAATCCTCAGGGGCGTTAAACAAGGCGATCCCCTATCACCACTACTTTTCAACCTAAGCTTAGAACCGCTGCTGGAAGCAACACAGGAATCGATCGAACCGATCAAGATAAACGAAAACTATAAGATCCTCATTTTGGCCTTTGCTGATGACATTGTCCTTTTGGGTATGTGTCTGGTAAAAAAGGGAATAGCAATGCCTATTATTAGCCTGGTCCAGCAAATGTACAAAGGTATCAGTACAAATATAAAAGTAGAAGAGCGCAAGATGATTGATATTAAAATCCTCAGGGGCGTTAAACAAGGCGATCCCCTATCACCACTACTTTTCAACCTAAGCTTAGAACCGCTGCTGGAAGCAACACAGGAATCGTTCGAACCGATCAAGATAAACGAAAACTATAAGATCCTCATTTTGGCCTTTGCTGATGACATTGTCCTTTTGGGTATGTGTCTGGTAAAAAAGGGAATAGCAATGCCTATTATTAGCCTGGTCCAGCAAATGTACAAAGGTATCAGTACAAATATAAAAGTAGAAGAGCGCAAGATGATTGATATTAAAATCCTCAGGGGCGTTAAACAAGGCGATCCCCTATCACCACTACTTTTCAACCTAAGCTTAGAACCGCTGCTGGAAGCAACACAGGAATCGTTCGAACCGATCAAGATAAACGAAAACTATAAGATCCTCATTTTGGCCTTTGCTGATAACATTGTCCTTTTGGGTATGTGTCTGGTAAAAAAGGGAATAGCAATGCCTATTATTAGCCTGGTCCAGCAAATGTACAAAGGTATCAGTACAAATATAAAAGTAGAAGAGCGCAAGATGATTGATATTAAAATCCTCAGGGGCGTTAAACAAGGCGATCCCCTATCACCACTACTTTTCAACCTAAGCTTAGAACCGCTGCTGGAAGCAACACAGGAATCGATCGAACCGATCAAGATAAACGAAAACTATAAGATCCTCATTTTGGCCTTTGCTGATGACATTGTCCTTTTGGGTATGTGTCTGGTAAAAAAGGGAATAGCAATGCCTATTATTAGCCTGGTCCAGCAAATGTACAAAGGTATCAGTACAAATATAAAAGTAGAAGAGCGCAAGATGATTGATATTAAAATCCTCAGGGGCGTTAAACAAGGCGATCCCCTATCACCACTACTTTTCAACCTAAGCTTAGAACCGCTGCTGGAAGCAACACAGGAATCGTTCGAACCGATCAAGATAAACGAAAACTATAAGATCCTCATTTTGGCCTTTGCTGATGACATTGTCCTTTTGGGTATGTGTCTGGTAAAAAAGGGAATAGCAATGCCTATTATTAGCCTGGTCCAGCAAATGTACAAAGGTATCAGTACAAATATAAAAGTAGAAGAGCGCAAGATGATTGATATTAAAATCCTCAGGGGCGTTAAACAAGGCGATCCCCTATCACCACTACTTTTCAACCTAAGCTTAGAACCGCTGCTGGAAGCAACACAGGAATCGATCGAACCGATCAAGATAAACGAAAACTATAAGATCCTCATTTTGGCCTTTGCTGATGACATTGTCCTTTTGGGTATGTGTCTGGTAAAAAAGGGAATAGCAATGCCTATTATTAGCCTGGTTCAGCAAATGTACAAAGGTATCAGTACAAATATAAAAGTAGAAGAGCGCAAGATGATTGATATTAAAATCCTCAGGGGCGTTAAACAAGGCGATCCCCTATCACCACTACTTTTCAACCTAAGCTTAGAACCGCTGCTGGAAGCAACACAGGAATCGATCGAACCGATCAAGATAAACGAAAACTATAAGATCCTCATTTTGGCCTTTGCTGATGACATTGTCCTTTTGGGTATGTGTCTGGTAAAAAAGGGAATAGCAATGCCTATTATTAGCCTGGTCCAGCAAATGTACAAAGGTATCAGTACAAATATAAAAGTAGAAGAGCGCAAGATGATTGATATTAAAATCCTCAGGGGCGTTAAACAAGGCGATCCCCTATCACCACTACTTTTCAACCTAAGCTTAGAACCGCTGCTGGAAGCAACACAGGAATCGTTCGAACCGATCAAGATAAACGAAAACTATAAGATCCTCATTTTGGCCTTTGCTGATGACATTGTCCTTTTGGGTATGTGTCTGGTAAAAAAGGGAATAGCAATGCCTATTATTAGCCTGGTCCAGCAAATGTACAAAGGTATCAGTACAAATATAAAAGTAGAAGAGCGCAAGATGATTGATATTAAAATCCTCAGGGGCGTTAAACAAGGCGATCCCCTATCACCACTACTTTTCAACCTAAGCTTAGAACCGCTGCTGGAAGCAACACAGGAATCGTTCGAACCGATCAAGATAAACGAAAACTATAAGATCCCCATTTTGGCCTTTGCTGATAACATTGTCCTTTTGGGTATGTGTCTGGTAAAAAAGGGAATAGCAATGCCTATTATTAGCCTGGTCCAGCAAATGTACAAAGGTATCAGTACAAATATAAAAGTAGAAGAGCGCAAGATGATTGATATTAAAATCCTCAGGGGCGTTAAACAAGGCGATCCCCTATCACCACTACTTTTCAACCTAAGCTTAGAACCGCTGCTGGAAGCAACACAGGAATCGTTCGAACCGATCAAGATAAACGAAAACTATAAGATCCCCATTTTGGCCTTTGCTGATAACATTGTCCTTTTGGGTATGTGTCTGGTAAAAAAGGGAATAGCAATGCCTATTATTAGCCTGGTCCAGCAAATGTACAAAGGTATCAGTACAAATATAAAAGTAGAAGAGCGCAAGATGATTGATATTAAAATCCTCAGGGGCGTTAAACAAGGCGATCCCCTATCACCACTACTTTTCAACCTAAGCTTAGAACCGCTGCTGGAAGCAACACAGGAATCGTTCGAACCGATCAAGATAAACGAAAACTATAAGATCCTCATTTTGGCCTTTGCTGATGACATTGTCCTTTTGGGTATGTGTCTGGTAAAAAAGGGAATAGCAATGCCTATTATTAGCCTGGTCCAGCAAATGTACAAAGGTATCAGTACAAATATAAAAGTAGAAGAGCGCAAGATGATTGATATTAAAATCCTCAGGGGCGTTAAACAAGGCGATCCCCTATCACCACTACTTTTCAACCTAAGCTTAGAACCGCTGCTGGAAGCAACACAGGAATCGTTCGAACCGATCAAGATAAACGAAAACTATAAGATCCTCATTTTGGCCTTTGCTGATGACATTGTCCTTTTGGGTATGTGTCTGGTAAAAAAGGGAATAGCAATGCCTATTATTAGCCTGGTCCAGCAAATGTACAATGGTATCAGCACAAATATAAAAGTAGAAGAGCGCAAGATGATTGATATTAAAATCCTCAGGGGCGTTAAACAAGGCGATCCCCTATCACCACTACTTTTCAACCTAAGCTTAGAACCGCTGCTGGAAGCAACACAGGAATCGTTCGAACCGATCAAGATAAACGAAAACTATAAGATCCTCATTTTGGCCTTTGCTGATGACATTGTCCTTTTGGGTATGTGTCTGGTAAAAAAGGGAATAGCAATGCCTATTATTAGCCTGGTCCAGCAAATGTACAAAGGTATCAGTACAAATATAAAAGTAGAAGAGCGCAAGATGATTGATATTAAAATCCTGAGGGGCGTTAAACAAGGCGATCCCCTATCACCACTACTTTTCAACCTAAGCTTAGAACCGCTGCTGGAAGCAACACAGGAATCGTTCGAACCGATCAAGATAAACGAAAACTATAAGATCCTCATTTTGGCCTTTGCTGATGACATTGTCCTTTTGGGTATGTGTCTGGTAAAAAAGGGAATAGCAATGCCTATTATTAGCCTGGTCCAGCAAATGTACAAAGGTATCAGTACAAATATAAAAGTAGAAGAGCGCAAGATGATTGATATTAAAATCCTCAGGGGCGTTAAACAAGGCGATCCCCTATCACCACTACTTTTCAACCTAAGCTTAGAACCGCTGCTGGAAGCAACACAGGAATCGTTCGAACCGATCAAGATAAACGAAAACTATAAGATCCTCATTTTGGCCTTTGCTGATGACATTGTCCTTTTGGGTATGTGTCTGGTAAAAAAGGGAATAGCAATGCCTATTATTAGCCTGGTCCAGCAAATGTACAAAGGTATCAGTACAAATATAAAAGTAGAAGAGCCCAAGATGATTGATATTAAAATCCTCAGGGGCATTAAACAAGGCGATCCCCTATCACCACTACTTTTCAACCTAAGCTTAGAACCGCTGCTGGAAGCAACACAGGAATCGTTCGAACCGATCAAGATAAACGAAAACTATAAGATCCTCATTTTGGCCTTTGCTGATGACATTGTCCTTTTGGGTATGTGTCTGGTAAAAAAGGGAATAGCAATGCCTATTATTAGCCTGGTCCAGCAAATGTACAAAGGTATCAGTACAAATATAAAAGTAGAAGAGCGCAAGATGATTGATATTAAAATCCTGAGGGGCGTTAAACAAGGCGATCCCCTATCACCACTACTTTTCAACCTAAGCTTAGAACCGCTGCTGGAAGCAACACAGGAATCGATCGAACCGATCAAGATAAACGAAAACTATAAGATCCTCATTTTGGCCTTTGCTGATGACATTGTCCTTTTGGGTATGTGTCTGGTAAAAAAGGGAATAGCAATGCCTATTATTAGCCTGGTCCAGCAAATGTACAAAGGTATCAGTACAAATATAAAAGTAGAAGAGCGCAAGATGATTGATATTAAAATCCTCAGGGGCGTTAAACAAGGCGATCCCCTATCACCACTACTTTTCAACCTAACCATAGAACCGCTGCTGGAAGCAACACAGGAATCGTTCGAACCGATCAAGATAAACGAAAACTATAAGATCCCCATTTTGGCCTTTGCTGATAACATTGTCCTTTTGGGTATGTGTCTGGTAAAAAAGGGAATAGCAATGCCTATTATTAGCCTGGTCCAGCAAATGTACAAAGGTATCAGTACAAATATAAAAGTAGAAGAGCGCAAGATGATTGATATTAAAATCCTCAGGGGCGTTAAACAAGGCGATCCCCTATCACCACTACTTTTCAACCTAAGCTTAGAACCGCTGCTGGAAGCAACACAGGAATCGTTCGAACCGATCAAGATAAACGAAAACTATAAGATCCTCATTTTGGCCTTTGCTGATGACATTGTCCTTTTGGGTATGTGTCTGGTAAAAAAGGGAATAGCAATGCCTATTATTAGCCTGGTCCAGCAAATGTACAAAGGTATCAGTACAAATATAAAAGTAGAAGAGCGCAAGATGATTGATATTAAAATCCTCAGGGGCGTTAAACAAGGCGATCCCCTATCACCACTACTTTTCAACCTAAGCTTAGAACCGCTGCTGGAAGCAACACAGGAATCGTTCGAACCGATCAAGATAAACGAAAACTATAAGATCCTCATTTTGGCCTTTGCTGATGACATTGTCCTTTTGGGTATGTGTCTGGTAAAAAAGGGAATAGCAATGCCTATTATTAGCCTGGTCCAGCAAATGTACAAAGGTATCAGTACAAATATAAAAGTAGAAGAGCGCAAGATGATTGATATTAAAATCCTCAGGGGCGTTAAACAAGGCGATCCCCTATCACCACTACTTTTCAACCTAAGCTTAGAACCGCTGCTGGAAGCAACACAGGAATCGTTCGAACCGATCAAGATAAACGAAAACTATAAGATCCCCATTTTGGCCTTTGCTGATAACATTGTCCTTTTGGGTATGTGTCTGGTAAAAAAGGGAATAGCAATGCCTATTATTAGCCTGGTCCAGCAAATGTACAAAGGTATCAGTACAAATATAAAAGTAGAAGAGCGCAAGATGATTGATATTAAAATCCTCAGGGGCGTTAAACAAGGCGATCCCCTATCACCACTACTTTTCAACCTAAGCTTAGAACCGCTGCTGGAAGCAACACAGGAATCGTTCGAACCGATCAAGATAAACGAAAACTATAAGATCCTCATTTTGGCCTTTGCTGATGACATTGTCCTTTTGGGTATGTGTCTGGTAAAAAAGGGAATAGCAATGCCTATTATTAGCCTGGTCCAGCAAATGTACAATGGTATCAGTACAAATATAAAAGTAGAAGAGCGCAAGATGATTGATATTAAAATCCTCAGGGGCGTTAAACAAGGCGATCCCCTATCACCACTACTTTTCAACCTAAGCTTAGAACCGCTGCTGGAAGCAACACAGGAATCGTTCGAACCGATCAAGATAAACGAAAACTATAAGATCCTCATTTTGGCCTTTGCTGATGACATTGTCCTTTTGGGTATGTGTCTGGTAAAAAAGGGAATAGCAATGCCTATTATTAGCCTGGTCCAGCAAATGTACAAAGGTATCAGTACAAATATAAAAGTAGAAGAGCGCAAGATGATTGATATTAAAATCCTCAGGGGCGTTAAACAAGGCGATCCCCTATCACCACTACTTTTCAACCTAAGCTTAGAATCGCTGCTGGAAGCAACACAGGAATCGTTCGAACCGATCAAGATAAACGAAAACTATAAGATCCTCATTTTGGCCTTTGCTGATGACATTGTCCTTTTGGGTATGTGTCTGGTAAAAAAGGGAATAGCAATGCCTATTATTAGCCTGGTCCAGCAATTGTACAATGGTATCAGTACAAATATAAAAGTAGAAGAGCGCAAGATGATTGATATTAAAATCCTCAGGGGCGTTAAACAAGGCGATCCCCTATCACCACTACTTTTCAACCTAAGCTTAGAACCGCTGCTGGAAGCAACACAGGAATCGTTCGAACCGATCAAGATAAACGAAAACTATAAGATCCTCATTTTGGCCTTTGCTGATGACATTGTCCTTTTGGGTATGTGTCTGGTAAAAAAGGGAATAGCAATGCCTATTATTAGCCTGGTCCAGCAAATGTACAAAGGTATCAGTACAAATATAAAAGTAGAAGAGCGCAAGATGATTGATATTAAAATCCTCAGGGGCGTTAAACAAGGCGATCCCCTATCACCACTACTTTTCAACCTAAGCTTAGAACCGCTGCTGGAAGCAACACAGGAATCGTTCGAACCGATCAAGATAAACGAAAACTATAAGATCCTCATTTTGGCCTTTGCTGATGACATTGTCCTTTTGGGTATGTGTCTGGTAAAAAAGGGAATAGCAATGCCTATTATTAGCCTGGTCCAGCAAATGTACAAAGGTATCAGTACAAATATAAAAGTAGAAGAGCCCAAGATGATTGATATTAAAATCCTCAGGGGCATTAAACAAGGCGATCCCCTATCACCACTACTTTTCAACCTAAGCTTAGAACCGCTGCTGGAAGCAACACAGGAATCGTTCGAACCGATCAAGATAAACGAAAACTATAAGATCCTCATTTTGGCCTTTGCTGATGACATTGTCCTTTTGGGTATGTGTCTGGTAAAAAAGGGAATAGCAATGCCTATTATTAGCCTGGTCCAGCAAATGTACAAAGGTATCAGTACAAATATAAAAGTAGAAGAGCGCAAGATGATTGATATTAAAATCCTGAGGGGCGTTAAACAAGGCGATCCCCTATCACCACTACTTTTCAACCTAAGCTTAGAACCGCTGCTGGAAGCAACACAGGAATCGATCGAACCGATCAAGATAAACGAAAACTATAAGATCCTCATTTTGGCCTTTGCTGATGACATTGTCCTTTTGGGTATGTGTCTGGTAAAAAAGGGAATAGCAATGCCTATTATTAGCCTGGTCCAGCAAATGTACAAAGGTATCAGTACAAATATAAAAGTAGAAGAGCGCAAGATGATTGATATTAAAATCCTCAGGGGCGTTAAACAAGGCGATCCCCTATCACCACTACTTTTCAACCTAACCATAGAACCGCTGCTGGAAGCAACACAGGAATCGTTCGAACCGATCAAGATAAACGAAAACTATAAGATCCCCATTTTGGCCTTTGCTGATAACATTGTCCTTTTGGGTATGTGTCTGGTAAAAAAGGGAATAGCAATGCCTATTATTAGCCTGGTCCAGCAAATGTACAAAGGTATCAGTACAAATATAAAAGTAGAAGAGCGCAAGATGATTGATATTAAAATCCTCAGGGGCGTTAAACAAGGCGATCCCCTATCACCACTACTTTTCAACCTAAGCTTAGAACCGCTGCTGGAAGCAACACAGGAATCGTTCGAACCGATCAAGATAAACGAAAACTATAAGATCCTCATTTTGGCCTTTGCTGATGACATTGTCCTTTTGGGTATGTGTCTGGTAAAAAAGGGAATAGCAATGCCTATTATTAGCCTGGTCCAGCAAATGTACAAAGGTATCAGTACAAATATAAAAGTAGAAGAGCGCAAGATGATTGATATTAAAATCCTCAGGGGCGTTAAACAAGGCGATCCCCTATCACCACTACTTTTCAACCTAAGCTTAGAACCGCTGCTGGAAGCAACACAGGAATCGTTCGAACCGATCAAGATAAACGAAAACTATAAGATCCTCATTTTGGCCTTTGCTGATGACATTGTCCTTTTGGGTATGTGTCTGGTAAAAAAGGGAATAGCAATGCCTATTATTAGCCTGGTCCAGCAAATGTACAAAGGTATCAGTACAAATATAAAAGTAGAAGAGCGCAAGATGATTGATATTAAAATCCTCAGGGGCGTTAAACAAGGCGATCCCCTATCACCACTACTTTTCAACCTAAGCTTAGAACCGCTGCTGGAAGCAACACAGGAATCGTTCGAACCGATCAAGATAAACGAAAACTATAAGATCCCCATTTTGGCCTTTGCTGATAACATTGTCCTTTTGGGTATGTGTCTGGTAAAAAAGGGAATAGCAATGCCTATTATTAGCCTGGTCCAGCAAATGTACAAAGGTATCAGTACAAATATAAAAGTAGAAGAGCGCAAGATGATTGATATTAAAATCCTCAGGGGCGTTAAACAAGGCGATCCCCTATCACCACTACTTTTCAACCTAAGCTTAGAACCGCTGCTGGAAGCAACACAGGAATCGTTCGAACCGATCAAGATAAACGAAAACTATAAGATCCTCATTTTGGCCTTTGCTGATGACATTGTCCTTTTGGGTATGTGTCTGGTAAAAAAGGGAATAGCAATGCCTATTATTAGCCTGGTCCAGCAAATGTACAATGGTATCAGTACAAATATAAAAGTAGAAGAGCGCAAGATGATTGATATTAAAATCCTCAGGGGCGTTAAACAAGGCGATCCCCTATCACCACTACTTTTCAACCTAAGCTTAGAACCGCTGCTGGAAGCAACACAGGAATCGTTCGAACCGATCAAGATAAACGAAAACTATAAGATCCTCATTTTGGCCTTTGCTGATGACATTGTCCTTTTGGGTATGTGTCTGGTAAAAAAGGGAATAGCAATGCCTATTATTAGCCTGGTCCAGCAAATGTACAAAGGTATCAGTACAAATATAAAAGTAGAAGAGCGCAAGATGATTGATATTAAAATCCTCAGGGGCGTTAAACAAGGCGATCCCCTATCACCACTACTTTTCAACCTAAGCTTAGAATCGCTGCTGGAAGCAACACAGGAATCGTTCGAACCGATCAAGATAAACGAAAACTATAAGATCCTCATTTTGGCCTTTGCTGATGACATTGTCCTTTTGGGTATGTGTCTGGTAAAAAAGGGAATAGCAATGCCTATTATTAGCCTGGTCCAGCAATTGTACAATGGTATCAGTACAAATATAAAAGTAGAAGAGCGCAAGATGATTGATATTAAAATCCTCAGGGGCGTTAAACAAGGCGATCCCCTATCACCACTACTTTTCAACCTAAGCTTAGAACCGCTGCTGGAAGCAACACAGGAATCGTTCGAACCGATCAAGATAAACGAAAACTATAAGATCCTCATTTTGGCCTTTGCTGATGACATTGTCCTTTTGGGTATGTGTCTGGTAAAAAAGGGAATAGCAATGCCTATTATTAGCCTGGTCCAGCAAATGTACAAAGGTATCAGTACAAATATAAAAGTAGAAGAGCGCAAGATGATTGATATTAAAATCCTCAGGGGCGTTAAACAAGGCGATCCCCTATCACCACTACTTTTCAACCTAAGCTTAGAACCGCTGCTGGAAGCAACACAGGAATCGTTCGAACCGATCAAGATAAACGAAAACTATAAGATCCTCATTTTGGCCTTTGCTGATGACATTGTCCTTTTGGGTATGTGTCTGGTAAAAAAGGGAATAGCAATGCCTATTATTAGCCTGGTCCAGCAAATGTACAATGGTATCAGTACAAATATAAAAGTAGAAGAGCGCAAGATGATTGATATTAAAATCCTCAGGGGCGTTAAACAAGGCGATCCCCTATCACCACTACTTTTCAACCTAAGCTTAGAACCGCTGCTGGAAGCAACACAGGAATCGTTCGAACCGATCAAGATAAACGAAAACTATAAGATCCTCATTTTGGCCTTTGCTGATGACATTGTCCTTTTGGGTATGTGTCTGGTAAAAAAGGGAATAGCAATGCCTATTATTAGCCTGGTCCAGCAAATGTACAAAGGTATCAGTACAAATATAAAAGTAGAAGAGCGCAAGATGATTGATATTAAAATCCTGAGGGGCGTTAAACAAGGCGATCCCCTATCACCACTACTTTTCAACCTAAGCTTAGAACCGCTGCTGGAAGCAACACAGGAATCGTTCGAACCGATCAAGATAAACGAAAACTATAAGATCCTCATTTTGGCCTTTGCTGATGACATTGTCCTTTTGGGTATGTGTCTGGTAAAAAAGGGAATAGCAATGCCTATTATTAGCCTGGTCCAGCAAATGTACAAAGGTATCAGTACAAATATAAAAGTAGAAGAGCGCAAGATGATTGATATTAAAATCCTCAGGGGCGTTAAACAAGGCGATCCCCTATCACCACTACTTTTCAACCTAAGCTTAGAACCGCTGCTGGAAGCAACACAGGAATCGTTCGAACCGATCAAGATAAACGAAAACTATAAGATCCTCATTTTGGCCTTTGCTGATGACATTGTCCTTTTGGGTATGTGTCTGGTAAAAAAGGGAATAGCAATGCCTATTATTAGCCTGGTCCAGCAAATGTACAAAGGTATCAGTACAAATATAAAAGTAGAAGAGCGCAAGATGATTGATATTAAAATCCTCAGGGGCGTTAAACAAGGCGATCCCCTATCACCACTACTTTTCAACCTAAGCTTAGAACCGCTGCTGGAAGCAACACAGGAATCGTTCGAACCGATCAAGATAAACGAAAACTATAAGATCCCCATTTTGGCCTTTGCTGATAACATTGTCCTTTTGGGTATGTGTCTGGTAAAAAAGGGAATAGCAATGCCTATTATTAGCCTGGTCCAGCAAATGTACAAAGGTATCAGTACAAATATAAAAGTAGAAGAGCGCAAGATGATTGATATTAAAATCCTCAGGGGCGTTAAACAAGGCGATCCCCTATCACCACTACTTTTCAACCTAAGCTTAGAACCGCTGCTGGAAGCAACACAGGAATCGTTCGAACCGATCAAGATAAACGAAAACTATAAGATCCTCATTTTGGCCTTTGCTGATGACATTGTCCTTTTGGGTATGTGTCTGGTAAAAAAGGGAATAGCAATGCCTATTATTAGCCTGGTCCAGCAAATGTACAATGGTATCAGTACAAATATAAAAGTAGAAGAGCGCAAGATGATTGATATTAAAATCCTCAGGGGCGTTAAACAAGGCGATCCCCTATCACCACTACTTTTCAACCTAAGCTTAGAACCGCTGCTGGAAGCAACACAGGAATCGTTCGAACCGATCAAGATAAACGAAAACTATAAGATCCTCATTTTGGCCTTTGCTGATGACATTGTCCTTTTGGGTATGTGTCTGGTAAAAAAGGGAATAGCAATGCCTATTATTAGCCTGGTCCAGCAAATGTACAAAGGTATCAGTACAAATATAAAAGTAGAAGAGCGCAAGATGATTGATATTAAAATCCTCAGGGGCGTTAAACAAGGCGATCCCCTATCACCACTACTTTTCAACCTAAGCTTAGAATCGCTGCTGGAAGCAACACAGGAATCGTTCGAACCGATCAAGATAAACGAAAACTATAAGATCCTCATTTTGGCCTTTGCTGATGACATTGTCCTTTTGGGTATGTGTCTGGTAAAAAAGGGAATAGCAATGCCTATTATTAGCCTGGTCCAGCAAATGTACAATGGTATCAGTACAAATATAAAAGTAGAAGAGCGCAAGATGATTGATATTAAAATCCTCAGGGGCGTTAAACAAGGCGATCCCCTATCACCACTACTTTTCAACCTAAGCTTAGAACCGCTGCTGGAAGCAACACAGGAATCGTTCGAACCGATCAAGATAAACGAAAACTATAAGATCCTCATTTTGGCCTTTGCTGATGACATTGTCCTTTTGGGTATGTGTCTGGTAAAAAAGGGAATAGCAATGCCTATTATTAGCCTGGTCCAGCAAATGTACAAAGGTATCAGTACAAATATAAAAGTAGAAGAGCGCAAGATGATTGATATTAAAATCCTCAGGGGCGTTAAACAAGGCGATCCCCTATCACCACTACTTTTCAACCTAAGCTTAGAACCGCTGCTGGAAGCAACACAGGAATCGTTCGAACCGATCAAGATAAACGAAAACTATAAGATCCTCATTTTGGCCTTTGCTGATGACATTGTCCTTTTGGGTATGTGTCTGGTAAAAAAGGGAATAGCAATGCCTATTATTAGCCTGGTCCAGCAAATGTACAATGGTATCAGTACAAATATAAAAGTAGAAGAGCGCAAGATGATTGATATTAAAATCCTCAGGGGCGTTAAACAAGGCGATCCCCTATCACCACTACTTTTCAACCTAAGCTTAGAACCGCTGCTGGAAGCAACACAGGAATCGTTCGAACCGATCAAGATAAACGAAAACTATAAGATCCTCATTTTGGCCTTTGCTGATGACATTGTCCTTTTGGGTATGTGTCTGGTAAAAAAGGGAATAGCAATGCCTATTATTAGCCTGGTCCAGCAAATGTACAAAGGTATCAGTACAAATATAAAAGTAGAAGAGCGCAAGATGATTGATATTAAAATCCTGAGGGGCGTTAAACAAGGCGATCCCCTATCACCACTACTTTTCAACCTAAGCTTAGAACCGCTGCTGGAAGCAACACAGGAATCGTTCGAACCGATCAAGATAAACGAAAACTATAAGATCCTCATTTTGGCCTTTGCTGATGACATTGTCCTTTTGGGTATGTGTCTGGTAAAAAAGGGAATAGCAATGCCTATTATTAGCCTGGTCCAGCAAATGTACAAAGGTATCAGTACAAATATAAAAGTAGAAGAGCGCAAGATGATTGATATTAAAATCCTCAGGGGCGTTAAACAAGGCGATCCCCTATCACCACTACTTTTCAACCTAAGCTTAGAACCGCTGCTGGAAGCAACACAGGAATCGATCGAACCGATCAAGATAAACGAAAACTATAAGATCCTCATTTTGGCCTTTGCTGATGACATTGTCCTTTTGGGTATGTGTCTGGTAAAAAAGGGAATAGCAATGCCTATTATTAGCCTGGTCCAGCAAATGTACAAAGGTATCAGTACAAATATAAAAGTAGAAGAGCGCAAGATGATTGATATTAAAATCCTCAGGGGCGTTAAACAAGGCGATCCCCTATCACCACTACTTTTCAACCTAACCATAGAACCGCTGCTGGAAGCAACACAGGAATCGTTCGAACCGATCAAGATAAACGAAAACTATAAGATCCCCATTTTGGCCTTTGCTGATAACATTGTCCTTTTGGGTATGTGTCTGGTAAAAAAGGGAATAGCAATGCCTATTATTAGCCTGGTCCAGCAAATGTACAAAGGTATCAGTACAAATATAAAAGTAGAAGAGCGCAAGATGATTGATATTAAAATCCTCAGGGGCGTTAAACAAGGCGATCCCCTATCACCACTACTTTTCAACCTAAGCTTAGAATCGCTGCTGGAAGCAACACAGGAATCGTTCGAACCGATCAAGATAAACGAAAACTATAAGATCCTCATTTTGGCCTTTGCTGATGACATTGTCCTTTTGGGTATGTGTCTGGTAAAAAAGGGAATAGCAATGCCTATTATTAGCCTGGTCCAGCAAATGTACAAAGGTATCAGTACAAATATAAAAGTAGAAGAGCGCAAGATGATTGATATTAAAATCCTCAGGGGCGTTAAACAAGGCGATCCCCTATCACCACTACTTTTCAACCTAACCATAGAACCGCTGCTGGAAGCAACACAGGAATCGTTCGAACCGATCAAGATAAACGAAAACTATAAGATCCCCATTTTGGCCTTTGCTGATAACATTGTCCTTTTGGGTATGTGTCTGGTAAAAAAGGGAATAGCAATGCCTATTATTAGCCTGGTCCAGCAAATGTACAAAGGTATCAGTACAAATATAAAAGTAGAAGAGCGCAAGATGATTGATATTAAAATCCTCAGGGGCGTTAAACAAGGCGATCCCCTATCACCACTACTTTTCAACCCAAGCTTAGAGCCGCTGCTGGAAGCAACACAGGAATCGATCGAACCGATCAAGATAAACGTAAACTATAAGATCCTCATTTTGGCCTTTGCTGATGACATTGTCCTTTGGGTATGTGTCTGGTAAAAAAGGGAATAGCAATGCCTATTATTAGCCTGGTCCAGCAAATGTACAAAGGTATCAGTACAAATATAAAAGTAGAAGAGCGCAAGATGATTGATATTAAAATCCTCAGGGGCGTTAAACAAGGCGATCCCCTATCACCACTACTTTTCAACCTAAGCTTAGAACCGCTGCTGGAAGCAACACAGGAATCGTTCGAACCGATCAAGATAAACGAAAACTATAAGATCCTCATTTTGGCCTTTGCTGATGACATTGTCCTTTTGGGTATGTGTCTGGTAAAAAAGGGAATAGCAATGCCTATTATTAGCCTGGTCCAGCAAATGTACAAAGGTATCAGTACAAATATAAAAGTAGAAGAGCGCAAGATGATTGATATTAAAATCCTCAGGGGCGTTAAACAAGGCGATCTCCTATCACCACTACTTTTCAACCTAAGCTTAGAACCGCTGCTGGAAGCAACACAGGAATCGATCGAACCGATCAAGATAAACGAAAACTATAAGATCCTCATTTTGGCCTTTGCTGATGACATTGTCCTTTTGGGTATGTGTCTGGTAAAAAAGGGAATAGCAATGCCTATTATTAGCCTGGTCCAGCAAATGTACAAAGGTATCAGTACAAATATAAAAGTAGAAGAGCGCAAGATGATTGATATTAAAATCCTCAGGGGCGTTAAACAAGGCGATCCCCTATCACCACTACTTTTCAACCTAAGCTTAGAACCGCTGCTGGAAGCAACACAGGAATCGTTCGAACCGATCAAGATAAACGAAAACTATAAGATCCTCATTTTGGCCTTTGCTGATGACATTGTCCTTTTGGGTATGTGTCTGGTAAAAAAGGGAATAGCAATGCCTATTATTAGCCTGGTCCAGCAAATGTACAAAGGTATCAGTACAAATATAAAAGTAGAAGAGCGCAAGATGATTGATATTAAAATCCTCAGGGGCGTTAAACAAGGCGATCTCCTATCACCACTACTTTTCAACCTAAGCTTAGAACCGCTGCTGGAAGCAACACAGGAATCGATCGAACCGATCAAGATAAACGAAAACTATAAGATCCCCATTTTGGCCTTTGCTGATGACATTGTCCTTTTGAGTTATAGTGCCAAAGAAGCTCAAGAGCAAATAACGATGGTCCAAAAATACTTGGAGGGCCTCGGGATGACTATCTCTGGGGAGAAAAGTTAAACATTCCAGGTGGTCTCGAAGAAGGACGCTTGGTATGTGAAAGACCCAGAGATAAAAATTAATAACAAAAAGATACCGTACACCGCACCCGAGGAGGCCTTCAGGTATCTTGGCGCAAATGTTGGACCGTGGAATGGCCTGCAGTGTGGGATTATTGTACCTGAAATACTAGGTACAATAAAAAGAGTCAGAAAGCTATCGTTAAAACCAGGCCATAAAATTGAGCTTCTTGAGAAGTATATATTCTCTTTCTAAATTTTCAATTTATTGATCAGGGAGTGTTAAAACTTCTGGACAATGAAATCAGACAAGAGGTCAAAACTATTTTGCATCTAACGCCTTCAACGGCGGTTGGATTTTTCTATACGCCCAAAAACAACGGTGGTCTAGGGTTACCAATGTTTGAGCACTTAGTAAAACTTGGTACCCTTAAAAATGCTATTAAAATTAAAGACGCGCTAGATCCAACAGCGTCTAGCTTAATAGATGAACGCTCGGAGTTGAAATTAAAAAGGATCGCCAACTCCCTGAGGATTAATTGGCCCGCCACTTCTACGGACATTGAAAAGGCCAAAAAGAGACTAAAGAATGATCATATAAAACAATGGGCTGACTTGCGGAATCAAGGCCACGGTGTGGCCGACTTCGCAAGAGAAAAAATAGGCAACGTGTGGTTTAAAGAGTACCACCTGTTGAAGCCGTCTCGCTTCATTGACGCCTTAAGATTAAGGACAAATACCTTCAGCACTAAAGTAGCCTTAGCTAGAGCAGATAAGAAAATTAATAGAATGTGCAGGAGGTGTCATGCTCAGCCCGAGACCCTAGGGCATATTTTGAGGCTTTGCCAATACACAAAAGGCTTAAGGATAAAAAGGCATGACGAGGTAAAAGCTCTCCTCGTCGAAAAGCTTCGGGACAAGAATGAAGTGTTTGTCGAGCCTTCCATTAAAGTTGGAGAAAATCTATTCAAACCGGACCTCGTAGTGAAAAACGAGGAACGGCTTCTCGTAGTCGACGTTACTGTCCGCTACAAGAATAGGGATTATCTCCAAAAAGCAGCAAAGGAAAGGTAGACAAATATTCATCTTGCCTAAGAGAACTAATGAGAAAATACGGCGTTAGTGAGGGAGCCCTTCTGTCGGTGGTACTTGGGAGTAGAGGTGCAATTACGCCTGAGACCTGAAACAATTTAAAAGCAATGGAAATTCCTAAGAAAGATATCAAGACAATAGTTCTGAACGTACTTAGGAGTTCCGTAGAGATATGCAATATATTTTTAAACGAATAACTTATTTTAAATATGTATTTATTTAATTTATTAAATTGTACATAAAACTAATTGTACATAAGAACTTATTTATTAATTTCCGGTGACTTTTCTATTGACTATATCAATTTAAAGTCAACCGATAAAATTTTATCCTTACGAGGAGGTACCTCGGAAGTATGGAGCCTCTATCGAGGTTCCACAAGAAAGGTTTCCAAAGGCCACGTCATCTAATTAGTGACGCTACTAAAAGGCAATATGCCGCTGGGGCTTAGTCGCGTTTGCTAATATAGCAATACGCTGCTGGTCTTGGCGGCATATTACCTTATTTTTTTATGCCTTCTGTATATTTTTTATATAAAAAAGGAAAAGGTGACCAACTGCCTCGTCATTGGGTTAGTGACGTTATGAAGGAAGCAATACGCGGCTGGCACTCGGCCGCATTTGCTCGTAAAGCAATACGCCGCTGGGACGTCGGATATGCTGGAGAGTCGGTCGCTGCTTGCCTGCGCGTATGCTTGAGAAGCCATGTGTTGCTGGGCCAGTTGCGTGTTGTGATCTCATGAGTTCGCTAGGTGGCATGCCGCCGATAAACGGCTTGTCCCTGGTAATACAAGAGTCAGAGTTACTCGGGGGCAGGCGAGACTTTGACCTCGTTTGTCCAAGTCGCACTCCTACCTCCCAGTGTTACCGCCGGTAATATGCTAAGTCGTATCTGAGTGGGGAATAGTCTCCCAGATGCGGCTGGCATGGCTAAGCAGAGTGCGGCAAAGAAAGGAGCGAAAGGCGAACAGTAAATATCGGCTTGCCGATTAACGGTAAATGTACCGTGAAATTTCGGATGAACTTAACTGGTAAGGGAACTTGTTCCCAGATTGAATCTATGACGACTGGATAGTTTATGGTTATGATTTGGACTCGAATGGAAAGATGTATTGGAAGCAAAATTATTGCGAGTAATTCGATTTTATTAATGATAAAGCCTCGGACGCAGCGCCTCTCGGTCCCGGAGGCGCTGTGGTGGATTTATCCGCTTCGGAGGGGACCAATGATGACAAACTGGCAACGTCCCTGGATACGAATTATAAAATTTTAGTTCCATTAATGGGGGATCAGATTGCCTATCCGGTCTGCGAAAAGAGGGAAACCCACCTGCTTTTCATGTCATTGCATGACTTGGACAGGCATCTAAATGAGCATCACGTAAATACCCCCCATTCAATGGGGCTGTGTTAAATGTAATAGAAGCTTCCCTAAGCTCCATGGTGCGCAGTGTCACATTCCCAAGTGTCGAGTCCCCACGCAGCAGTGTAAGGGTCAATTCAAATGTGACGCTTGCCCCAGGAGCTTCGGATCCCAAAGAGGTCTTTCGACCCATGAACGACACGCGCACCCTATATAAAAAGAAGGGGATCGAACCCCCCTATTAATGAGGCAAGTGGTAGAATGTGGAAAGCAGATGAGGTTGCCCTCCTGAAGGTGTTGGATGTAATTTATAGAAATCACAAATACCCCAATTTTGAAATTAGCAAAATTTTAACAACTAAAACAGCGGAACAAATTAGAAACAAGAGAAAAACGCTAAAGATTGCTAATGTCGAAGAGAACCGTCCGGAGAAAGCCTCAATCAAAGCCAGGGCGGGTGCGATCTCGTTGAACCGTCCATGGCGTCTACGCGCCAAGAAATAAGCGTTAATAGCGAAGAAACAGTTCACGAGTGGGGGCAATGCCTCGCCAAAGAAATCGAAAGACAAGCCGAGGTGCCCCTTGTTTTGACTATTAAATTAACTATTAACTGAATTAACTATTTCATAAATACGATTTTATATGGAGCTCTTAAGAGTAAAAGTAGTAATAAAGACAAGCCCCTAAGTAAACAAAAAGCTAAAAATTACAGATGGTGAACAGAAAACTAATGGAAATGAGAGAAAAAGGTACTCCTCCGCACGTTATCAGGAGACCTTTAAGGAATGCCCTAAAAAGATGGCTGCTGCCATAATAAGTAATGACTTGGCATATCTGGAACCAATCAGAAAACAGCCAGAAGCAAAGGATGTAAAGTTGTTATATGTACCTCTGTGGCGAAGATCTGGACCCACTAATTTAGAAATATGGGGAAGAAGAGCTTCAAAGTTGCCTTTAGGCAACTATTTCATGCTGGTTACAATTGTGGGAATTGATGGGAAAATAAAAAGAATTAGAAATAAGACAGCAGTAGGGCCACATAGATTATTAAAGGAGAATCTGCTAATACCTGGCTTGCCCATAATATTAGCAAAATTATTTAACATGTTATGGTATATTACCTATTTTCCGACCGCATGGAAGGAAAATAGGACAACCTTAATACCTAAAGCCAATAAAGATGGAAATATGGTCGAGAACTGGCGACCAATTACGATCGGCCCAATTCTGGGCAGCGTCCCACCTGCTCCGGAACTGTCTTGGAGAGACGGAAGGGCTTAGAATGTGCCCCGTTCGACCCGAGACGAGCGATAGCCCCTGCAGGCGCTGGTTGGGCGTAACCCGAACCCCTATGTCCCTATGGGGTGCCCGGGTACTGTATAACGATAAATATACGCTCTGGAGAGAACCCGTAACCAAAGATGAGAATACCACCTCGCTCGGCTGATCCGAGTCTATCTTGACGACAGGTGGATATGCTACGCCGACAGGAAAGGGGAGGAAAGGCGGCCCGTCGAACGCGGCGTTCCGCAGGGCTCGGTGTTGTGACCGATCCTGTGGATCATCGCGTACCACGAGGTACTGCGATGCCCGCTGCCTCCGGCCGCGGCCGTGGTGTGTTTCGCGGAGGACACTATAGTCTTTGTAGGAGGTCGCGGATGGCACGATACGTTGCGCATCGGCGAAATCGCAATGGCCTGCGCGATTCGGACATTGGGAAAGCATTGAGAAGGCCAGTAAAAGACTTAAAGGGGAACACGTTAAACAATGGGCCGAACTAAGTAGTCAGGGTCAAGGAGTAGCTGACTTCGCTAAAGAAAAATTTGGCAATGTATAGTTGAGGCAGTACAACCTATTAAAACCAGCCCGCTTCATCGATGCCTTGCGATTCCGTACGACACCTTTGGCACCAAAACCACCTTGGCACGGGCAACGAAAAATTTGGATGTAACGCGCAGAAGATGCTATGCCCAACCGGAGACCCTAGAACACGTCCTAGGGTTATGCCAATTTACGAAGGGCTTTCGAATCAAAAGGCACGATGAAGTTAAAATCTTCCTGGCCAACAAATTAAGAGAATCAAACGAGGTGTTTGTTGAGCCTACAGTCAATGTAGGGGGTAATCAATACAAACCGGACCTTATAGTTAAAAACAAGCAACGAATTCTCGTAGTCGACGTTACAGTCCGCTATGAGAATAGAGATTACCTCCAAAGAGCTTATAAGGAAAAGGTCAACAAATACCTCCCACGCTTGAGCCATTTAAAGTCTATATATATGGCCAGGAGGAGGGAGCAATATTGCCTGTTGTGCTTGGTATCAGAGGGGCTATTCCAACCAAAACAAAGCAAACACTGTATGAGCTTGGATTCAACAAAAGCGAGATTAAGACAATTACTTTGAACGTCTTGAGGAGCTCTATAGAGATGGGAAATATATTTTTAGATGGATAATATTGTTTTATCTATCTATTTATTTATTTATTTATTTTCTATTATTATTTATTTATTTATTTATTCTATTTATTTACTTACTTAATATGAATTGTACATATCATTAGTTAATTATTTATGAATTATTCATTGAAAATTGACTTATGTCAATTCAATGATAATAATTTTAAATCCTTACGAGGGGGTACCTCGGAAGTATGGAGCCTCGTTGAGGTTCCACAGGTTGTAGCCATGAGGCGATTCTCAATGTCGGAGGCCATCTGGTTCTACGACAAAAACAGGCGAGGATCTCCTCTGCCCGGTCTGAGCATAAGCATGGTGGGAGAAGCTGTCGAGGTGGAATCGCGGGTGAATTATCTGGGTCTCATGATCGACAGCCAGTGGATGCTCGGGCCGCACTTCGACTCCCTGACTCTGAAGGTGTCGGCGGCAGCCAATGCCTTGTACGGCCCTGTGCCGAACATCGGCGGGGCGGGAGCCGTGGTGCGCCAATTTTACGAGGACTTCGTTCGGTCCCGAGTGATGTATGGGGTCCCGGCATGGGCGGACGATCCGATGGCGAGTCGTCGCAGCATCCTGTTCCTCAGGAGGCTGCACAGGGTAACCGCCATCAGAATCGTCAGGGGATATACCGAATGGTGTCCCGCGCGTCGCCGACCGTTCTGGCCGCGTCCTCCCCGTGGGAGTTTCGGGCACTGGCGCTCAAGAGGAAATACAGCCACATGAGGGTATGGAATCCGGGAGAGAACTCGACCGAGCAGACGGCCCCAAATGACCTAGGAACCGCCGAGGAGGACGCGTGGGACCAGTGGCGATCCCAGCTGATCAACGAGGAGGCGAACATCGAGGCGCGGAGGCGGTCCTCCCAAACAGGGAGACATGGAGAAGCCGCCGCGGCCTCCCGCTCACTTACAGGATAATTCAGGATGGTTCCATTACGTATGTCGTTTATGTAAAATACGCAAAATCTATGTAATATGAAAAATATGCACTTGTATAAAAATTCGCAATCTACTAATAATAAATGAACGAATAACGCTCCTGCATGTAGAGATATTACCTGGTAGTGGTATTCTTTGACAGTCTTTCTTTCTAGCATTCGCTTGAAAAAATCTATCATAGAATTTTCTGTTCGTTGTACTCACTTTGTTCTGTTTTCACAATATACTGGTCGCACTCAATAATTCTCTGATCCCTACATATACAAAAATACGGGTTAGGATTTTATTCTCTACGAGCCTCTACCACACTCAATATTTAAGAAATATTCATATATCGGCGCTCAATTCAGTCTCATATTAATAATAATTTAAAAAATTCTTAAAAATATGTAAATTATCTGTGTTTTCATGAATTTACATTTTATATTTTTGTTAATGAAAAATATATTATTTGCTTTATTCGCACACAACATCTATACATATATATTACAGTCTTAAGACCTCGATAACCTTCTTATGGTACACGCACGCTTGTTGTCAACAGACTATTCTAGATTCTTCTAACAGCTACCAACAATCTTTTGTCTCAACTGAGACCTGGACGTCCTCTAACGCTTACACACACATTCACATGTACAGTGTAAATGTATCATCTACCTAACAACTAACAATTTTTCTATATTTATACTCACATTGAAACATGGCAGCATCGAGATATAAATAAGTATCTATCGAAATAAATACTTCGGTGAATACAAATGCTTGAAAACTAAAAAGGGGAAATTTCATATACCTTCTATATTTTCTTTTGTATGTTTTTACTATAATACGATTAAATAAAATCTCGAAATTTTTAAATATAAAAATATCTCCGAAATATATTGCATATTAAACGAATAAAAACCCTTTTCATTCAAGAAAATATAACATCACTTCAAATCGAACATCCCCGTCTTACCGATCAATCTCACCAATCACACGTGTTATATCTGTTTCCTATTGCAGAGAAACCAAGATTCGGTTGAAATTTACACGTTTGATTTTCCTGAAAACATTGGAGCAAAGGAGCGATACTGAGATCAACAATTCTATGCAATTCCTCTAATGATTTCGCTCGTAGGATTCGGGGGGGACAATACACTTTCGAGTACCACCTACGTCTAAGAAGTTTCGGTAACTTGCGCTTACTTAATTATGTTACGCGTACGATTCTACGTAGTATATCACGTCAAGCATTATAGACGCGCAACAAGCTAGTAGCAGCGTAACATCACCAAGTATCCCATGCATTGACACAGTTAATGCTATCACTTGCGACAGCTTTCTCAAGGATCAACGAATCGACTGTTAATTATCGCAGCAATGTAAACGTTTGCCTCCATTTAATTATGGATCTCGAGAAATTACGCTAATCGATCGCTTGAAGGTATAAACGAACGTGTTACGCATTTACGCTGGACCCGTGGAAAGATCCCTAAAAAGAGAATAGCCTCCCGGCCTGTTTTAAACGACGCTCGGTACGAAAGGTACGATTTCCTGTTTATCAGGCGTTTACCAATTATAATAATATTTCACAAACGATCCAACGAAATCTCGTATTACTTTCATTATTCTCTTACAATCTCTATTTTGCAATAATTTGGCGATGGTTTGAATTACACGGATCTCGTAAAATCAAACGGTTAAACTTGGTCGTCCGAGGAAGGACGAGATCGGAATCAGGTGCTGCCAATTTAACCACCGTTCAAATTCTTGGCACGTAAATCCAGTTTGGAGGCATCAATACTGATGATAACGACCAGAGATCGAACGGAATAGCATGCACCCGACGGTCAGGGCCGATCAGCCGTGCTACACAGACTTGTCTTTCGTTCGTTCCACGTACAACACCCAGTCGAACCTTGAAAAATTTCTTGTTGCACCCGATGATTCGACCAGTTGCATTAAAATTTTCGCGATCCAACGGTAACGACATAGTTTCACTGTCGATTTAACTATTATGTACTTGAACTTGGATGATCGCCCAAGTAACTGCAATTGCGTGTGCTCGCTTCTATTAACGAAAAACGACGCGGCGTTTCCCCGAGCTGTCTCCACCCATTCTCGTCCGGTTAATTTTTGTTTTAACCCGTTACGTCCATCCCTTTCATCGGCCAAAAAAGGAACTACTACTACTACTACTACAATTACTAAAAGCGAGCATAGTGACAAAGTAGTAACAAGAATGACTTCCCATGCGCTGGATGATCCAGAGGATAGGGAGTCATTGGTAGTTGCCCTCTTCTATAACAGTTTGCCGGGCCTTTTCGGCTCATAGCATCTTCTTTCTTCGGGCGCAATGCCCGCTGAAACTTACATCTAAGCTCGGGACGTTCTAAATCGCAAATCAAAAAAGTGAAGTAAAGTAAAAGTACAAAGTAAAGTACAAAGGTGAAATAAACACATAAATCGCGGAAGTTGATCCAAGGAGCAATATTAACGTTCGTTTCCAAAACCACTCGCAATCACGACCGCGAAATTCAAAAAATCGACGAGCAAGGCCATAGACGATGATATGTTTCATTCGTGCCAGTTTTACCGACGATTATTCGATGAAATTCCCTGAAACAGATTGGACACTCGAAAACGCATCTACCCGACCAGAGGTCCACCTCCACGGTTCTCACACATAACACCCGTGCGCAAGAGCCTACACTACAGAGAACGTCCCGGGACGCCTCCGACACCCGAGCTTAACACACAGCATGCACACTCTAAGGTGCGTACCTTTTTCCTGAAGTCGACTGACGAAGGCTAGTAACTATTGCGTAAAACGTGATAAAACACGTCTGAGGAAATGATATCGTTAAAATAAATGTAAGTTAACTTGTAATTGAATATAATTATAATAGAATTATTAATTATTAATTATTAATATAATTATTAATTATGAATATAATTATAATAGTGGCTGAGAAATTACTATATTAAATGTGATCATCGTGCCCAATGTCTTTCTCCCCTTCAGGTAATACCTCGGCTAGTGAATCAGGTCCTGACAATGGGCACGGAAAGGATTAAACTTGAAAATCCTGATCTGAAAAGATGATTAGTCTGTGTAATATTTATTTAACGGACTAACGTTCTTTGATTTTATATTTTACTACTTCGATTCTGATTAACTCTACTTTATTAATTTAATAGTAACTAAGTAACTCTATGTTAGGTAGATGATACATTTACGCTGTACATGTGAATGTGTGGGTAAGCGTCAGAGGACGTTCAGGCTTAGTTGAGACAAAAGACTGTTGGTAGCTGTTAGAAGCATCTAGAATAGTCGGTTGACAACAAGCGTGCGTGTTAGAAGGTTATAGAGGTCTTCAGAGTGTAATATATATGTATAGCTGTTGTGTGTGAGTAAATTAAATTATTTATTATTCCGAATCCTCTGTATAGCTCAACACCCTACTTTATTAATTTAATAAACCAGAACAAAATTTTAATATTGCAAAGAAGGTAGCGAAAAAGACTGAGACTCAATCAAATGGAATAACTGACTCTAAATATATTACTAAGAAAGAAATAATCTCAGACGATCTCT
Source organism: Bombus flavifrons (assembly GCF_040668555.2). Taxonomy (NCBI): domain Eukaryota; kingdom Metazoa; phylum Arthropoda; class Insecta; order Hymenoptera; family Apidae; genus Bombus; species Bombus flavifrons. The sequence goes on from NC_138451.1 coordinate 1,280,611, forward strand.
TCATCAAAGCACATAATAGAAAATGCAGAAGCAGTGTTCAAAGTTATTGCTTTGATTAAAAAATCTGCCTGTCGCGAAGTGTCTTCTTGCACGTAAAATTTCACACATTCTTATACGGAAAAAATGAATTTTAACTGATATTTTAAATTCTAGGAGAAGTGAAATAAACGAACGCGACTTAACCCCTTGACGTACGACTTATGTTCGAGAATGCCCGTAATATTTACGTTTGGTTCGATCATCGTACTACGGGCATAGCCCGTAGTAGTAGGTTAAGGGGTTAATATTGTCACGATCAATTCATTGCTTAAGATCAAGTATATTTATGTCATACAGGTATATTCGTGTAGATATGTGCCATTTGCAAATATTCATACGGAATATTAAGATGCATATTTATAAATACCACGAATATATTCTCAAGTGTATATGTTTAACTTAATTATTAAAAAGCTAATTATTATAATCGTGCTGTGGAAGAAGACCTATCCTAAACTAATAAATTTGAAAAAAAGAGCGTTACTACTCACGGGTATAAAAGATACCCGCGTTCACTCGCAAAGAATTCTACGTAATACAACCAGTCACCCGTGCCGATTCGGACCTTTTATCCTACGACATAATTGAGTGACCGGAGGAACAGAAATGCATGCGACTCACCGTTCAAAGCAGAAAAACAGAGAACGTTACCGTGGATGCTGCGCTATCCCAGAAAATATCATCCGGAAGACTGACATCAAACAGAAACCGTTGAAAGGCCAATAGTAGAAATAGAGGTTGCGAAAAATCTGTTACAAAACAAAACACGATGAGTGATCGCTGACTATTTGAAAAGTTGGAGATAACGGAAAATGGGGGTTTATTAACTTTAGTAACTTTCGTAATAATAAAGATTGAAAGTCTAACAAACTTTGATACGTATAAAAACTGAAACTATAATATGAAAGTGTAAAATCCAAAATAATCTAAAGTATGTTAGTCATTTGTTTTAGAATTCGGTATTAAGACTTTAACTCTTATTTTATTTTAATGAAAAAATAACCTCAGAAAATGCTATCCTCCTAAATTTTCAATCAAATTGTATTTCTTCATTGACAGTGATCAAAGAAAAATATACAGAATAGACATAACTGAAAGTAAGTATGTAAAAATACTTACATACTTGGCTTTTGAACCACTGTTAGAACACTCCTAAAGATGAAGAAGAAGTCGAAGCAGTGATATGTCTATAACAAGACATAAGATATCATTAATATTGGTAATACATATTAAGAAACTTGAAACTTTAGCAACAATAAAGACTAAACTCTAATAAAAAATGTAATCTTTTTATATATATATAACTAATATAAAAGCTTGAGAACAAAACATTCAGTGATTTTTCATGCGTATCAGACAGTTTTATTGTACTTTAATGTTAAGATTTTAAGACTTTATTTCAATTAAGAAGGACATTTACAGCTTTCTAAATTATCAATCATTTTTATTGTATAATTAACAATAATTCAAACAAAATATAATAAAGAGAACAAATTGAAATACAATATGTAGAACTACTTACATTCTTGAGCCCCTGTAGAAGCTTTGTCCTCTTGAGAGATGCACTGACTCTAATACCGAAAAAGAATGTTCAAAAGAATATAAAATAAGATCACATTACCGCGACCGCTAAAATATAATCGGCGAACAAGAACTCCAACGTCGCGTACAAAATTATTTGATAAAATTTTATTACTTTCGCGTGTGATTTTTTAATTGGATTAAATTATTGGAGTAATAAAAGACCGACGCCGCCAATACGTTACAATACGTTGCAAACCTGACGCAACGCGTTCCATGTTATCGGTACGAAATAAGACGACTAAATGACTCCTTGTACCTTAGTTTCGCCGAGTAACTTACAAAGTGGCGGGGGAAGGGGGGACACATGAGCCGATGGCACAAGCAGCTACGCAGTTAACGATTCTACGTAGTTACAGATTAACGAGACAAAGAAATGTATACATCAACAAAAATATTCATTTTTTACGAAGCACTTCCTTTCGAATTACGCAGCAGGAATCTTTCTCTACATCGATATTTACAAACATCGCACAATAATTCGTAGCCGTACTGGCAACATCACAGACACATTTGCCTAACTTATTACCTTACTTACCTTACTTTAGTACCTGAATTTCGTCAAACAAAGCGAGATTTAAACAACAGCATGAAGAAAATGAAAAAGTACTTAAAATTACTGTTCGACAATGACCCAGTATGCAGATGAAGTGTTAAGCGCTTTTTAAGTGCGTATTCTCTTTTAATACTAATATAAAAATAATAAAAGAGAAACGTTATTTATTCCTAAGTGCAAAATGTAGTAAAAGAATAATTTTCTCACGGTTGAAAATTTGAAGTCCATTGATATTTTCTCTATAATATTTTTATTATCACGATGTAATATCTGAAGTTTTGATCGATCCAATGATTTTTATTCTTAGAAATATCTTGAACACGGAGAATTAAGAAATGTGAAATGAAGGATATAAATAATGGAAATTAATTATGGCAGAGGAATCAACGAGGAAAAGTTATTTTGCTAATTATTATACGAATGAATATTCAGAATGTCGCGCAACGACTACTAAACTATTTAATTAACACTAACCTCACCAGCACTAGCCAAATGACTCGTGTAAAAATCTAATTTAAAATTATATATTTATCGTTATTTCTTTTGTTCATCTAGCTTTATGTGAATTCTTATATTTTCCGATTAATTGATTTCTCAACTTTTAAAACCAGTTATTTGACCGGGCCTGGTGAGATTAGTGTCAAAAGCCAGCCTGAAATTTTCTTCAACTTCTGATCTTCGGCTGATTTTCAGTATTTTGCCTCCGACTTTTCACCAGTAATTAGATTTGACAAACGAAATGCAATGTAAGACTTGCCAACATTTGGACCATGTGGCTTCTAACTGCCGCAGCGTTAAATTCAACGATAAATTATAATTCAGATGAACGTATTGACCCAGATTCCTGTACCGAAGAAAGCAAGGATAACACAAATCAACCTTGTTGCGTGTCGTGTAAAAATTTTGATCGTCCTATTCACATCAAGATTGCTCTGAACACTTATTGTTAGTGTTAAAAAGGTGATGGTAAAAAAAAATTTGGAATATTAACGAAGAGCGAAACAAATAAATACGATTCGTTCGTGAAACAAGTGACTCAAAAATTACTTGCAGTCAAATTCCATCGAATAATAAACTAGATAATTGTCCTAACCTCTGTATTCTCTTATTTCATCGCGATATATCTGATGGCTAAATATGAACCACAACCCTAACGCTGTCCTTGGAGAGACGGCTAAATACTACAATACAAAGCTCAAACTCTAAACTTATAGTGGAAATCTTCACGTTTATACCGCAGCAAAATAGCTCAACAGTGAACCGGCTCCTCTCACTTCACTAAATAATAGGGCGACGATCCCCTAGACGAGTCCAGTAACTCGACAGTGAGAACAGAGCATCGCTCGCAGCATTCAAGATTTCTAAACATATCCTACAGCCATGTATAGGCAATAGGAAGCTACATCTGTATATCCATTATTAAGCTATGTCTTGTTCCTTGACAATGTTTTAAATCAACCAAAAAATTTAAGAGAAAACAATACTTGCCTCTCCTTATAAATGAAATATCATAATGGAACTTTCGGGCAGCCGACTATATCAGGCCAACTGACTCAGAGTTCAAAGTAATTACACGTGCTTCCAGATTTTTTCCTGAAACACGACTTGGCAAGTAGATAGCTGCCGCTATAAGGCATTATCTAAAATAGGTTTGAACCGCGAGAAAAATTCGGAAATCCCCAAAAAGCATCTCCACAGTAACAGCCCAACAATGGAACTTACTTAGAGCAGCTCCTATTTCTGTCAACAAACAAGTGATCCGTAATGAGACGACCTCTACTCGAGGTTGCGAGTGGAACTCGGGCATCGCGCCTGAAGACATAGCGACATGGCGTCTCGAGAACAAAACTTGGCAAACAGCCATTTTGTCGGGAACTTTCGCTTAGTAAATTCCTCCTACTCCAGCTTACTCCATGCTATTAACCCTTGTGATTGGAATGGACTCACTCTCCGAATCTTAAACTAAAAGGGGGAATAGGCCAATTACAAAAAGTGAACAGAATAATGCTCTTGACAATATAGCTTATTATATGGCTCTCGATACACCGTAGTACGCGCTCAGCTCCACAGGTGTCACTCGGTACTCGAATACCTAACTGTCGTGACTAGCAATAATCCGCAGATGGTGCGGCACGTTCCGTATACTCGTATAAGACTACATATCGTAACTTGTACGTACAGCGTATTGGTGGCACCACCAATTCGTATATCGGCTTCAGGCTGATGATTCTATAACCCTGCCCTGAGTAACCGGGACCCCATACCAAGATGGCGACCGCCTGACAGACCCGTGCGCGTTTCTTTACGTTGATACTGTCACGACCGGCATAAAGATGTGGCGGCACTCGGCGACAATGTATATCGCTGAAGTGCCTAATGAACCATCAACATCCCAACGGTCCTTCCACCGTAGGTTCTAGAAGAAAGAGCACGTGGCAATGGTCGCGGACGCCTAGCAAATGCATGGATGGTGGGGATGACAAAAGAAAGTAATCGGATCCGATCGAAAGTCAAATTGTAAGAGTTTCAGTCTTGGAAAGTCATACCTAGAGTTCGGAAGTGGATTGTAAAGTGGATTGTTGTTAGAAAAAAATAAAGTTTCTTTTTTTTATTTTTCACCTCAAATTTCTTGTTTTATTTTGTTATTTTACGTGACAATACCGTTGGCTTTCGCGATAAGGAGACCTACCGTGCCAAGTGAGTGCTACCCTCCACCTACGTGATCCAAAAACTCAACGCACCACCGAGCTTCCAACGCCCTTTATGCATCGTTCGACCGTGCCGAAACCGGACGAGGCTAATGCTGTTTCACATTTTTTTTAACCATCGTACGCATCAGCAATCTGCCCCGTTCAGTACACAGTAAATTACATAACGTTAGTCAGTACAGTGACCAAAGTAACGCTAAACAACTAGCATGAGCATAAATAAAAACTTTCAGTTTTGTCAGTTACAGCCCATACCAGCACCGGCATCTCGTACATTATTTAACACGTTCGTCGCCCAGCGTGATTCGACTAAGTTTCCTGCGGGGCCCAAATCCGACCGCCGGTACGCAGAACGTAAATAGACCGACAAGCGGTAATTCATTGTTTATCGCCTTCGATTCATTGTTTATTGCCTTCGATTCATTGTAAGGAACTGATTATTTAATTCTGAAATGGAGAAAGCGATAAGCTAAAGTATTTCGAGGGATCTCATGGCAGATACCTGAGATCTCTCATTTAGTCGAGAAGCATACTTGTGAGACGTACATCAGTGATTTTTTCATCCTCAAAATGTTCAGTAAACAGTGTGAAAATATACAGGGTGGTTGGTAACTGGTGGTACAGGCGGAAAGGGGGTGATTCTACGTGAAAATAGAAGTCGAAAATATAGTATAAAAATTTTTCGTTTGAGGCTTTGTTTTCGAGAAAATCGACTTTGAATTTTCGTTCGTACGCGTGCTGTACGTTATAACGGATCTCACTGTAGATCGTTGTCTCGATGAAAAAATTAAAAAAAAAATTGTAAAAAAATTTTTTATTCTTTATTTTCGACTTCTTCTTTCGCGTAGAATCACCCCCTTTCCGCTTGTGCCACCAGTTACCAACCACCCTATTTGATAGTGAGGAAAGTAGTGATGACGGGGTCTACAACTATTGGTCGAAGTGCCCAAAATCACCCCAAATGTGTTTGGAATATTTTAACAAATATCATGCGATATAGAATAATATAATATATTATCCAGAATATAAATTAATAAAAAGTATGGTACAATGTGTTTTCAATATTTTTATGTTGTATATCCTATATATAATATCGTATATTTAATTAACTCGAACAAGAAGAGCGTCACCATGCGTTGGTGACGGGGCCCCCACGGAAGTATACCCGTCGCACCGATATGTGCGACGTGGCGACGAACGTGTTAAAAGGTTTCATCCTATCTTGGCAATATCAGATTCAAAAAGTTTAACGGCGGAACTTACTGCAAGGTGACTATATCTCAGCAGGTCGCTATGTGATAATGGAGGAATCCATCACCCCAATATGGCGCCAACTGTCTGATATTGTAAACGGTCCCGCAGGGAGGACTTGCTTATGTAAGTCTATGGGGGCTGGCAAACCCACGTTCCCGCAGCCAGGGAGGACCGTCGGGACAAGCGTCCCGCTTACGTGAGTCCTCTATGTACACGGCAAGGAAGGTCACCGGGAGTGTAAGGCGTTTAAGTACGGTTACACTCTCTCTACGTGGCCTTGGATAGTAGCGCACTCACGATCCTGATGCCAAAGATGGGACCGTCGGGATAAGTTCCCGGGTACTTTGTACCTTGAGGCCCCCGCTTACGTGAGTCCCATTTGGAACTGCCGAGCACGGTTAGTAGATCACTGGCCGGCAGTGATAGTCCCACCAATGACTTAGGATACCACGGGGGTCGAGTGTAAGCCCGGAGGGAGTAGCGACCCCTCTGCTCGACCAATTATGTGTTTGGACTCGTGGTGGCAGTGGTTGATGGCCAAGATGCTGGCAAGAGGGCCGATTTAAAGGGTATTGGCTCGCCCCGAATGGCCTTCGGAGGGTGAGCAGCGTCCCACCTGCTCCAGAACCGTCCTGGAGAAACGGAAGGGCTTAGAAAGCGCCCCGTTCGACCTGAGACGAGTGACAGCCCCTGCAGGCTTAGCTAATCGAGGTAGCAAGGCACTGGGTAACCCCAACACCTATGGCCCTATGGGGTGCCCGGGTACTGTATAGCGATAAATTTACGCTCAGGAAAGAATCCGAAACCAAAGATGAGAACACTTGATGTTGCAAACGGCACTCTCGTCCGACGCAAGCGCAGCGATCTCAGAATCGAGGCCCAAAGAGCAGGTCTTTTTCACAACAAGGCGCCGAATGCCAGTCCCGGTAAACTTCGCCTCTGCTCGTGTCGATCAAATGCATTACAAAAGGTATCATAAAGTGGTAGAATCATATTACACACTTACATACTCGTCAACAGCCCAAACGTCAGCTTTAGTCGTTCGACTTGTTACTTGCACTCAAACCGGTACGTACCATAGGCCCTCGTGCAGTCATTAGTTAAAATCATCCAATACTATTTATTTAATCAGTTGATTTTAATTTAATTTAATTTAATTTAATTTAAGGACAGGTTCTGCAGTCCTGTCAATAAATATCTAGCTGGTATTGCTACCATGGCAATTTATTTATACATATGCTATTATACTCGTAATAAAACTTTTCAAATCAAACTACTGTATTATTAGATTAACTGTTTTAACCATAATCAAAATAATACTGTTACTATTTAGTTTAATGGTACTGCGTTCTTCTACAGATTTCTTCAAACATCAAATTTATTTAATGTTAGGGACTACAAACCTGGCCCTGTCAGTGATAACGAAATTTATCCTCTTTCACGTTGTCAAGGTAAGATGAATAATATAAATAACTAATTTTTATTTACAATTCGCAAATCCACCTACTGTTTTTCCAATTTTAACCATTACCACCCCTTTGTACCTAGTCAGCGACTACCACTTTATTTAGATATTACATTTTCTAACTCAGTTTAATCATTAAATTGTTCTGAATTTTTGAATGGCGTAGTGAGCCCCATCGATACCAATGATTCAATCTCTTTGACAGATCAGTACTGCTAACCAAAAATAAGAACACTACATTGTTTAATTCCCAATTCTGGACCTACATATGGATTATATATTAACGGTTATTATAACATAACCCAACCAAAACAAAGCCAATATTTTTATAAAATTGAATTTTATAAAAAACCATATCTATTAAATATTTATTATATATTTTCCGGCTGGACATTGGATGTCTATATGCCATTGTTGGTCAATCATAAGTATTTCTGTTGTTGTTTTTAGTACTAGATAATCTAATTGTGTGACAGATTAGTCATTTATTATAATTCGGCATATCCTGTTCTTTATTTGTTAGTTTACCTTCTTTGTTTTCAACTTTACCTCCTATGTTTTAAACTAAATTTATTTCGAATAACCTTAACCTTGATTTAGTTCTAATTAACTTCCTGTGTATTCGTATTATGCGGCGATATGAACTTTCTACCATAAACCACGGTTAATTTAATTCTTTTTATTATATTTTAGGACGAATTCGCAGATGCTTATCTACACCTAGCTTTATGGTTCATCGTAATATTGGTCAGTTAATCTCTTAGAGTAAGTACTAAATTTATTTTCTGATTTCTACATAGATTAGTTTACTATGATCCTGTAACCTTACCATACTTTACTATACCTTAACTACAGCCTTTCAATCATTTCACCTATCAGATTATTATCTTTATTAAATATATTATATTTATTTTATTTTATTTTATCTTTATTTTTATTTAGGCCCGGATCACCAATCTCACCCAATGCTATCGTCCTCGCATTCTACATGACCACAGCCCACTGTAACCTAAATTAACAATGAATTACGATTACTTAAACTCTCAACTTCGGGACTTAACACAAGAAAATTCACACTCTACACAAAATTAATTTTGATATTAAATATGTCGGAGATGAAAGGACATCGGGACATCCCTTTTGAAATGTTGGGAAAATCCCAATACCCTAGTCCAGACTTTTACTATAGCTACACTTAAGTAATAAAAATAAGAAATAGTTTTAATGTTCCAATCCGACTTTATGACGATGGGCTTGGGCTCTAAGTGACATAGCGGGTCACTGAACTTAGTCACGGTCACGGGAGGGACGCGTACCTGACAGAGGTATGGAATGATTACATGACTCTCCTTAAAAACAAAGATTGACTCGAGAGGTGGGGAGAGGAATATGTAAGGGCAGTTCCACTTGGATTTTTTTGGAGTTCATGCAGATAAGTTTTACTTGTACGGGGAGTTATACGTGTATCACATCGCATTCGTCATCCCGTGGACCGTGGATTCGTTATCGAATCTGAATTCGTTGTCCATCTGATCGCCGCTATTACTTATAGCCTCTTGTAATGCCCACATTTGTACCAATAAATATCAGCTATATCCGCGATGGTAAATTTGTGTGAAGGTTCATCGAACGCCCAAAATTCCAACCTTAATCCGACAAATAAATATTAGTTTAATTACACAATGATCAGACTATGATCTACGTCCACACTATCAAGTGACTCGTAGTTATTCCTTTGTTATAGTTCTTGAGCTTTGGTACCTCCCAAAAACCTTAAGACCCATCCACTCGCTGAACCCTACAACGGTGGGATGTTCTCACTCTATCCCGGTCTGTTTGCTCCTTTACGAGCATTACGCTTTCGCAATATGAGCGTACAGCGAGGAACTCTTGTTGCCCCCTCAGCATCGCTTTCACAACTGACGAGAGGACTAATCTATCGCCAATCGCTGGTCTCAAAATACCATGGGGGCCTCCCACGCCGGGCAAAACTCCAGCGTGTGCTGGGGCCGGTCCTGACAGTGGTGATAGGTGTTCGTCACCTCTCTTCCAATCTTCTGCAAATATTCCCCGAATACTCCATGTCCTGCGGGCACCTGCGGCATTCGGAAGGATAGCGGAAGCCCTTCACGGTCCCTCCAAGCCTCCCAATTTGGGAGGACCGATCTAACGGCCCGGTGGGCACAGACCCTTTTTTCTCCGAAGAAGGGAAAATACATTATGCATACCCAATGTAATGTGCATGAGTTATGTGAGACTCGGCAGGATGTCATTGCCATGCCCACTAAAATCCTCTTCTCCTTCCAAGTCTGGTTCGATAATTGAGGTTCCCATCCGGAAAAATCATTCGACAATACTTCGGATCGGCTTCTACACAACGTACCCTAAGCTTCTGCATCTACTTCACGTCACTCTCCTTCTTTTTCTTCTTTTCATCAATCCAGTCCGCCTCTCGATTTCCCTCTCTTTGAGCTGCCGTGGTACGTTCTGGTACAGAACACCGAGAATTTCAGCCACAAACGATCTTCCGCAGCCATCCTCGCGACGATGTCGTTCTCCACCTTCCACTCGACCCCCACCTCGGATTCGAGCGCAGTCCGCTCGACCACACATTGAGGCACTTAAACAGCGTGTGCTCGACGTCATCCAGATTGTCCCCATAATCCCAGCAACTGGTATGGCTCTCTTTGCCCAAACTATGCCGATAGTAATTAAAAATACCATGGCCGGTAAGGATCTGCATTACATAGTGGTTGATTCTCCTCTTCCTCCTTACGAAGATCAAGGGATTCCTAATCAACCTTCTTGTCCAATTACTAGGATTGTGGAATGCCCATTCTACACCCCACCTGTCCTCGGCTTCTTGTATCAAACTCTTCAAATCCTCCACCAATTCATACGCCTCGCCCTGCCGATTTTTACCAAAGCCCTTCTTCGCCTCATACTCCTTCCACCGAAGCCTGGCCTTAATATGAATGGGCAGCATGCACCACACACAACGTCCCGTGCGACACTGTCCTGTACGCCGTCGACGTACGAACCAAAACCGCCCGTTGCGCACTCACCAGGATCATCCTGTTCTTGTCCATACCGAGGGCAGATGCCCATATCGACGCAGCATACAAGACCACCGATTCCCAGACACCGTAATACAATTTCCCCGCGGTGTCGGTGGGCCCATTGACGTTAAGCAGCAGGTTCCTTATAGCTTCCACAAACCTCTCCGCCTTATCGCACAGCTGCTCCAGATGGGAAGAATACCTCCTGGCATTATCCAATAGCACCCCCAAGTATTTCTCCAAATTTCTCCCGTGCCAGATGAAGACCCGTGTCCTTGCATCATTCTGTGGCCATCTGTATAGTATATCGCACCCTGTCAGCGATGTCCTGCGACCTCCGCATGGTGCTCACCAGGGCCAGGTCATCCACAAACGCTATCGCGTCCACATTCTTAATCGGGTCCAGCACCTTTAGGAGTCCGTCATACACCAGGTTCCACAACGGACCCAATACCGCCCCTGAGACATTCCTGCATAAACACTTCTCCTTACAATACTATCCCGGCAGTGCACCACAATCTTCCTATCCGAAAGATATTCGTTCTATAAGTTTGACCTGGGAACCGCCTTTCGCTGGCCTCTGCAAAGATTCTCCTCCAACTGAGCATATTAAACGCATTCTTCACGTCCAGAGCGACCAAAACACACACCAATCCTCTCTTCCGACATAGATCCGCTACTCCGCACACTCTACCCAGCGCATCTAACGTGATCCTGCGCCTCCTTAATCCCTATTGCTCCTTATGGAAGAGGTCCCTTCCTTGGCACCTTTCGATCAACATCTTACACGGGTGCTCCCAGACCTTACTCAGAGCCGGCCGAATGCTTATCGGCCCATCTGATGATGACAACAGCGGAACCCTTGCCGGCTTCGGCAAAAGAACCACCCTCGCCACCCTCCATACCGCCGGTATTCTATCAGACCTATTTATGCTGTTAAACAGGTTCAGGAGCCGCCCAGGTCGTTGTTCCACGATGATCCTAACGATCTTCCCAGGTACCCCTTCCACACTCGCAGCTTTCCTCGGGTAGCATTTCGTAATAGCAGTCAGCAGGTCCCCCTCCGTTACGCGTAGATCTTACTCCTCTTCTTCTAGCATCTGCGGGGATGGGGAACTATGATCTTCGTCTTCCTGCTCCGCTCGCCTGGTGACGAAAAGGTCCTCTAAAATTCTCGCAACTCTGTCCTTACGAAGACCCTCCGGCGGTAAGCCCCGAGTCATTCTTGCTCTTACGACTCGATATGGCCTTCCCCAGGTATCCTGGTCCAGAGTTGCGCAAAACTCCTTCCACCTTTCCTCCTTGCAGCGTTCAATCGCCCTTCTTAGCCTCCTCCTTGCCTCCATAAACTCAGCTACCATTTGACCAGCATTGTCTCTACCAGCTGCCACTGCCCGCTGCGCCCTTCTTCGCAATCTCAGGGTTGCCCTTCTCAACCCGGATGACTTCTCGTTCCACCAGTATTTAATACTGCTCCTGCCACGCGGCTGGAAGATCCTTTTCAACTCATCGGCACACGTTCGCTCCAGACATTTCTGGAAATGAAAGCCGTGTGTCGCCTCGTCATTCGCCATGAAGTTCAAGTTACCGTCGAACCTCCTCAGGAATTTTCCCTCGTCAATATTCTTTGTCGAATATCTAAAACTACCCCGCGCTGGCTTCTTGCAATTACTCGAAAATTCATGTAATAAATACAGGTGATCAGAGGCAGAGTACCAGTATCTTAACTTAACATAACAGAAATCTTTTTCCAACTCTGACTCATTCGTTTATTAACACTTAAAATGTCTGGGAAGCTTGTACATCCATTCCTAACGAAAGAGTACATCCCCGTCGTCCTAATCGGCATCAACTCGTTCCTTGTCAGCATATCCAGCAGATATGTCCCCCTAGGTTCTGTCCACCTACCACCCCAGGTCGTGGATTTCGCGTTAAAATCACCGGCCACTAACAGCGTCGGAGCTCTTCTCCTACTGTCCCTTATCACCACCTCCAGTTCCCCTATGTATCCGTCAAATTCCTGCTTACTCACATTGGGAGAACAATACCCACTGATACACATCGTGTCCTCCACTTTGCCTACCAATCCCTCCTTGCTAAGCAATGTCTCACTTGCCGCATGCCTTCTATTGAATAGGGTAACACATAATGCATCCCCGACCGTATTATTGCACCAATTGGGTGTCTATACGGTTAGGAGATGAATACTACGTCCACCCTATTCTCACATGCGTACTGCATTAAGAAGTCTTGTGCAAGCTTGCACCTATTTAGGTTTTGTTAAGGTATAGAGAGGATTCGGAAATACAAACAATTTATTTTATTTCACACACAACAGCTATACATATATATATCACTCTGAAGACCTCGATAACCTTCCTTGCCGCACGCTTGTTGTCAACCGGCTCCTCTAGATTCTTCTAACAACTTCCAATCGTCTTTTGTCTCAACTGAGACCTGGACGCCCTCTGATGCTTACACACATTCACATGTACAGTGTAAATGTATCATCTACCTAACAGGTTTATCTGCAGGGCCTTTATCTTCTCCTGCCTTTGTAATCCATCCTAACCATCGGGCAGGCCAACGAGCCCGTAACATGCCTTGCGTTCACTCCTTCGCGCCTACAGCACATCGCACACCTAGGCTCCTTTGTACACTCCCTCATTACATGCTCACTGCTGCCGCACCTTCTACACAATTCCTTGCCCGGACAAACCACCGTGCACCTTGCAGCCATATGCCCCAACATATGGCATTTGAAGCATCGCTGCACATTCGGCAGCAACCTAACCGAGGAGATGGTCAGGCCGGTCCTGAACCTTTTCGCAACTTCCTCCCGTGGAATCGCACTAGCGGGCAACACTACGACAGTCACCTTTTTTTGCGAGGAGGGGAAAATGCATTACGCATACCCGACTACTCGCGTCGCCGGGTTATGTGGGACACGGTTGATGGCAGTGCCATACCCACCAGAAACCCTTCCTCTTCCAATCCTTCTTCGAGCGGAGGGTCTCATCGGCACTGTTAAATAAACATTACTTCGGCGAAACCCCATTCAACGAGTGAACTCCTTATCTATCAAATGCCTCCATTTCTTCGGAGATAGTCAGACATCATCTTCCCCTTCTTCTAGTAGCTCCGCCTTTGGCCCTTTCTTGCGCCTATCTCGCTTTTATCACTGTCCCACAGAAGCTCCGGAACAGCCCCCAGGTATGGTCATCGGCCAACACCAATGAGATTATATTATTCACTGTAAACGTGTCGCCAACAACATTCTCCAGACTGGTACGCTGGACTGCCCATCTTGGACACTTCAGTAGGGCATGCTCAGCGTCATCTGGGCACGCATCGCGATTCCAACATTTGTCGATGGTTTCCCTGTTAATCCTAACCCTGTACGTGTTGAAGATAACATGTCCAGTCAACAGCTGCATGGTATAGTGATCAATGTTTCTCTTCCTCTTCCGGAAGGTGGTTGCATCTTCAAACAACCTCCTCGTCCTATTATTCGCATTGGACATAGTCCGTTCCCTTCTCCACTCCTCCACAGCTTCTTCTTCGTACAGATGGAGCTCATTTAGGAGCACATCAGGACCACCGAGGTCTAATTTCGTTTTGTTTTTTTTTTTTTGCGTTTTTTATTTGCGTTTGTTTTAACTGTTTCTAGCTTACGCTTTTTAATGTTTTTAGTGCCGATTGTTAGGAGGGATGTATTGTCCGTTTGCCACGGAGGAGGTAGAGTGGTGCAGTTGTGATTTTGCTCAAGAGAGCCTGGTCGAGATACTTGGGCCATCATCGATTTAGTTAATTCAATTTGAAATAACTAGTCGAGAGATCATGATTCGGATCAGAGGTTAGGAGCGTTGAATTCTCCACTAGTTAGTTAAGAAACACTTGGATTGAGTCTGTTTCGATTCACTTTCGACGGGTGGGCGTCAGGTGTTTTTTGTGGACTTCACAGGGCACTAGACACACATCTGAACGCTTCGGCACTCAACAGGAACCGTGACATGGAAATTGACCAATTAACAGCAACGTCAATTTCCCTCACATTCCGAACGAAGTCATCTCTCCACAAATCCGATGATCTCGTGTCCTTAGACACACCCCATTATAGTTTGCCTCTGCAGCATCACGGAAAGTCTTTCTCTCGTGAGGTCGTATTAGTGAGTTACTTAGTGTCTTTACGCTCGGTGGATATTCCACGTTTTAACAAAGAGTTAGTTTAGTTATACTTGTACCGTAGACAAGCAAGTTGAGTACAACTAGGACTTTGGAAGAAAGAGCATTTTGTTATCCTGTTGACCGCAGATTTGTTATTGAACCTGGGATCATTGTCATCAGCATCTCGAGTAACTAATTACTACGGCTTCTTGTCAAATTCTGTAATAATCATATTTGTACTAGTAAATATCTTCTCTATTGCATAACAACAATGTCTAATCCAAATGAAGATTCGTTACACGCCCCTAACCCTAATCATAATGTGAACCCGGCATATATTTGCCACAAATAAATCAAAATAAACGTTCCAGCAAGTGCTTTAAGGAGACTGTGATTTGACAAAGTAGATCTATCTTCGAATAGAAAGAGTTAGCATGATTTATTTCACGATTAAAACAATATGTGTTGACCGATGTAGAACAAATTATAGGTTCTAAGACATCTTAAAGGGACATTAAGAGAAATTGCTGGTTGACATTAGAAAAGGAAATAATACCGTCTGCTATTTTATTTACTAATAATATGTCAAACATTATTTTCTTAATTTTTAATAAAAAATAAAAAGAAGATTTATACGTTTATGGTACCAAACAAACTTTTGCATGGATATAACGAGGACTAAGACCGAGCATTCGTGTCTATCAGAAAAAGTTGTTCAGAATCATGACCTCGCGACATATTTCAAGGGCATCGAAATCGATGAGTAAGTAGCTCTTCGACAGGTTCACCTGCTCTGATAATGACATTTCATTAAATTTTTAAGACATCGTATTAGGAAAACAAAAATTTGTTATGCCGATGAAGCGGAGATACACGTTCGCATAACACCGAAGTTATCTTTTTCGGGAAACACTTTTTAGTTATTGTTGATCAGAGAATATTTTTAATCGGAGAAAGATTCAGGCAAATTGAGCATTGAGCATGATTCTGTACCATTCAGATTTTTATATAACATAACAATACTAAACAATATGAAAGCAGAAGAACCGATTGTTACGTCGGGCGACACTCTACCTAGACCAGGCTACACACCGCGGACAAGATGGTAACCAGATGTCCGCTCGCCCTTACTGCGTACCCTCAATATTCTCAAGTACCCTCCATAAATCTCAGCAATTTCCTAGTCGAGGTCCTTCGAACCGAATTTCCCTGCATTGTTTCCTAAACTTTATTGTCCACTACGGGTTGACCCGGGAAAGTTGCCTTTTCTCACGTATGCGGCCTCCCACTAGTGACTTTATCTCGAGGGCGGTTAGCATCCTTCCTCACCCACCACCATAGCAAATAACCAATTAACAACGAAGCCTATTTCCCTTACTCTCTTAGCCAAAATCGTCACCAACAAATCCGATGGTCCCGTGCGCTAGACACACCCATCCTTAGCTTTCCTCCGCCACAGCATCATCACCGAACTTCACTGATCTTCCATCTTTCAAGCAGTCAACATTCTTTGACCGGGTTTACACCCGCAGATCAGTCACTTACTTATCTTACACATACGCACCAGCGTAACTATCTTCTTCACGAATTGTTGGGGTAAACTGTGATTTCTAACTTATTATATCAGTGTCATATTCAGTTAAACCACCTCTATTATCCTAATCGAAATAGGGGATCGATCATTTCGTGGCGTCGATTATCTAATCGTAACGGGAATTTACGACTCCCGTTGGCGTGCTTCCTCGCGATTGCGTCTCTCCGCGAGTGATCGAACACCGATCAAACACCGTATAAATTTGGACATTAGTTTAGAAAATGAAAATCATCGAAATATAGATAGAAGCGACTTGCTTAATGAAATAAAAATATTTTGTGGCATATACAATAAAAATTTGTTGTATATAACACCAAAGCAATGTTCGAATATGATACATAAAATTAAGGATTTATTTTCCAATTTTATGATACTTTAAGAATATTACTAATTATTCCAATCGCTTCTGCAGGGCGTACTTTCTCTAGATTAAAATTTATTAAAAATTATATACATACTACCATGTTTCAGGGAAGACTATCTAATCGATTATTTAATTTGAATAAGTTATGTGAAAATTGAAATTACGAAAATATAATTATTGATTTTGCATGAAACAAAGCGAGAATAACAAACTTTATGAAATAATTGTACTTCGCTAAGTTTCAAAATAGAAAACATTTCAGATACAGGTATTTTCGTTAATATGTACTCAATCATTAAGTCATTATTTTGTTATTGTTATTACTAAAAACTTTCTAATTAGAATAGGAATAAATTTTCGTAAAAGAAAGTTATGAGCTACAGAGGTACATGTTTTTTCTGTTTCTAATTTGTAATACTATACATGTGTATAATAATATTATTTTGTCACAGTGAGACTTGTTCCGCGCTCCGCAGTTTCTAGCAGCGGCCGCGCCGCGCCGGCGCTGTGTACTGGTGGTCCGAGGAGATCGCTCGTCTCCGCGAGGCGTGTATCCACGCTCGGCGCCAATACACCAGATCCCGCCGTAAACGGCGGGAGGACGAAGGCACGGTGGCTCGTCTGTACGAGGCCTACCGCGAAGCGCGGAGGCCCCTGCAACGAGCCATCAAGGAGGCGAAGAGGCGGGCCTGGGACGAGCTTCTGGCCAGCCTCGACTCTGATCCCTGGGGGCGCCCTTACAAGATGGTATTGAACAAACTCCGTCCATGGGCGCCTCCCTTAACGGAGAGCATGGACCATCGGTTCCTGGAAGAGGTCGTCGGCACCCTATTTCCGGGAGCAGCGAACGAGGGAGTTGGCACCTTTACCGAAGAGGAGGAGCAGGAGTCTCAACCGCTGGAAGAAGAACCACGGGTCACTGCGGGAAGTTGGAGCCCGGAATTGAGGGTCACCGAGGAAGAACTGGACGGGGCCGTCGAGAGGATCCGAGCGCGGAAAGCTCCAGGTACTGATGGAGTCCCGGCCCGCCTGTGGAGGGACGTCGCCGGGGTCTTGGCCCCGAAACTAATGCGTCTGTTCGAAGGATGCCTGTCTCGCCGCGATTTCCCCACTTCGTGGAAGGAGGGGCGAATGGTCCTGCTGCCGAAGCCGGGGCGCTCTCCGGACTCGCCTTCCGCCTTCCGGCCGGTGTGCTTTTTGGACGAGGCGGGCAAGCTGCTGGAGAGAGTGGTAGCTGCTCGCCTAGAGTCGCATTTGTCCCGGAGCGTGCCCGGGTTGCACGATGGTCAGTTCGGTTTCCGGAGGGGCGGTCTACGACCGACGCTGTCGCCCGTGTCCGCTCCCTTGTCGAGGGGGCCGAGCGGCGTGGTTACGTGGCGTTGGCCGTGTCGCTGGACGTAGTCAACGCCTTCAACAGCATCCCGTGGGACAGAATATGCCGGGCCCTCAAATTTCATCGGGTACCCGCGTATCTGCGGGATGTGGTCCGGGCGTTCCTCCGGGAGTATCGTCTACACCGTCCGGGGCGGAGGGGTGACCGGGAGGGCTGTACACCGCGGGGACCCGCAAGGTTCGGTGTTGGGCCCGTTGCTGTGGAACATCGCGTACGACGCGGTGCTTCGGACGCCGATGCCTCCGAACTCGGCACTGGCGTGCTACGCCGATGACACGTTGGTGCTGGTCTGGGGCACGGCATGGGGTAGAACCGTCCGCCTGGCGGAGCTGGCGGTGGCATGCGTGGTCGCCGAAATCAAGCGATTGGGACTGAGGGTGTCCCCTGAGAAGTCCGAGGCAATGTGGTTTTGCCGCAAGGCCGATCACGGGACGCCTCCAGCGGGTTACCGCCTGAGGTTGGAAGGGACTGAGATCGGGGTCGGAACCAGCATGAAGTATCTGGGCCTGACCCTCGACAGCCACTGGATCTTCGGCGCTCACTTCGAGCGCCTGACGCCATCTGTTGAGGCGACGGCTCACGCCTTAGGACGTCTGCTGCCTCGGCTGGGCGGGCCCGACGTCGGAGTGCGCCGGCTGTACGCCAGCGTGGTGCGATCGAGGCTCCTCTACGGGGTTCCGGTCTGGGCGGAGGACCTGATGACCAATCGTCGCAGTCTCCTAGTGGTCAGGAGGCTGCAAAGGACGGTGGCCATCAGGGTAGTGAGGGGCTTCCGCACCATTTCGGCGGCGGCAGCGGCGGTGCTCGCCGGGTTTCCCCCGTTCGAATTGCAGGCCCTGAGGTGCCGTGAGATTTATCTCCACACTCGGTGTCTGTCGGACGGGGCGGGCCCGGTGGGCGCCGACGTCAGGGTTCGGGCTCGGCGAGCTTTGCTCGACAGATGACGCTCCAGCTTCGACACGAGAGCGGGTGCGCCGGGGATAAGGGTCCTCGGGGCCGTCCTTCCAAACTGGGACTTTTGGTTGGACGGCGGTGGGCCTCCCCTGATCTACAGGGTGACGCAGGTGCTCACCGGACACGGTTGCTTCGGTGAGTATTTGCACCGAATCGGGAAGGAGGCGACCGCGCGCTGCCACCACTGCGATGCGAGCGTGGATTCGGCGCAGCACACGCTGGAATACTGTCCGGCGTGGGCGCGGCCGCGCCACGACCTCATCGTGGAAATCGGTTGGGATCTTTCGCCGCCGGCGATCCTCAAGGCATTGTTGATAAGCGAGAGAAGGAGGAGGGGCGTGACCTCCTTTTGTGAACAAGTCATGCTTCGAAAAGAGGTTGCGGAGAGGGTGAGGGTGCAGTACTCTCACCCTGAGAGGACCGACCGGCGAGGGCGCGGCTGAGGTTATGGACGCGCTTCGGTGAGATGCACTAGGTCCGCCGCGTCCCCCGGTGGGGTGCAAACTTAGGCGCTGGCAGCTCAGCGCCCCGGGGCCGCAGAGCAGCCCAGTAGGGGAACCGGACTGCCTGGCACGGTGGCCCCGGCGAAGAGGCGCGGTGTGACGTGGCCGCACATCGCTCCATTAGGTGAGGTACTGAGCGCGGGGGGGGGGCGGTGTATCGCTTACACCGAATCCCGGGCCCCTCTCGATCGCAGCCGGGACGGTCATCGTGGAGGTTTTAGTCGGTTGGAGTCCGGCACTACCACGCCGCTTTTCCCCAGAAGAGACCTGGTGTCCGTGCGGATTTCCTCCACGTCAATAAAAAAAAAAATAGTTTCTAGCTGCGGCTGTGTTTTTAAAAATAAGATTTTGTTTACAAAAACTGTTTCTTATGAGACTAGAAACATTCTCGAGGACTTAAGGTTCTAAACAAATCTTCTCCTTTCTTATTGAATGTCAGAGATAGGGATACCTGACACGAAATATCAAGGCCTAATATCGACAGTCAATAAGGAATAATGAATAAAATTTTATCAGCTATTAAATTTTCATACCTTATTCATTTTTCTTCCTTTAGGAAAGAGAATTATTCTTTCGTTTTTATTCAAAATTATTGTTTGCAATTGATTTTAGAGAAAAACTTTCCATTAGTCTATTTGCAATAAAAAGATCCTTCCCTTATGAATCTTATGAATCGATTTGCAATTGACAACTAAATTGTAATAAAAGAACATAATGAACGATAAAAACCAAATTCGTAATCTAAAATATTGTATAGCTGTTACGTATTTTGAATGTAGGTACACACACACATGTAATATATTTTGCATATGCACATATTTATATATTTCATTTTACATACATTTACATATTTTAACATATTATATACACATAAAATTTCGCACTATAATAATCGTTATTTATAGTAATCGATATTAAAACAGTTATTAAATATTTGTTTAATTAATCCTAAAATTGAAGTATAGCGTATCATCATAGAGTTCAGTACTGTTTAATCTGTTGAGATAAATGTCATGTTGGTATGATCATTAGTTCCTACATGTGAAGTTGGTACGACTTCTAACGACGCTCTATTGTTTTAGATTCCGCCACGTGTTAATTATCTGAGAGTATCCGGTGTGTTCATGGGGTTGTACATGATGGTGAAATACAGAATATAAAAAATGAATCTGTGTGAATCAATTAAATATCGAACTCCAAAACCTATTTAATAACAGGGGTGGTGCAGTAACCGAAATAGGAATTATCCTACATGCAAAAGTAAGTCGTAATAACAAACACTGTTTTCTTCTTTTATGTTTTTTGTATTTTCACTACATTTTTGATTTTCATATACATAACCGTCTTTCATTTAATGAATTTAATTTCTCAAGAATTTTTCATACAAATTTGAATAATAACTGCTATTTTTGATGTCTTATTTCAACCTTTGTCCTTGTTTGGGCTACTGTATCGCTGATTTCTTTTTAATGTTTGCATTGTTCACAGGCTGTAATAATTTTGTGTGAGTAATTTAGAAATATATGAGGTCTTATAAATCAAATAATTTGATGTAGGAAATTCTTAATTTTCATAAAACAGTTCTGAACTGCTATGACTGCGTGGAAACGAAGAAGTTCGGAAATAAAATATAGAGTAAGTAAACCTCTTCGCAATCGTATGTTGAGAGTATTTCATTTCACATTAAATACATGTTTCAATTCTCCTTTTGTATGATCTTCTTGTAAACTAATCATGTTTCTTCTAATATAAGTTGTTCTTTGTACTTTTATTTCACTTATCTGATTGGTCACAATTTTTTTAAGAATACATTTTTATAAACTTCTTCTTTGTTAAAGTTATTTTTTCTTTTTTAATTTGTCTTTTATTACAGACTGTCATATTTCAATAAGAAAAATTCTATTTATTTAATATTATTTATGTTTATTTCTACATAAAATTATTTGTGGTATATTTATACTTGGGTTAAAAGTTTTTAAATTTGTTGGTTACTGCAAAACAAACATAACAAAGTTTTTGAGTTGTTCTTAGATTATTATATTTTGTGAATTTGTCTGAATTGCTATTCTTCTATGGTAAAATGATCTTAGCTTAATGCTGATTTTGCTTTTTAATAAAATTTATCAGTCCTCATAACTATTTTTATTTGTCAGAAAAGGAAATGACCACCCTATTGGTGTTTTTTAGTGAATTTTGTTGTAAATTCTATCCAATTTATTTTTCTTACACATATTATACATTTTGTTTTCATCTGTTTTGTATTTTATGCTGTTTTCTGCATTCACTGATCGTTCTTGTCTCCCGGCTACTCTAACTTTGATTATCCTTTTAGTTATTAATAGCAGTTTCATATCTAAGTAAGTAGCTTTAATTATTTTTTTCTATATTTTTAGCATATTTATATACTTCGCTATAGGTACATTATTCTATTCTTTCTTTTATCCACAAAGTATTTCTGTTATTTCTTCTATTATTGTTCAGTTTAAATTTATTATTATTTCTGTATCATCGGCTTTATAACTCTATTTGAGTTTATTATGTGTGTATTACTTTTTGCAATGTTTTCTTGTCTAATTATGTGTTCTCCCATGTTTGCCAGTTTTAACATGTAGTTTATGCCTCATTTTATTATTTTGTATTCCAAGACTATTCTTCTTGCTTTTAATCACATAATCTGGGAGTACGTGGCATTTTAGTATGTATAATATTCTTTTTAGGAAATGTGTTTGTGTTTTATCTATTCTTGTTGAGTAGTGGAGAACCCATATTCTTATACCATATACCTATACTGTGTATGATTGACTTTGTCCTTATGTCAGATTACCATTAAAGCATTAATTTCTGTCCACACCATGAATGTTTTCGCTATAATATAAGTTGGGTTATATATTTTCCTTCTTGTACAAAATACCAAAAGTTGCCTTTGCCAAATCAATTTATATATTGATCACTACATGTGAAACAATTGATCGCTAAACTCAAAACTGTTATTTTTCATTCTCATATTCATTTTCATATTCATGAAATAACATTAGAAGATACAAACAATGACCAGAAAGGAGTGATGCCCTGAGACAAAGTTTAATCTATTTATATTCAATTTCATTTTGGGTTCTTCTACTTTATCTCTTATTTACAATCTTTTTATAATATTAGTTTTCCTTCTCTTTTCTTCTTTTAATTTTGTCTGACTCTTCTAGTACCTCACCTCTTTTTGTTTGTTTGCTTCTTCCTTCTGCCCATATTGCTTTGTTCATCTGCTCATTTTCTTTCCTTTTCTCCTATCTTTTTCTATATTCTGGTATCTTTCTATTATAATATAAAATCTCTCTTAATTAATGATAAATTTTTCTTACCTTCTTTAATTTGTCTTTCATATTCCTCATTCCCTTCAACATTATATGTACTTTCTGTAGGATTTAAGGTTTGATTTAAGATCATTCCTTCATTTCCTTTATTGTATAACTTATTTTCTTTGCTCCTACTTGTTGTTTGTTTTTGTCTTCTACCGCTATTTTACACTTTGTAATTTATTTTAGTGACTTTTCTCTTGTGTTTTTTTCTTATTATTATGGTTACCGTTACCCTCTTGAGTTTCCTTTATTTTGCTATAGTTTCCTAATGTCTGTCTTATTTTTTCTTGATTTTTTACTAAATTCACTGTCAGAATTTGTATTTTCTTGTTTTCCTTTTATTACACTCTATATTGTTTCCTTAATGTCAATGGCATGAATTTTGCAATTTGGCCAATTGTGGAAATTTACAATTAAACATGAAAAGCAATTAAATAACTCCAGAAATCAATGTATCTGAAATTTTCTTTCAAACCTTACTTTTCATACCATATTCAAGTGTAATTATGAAATCAATTTTAATTTTTATATCCTTATTTTGCATTATATATCATATATATATATATATATATATATATATATATATATATATATATATATATAATTCTTTGTATTATAATAATATAAGGAAATGACATTTTGATAAATAAGCTAAGGAAAATGATTATTATTTTTGATATTTATATATGAATATATATTATTTTGTCATGAAATTCAATGCACACCTCAATTTAAACAATAAAAGAAAAGGATGTAGAATTTGTCACAAAAGCGGAAATTTTTCACATTTATGCTCCAGGCATGAAACCCATGATATTTTCTCTTCACTTTTTAATTATATTTCCAATTATTTCGATTTTTTTAAATGCCCTTTCACGCATTTTTGCACATGCTATCTTTCCCTTGTTACTATTTCTGTTAGAATGTTAAATTATCTGTTAAAATATTAAATTGCCTGTTAAAATTTAAAAAATTGAAAAAAAAGTCTGTTAAATTTCATTTTTTAGGAAATTTCAAGAGTTCTCGTTGCCAGAAATTTAAGGTGAATGGATTTTGTGATATTCAGGCAAACTGACTCCCGAGTAAGATAAAACTTCATAAATTCTTTCCTATGGTGCTTTGGTAAGTTCGTTTCTTTATTCGCTTTTAATTATGGAATGCATTATACCATTTAAACTCCATAATATACTCCATGTATGCGTTATCTTTTCTATGCGTTATTTAAAATTACAAATGAATAGAATATGTTTCATTTTTGTTTTGTTATATACACATTTGTATCAATGGGATCGTAATTCCTGGGATCATAAGATACCAATATTCTGTCTTGAGTGAACCCAAAAAGAAAACAGTTTACCTCACGACGTTTATGAGGTTGAAATTCTGAAGGTACGTCTTTTTTATCTTTTCTTGTGTTTCTTACAGCTGAGACCTTTGGATTTTAACTCGTAAACAAGTTCGCTTAATATGCGATTTATAAATATTTACATAGAACTGCCCGGTCAATAAGGTTGTTTTCTTCCTGAAAGTACAAACTGGCACGGTCGAAGTACGATTAAATTCTTAGCTCGCGTGCTAACGTCGAAATATCTGCACACGCGAGGTTTTTGAATAATTTCTATCGAATTCATTTTCTTTGAAGATTCTCCATTTATATTTGATAAAATATTACCAACGCTACCGTATAACATGGCTAAGCGCAATGCAAAGATAACTTTTATATTATCATTGTCTGAATTGTATGTATTGGGAGAAAGATTATTTACTTCCATTATTACCTTCTTCCCTAACCAATGCCTCATTTTCTTTCATAAATACAAATTTAATAGGTCGGCAATAAAATGTTGACGAGGGTTCAGGTTTTGACCACAGCACTTAATTATATTCATCTGAAAAGCAAATGCAAACAAAAGCAATTACAAACAAAAGTTCTGTTTTAGATGAACTTTGTGTAAAGTGACTTGGAATCCAGCTTTAACTGGTTTAAAACATGCATGGATTATACTCTTTGCTATTCCAAGGACATTTACAAATTATTATGTCTGTCCTTCTCAAGTTAGAAATTCCCCTTTTTGTGAAAACGCTATTGTAATTATTCGAAAACAGTTTACTTAACATTATTTGGCATCCTTTAGCCTTGTGCCTATTCGTTTCTATACATGACCAACATATTCTTTCTTTTAAACAACAATGTCTTCATATGGATTAATATCTTTATGCGTTTCGCTATCTTCATCTCCAATACATGTACTATACTTGGCATGATGTTTCTTTCCTGATCTTATAAATATTTCTGTGGTGACATCAATTTCCACTTTATCAGCACTGATATGGTTTATAGTGCAATTATCTTTGTTGCCTTCATACTAATCATTGTACTGTTCTGTGCCCGTTTTATTTTCCCATGCAACGTTGTAAGATTGGAAAACCTAGATTTTACAATTATATCAAGCACTTTCTTACTGTGTTTCCCGAGGAGTGTAGCAAGCCCGAACGAAGAATTCAATTCTCTCATTTTCCTGGCGTTCTCTCTTCCGAAACGCCAACTTTCCTTCTGTTTTTTTCGGTAGCTCTCGAAATTGGACGATTATATACTCGTAAGACAGCTGAATGTAAATTTTCCGGACAGCCATAGTATCTATCGATAGCCAATCCCTGAAAAATATCCATTAGGCCACAAAATAAATTTATCTTTCCCATTCCGCTCTCTAAAAGTCGCCAACACAATCCTGTGATTTATTTTAGATGACTTTTGGTATGGATTGGCATTGCCAATTAGTGCAGATTAGAGTTGAAAAATTTCATCCAGTACTCACACTTAATTGCAATTTTGGAACCCAAGCCGCGGTTTCTGGTTCTAGAAGATTGAATTTTTCTTTTGCAATTCTTGCAAATAACACTAGTTGCTATCATCGAAAATGCAGCAACAAAGTTCAAGATATATTAACTAAGTTCACTTGCGAACACTTCATTGTTATCTCTATTTTAGAATTTTTTAGTTGATACGCTTGTTATTCGGTTCAGCAACGTGTATCATTCGAGTTACAGTTGATGTACACGTAGAACGCCATATTAGACCTGACGCAATTTTCGTGAACCCATCTGTTGCTATATACGCACTGCAGCTAGTTCTCATCACGAACGCTGTCGCTATAAGGTTCATTTCATATCAAGCATTCTGTGCGAAGCAACAGTAATGTGTAATGTTGCCAATATTGAATCGCTTCTTTAATAGCAAGGCATTCGAGATAGATTGCTTTCTTCTTTGATTCTGTTTGGTTTCAGGTTTCTCGAGAAGTACGCAACCGGGTGTAACATACCGTTATCTTGGGGTTGTTTTAAAACTCATATATTGCTGGGGCCGGACTTGAACAGAGATGTTCCTTGATCTTCTGAAATGATTTCTCACATTCTTCATTGTAGATGAATTTGACATTTTTTCTTAATAAGTTATGAAGTAGTTCCAGGAGTTTTCAGGCATCTTCTATAAATTTATAATAAAAATTAATTTTCCCCAGTAATTGTCTTACATTCTTTTTTGTTCTTTGGGCGTTCCAATTCGCCCAAGTCAAGAAATGTTCTTTCGGCTTGTAGCCCTTTTTTTCTCTTTCCCAAATCGCTTTCTTCCTTCCTTTAAATTTTTTAATCCTTTTTTTTGTTTTTCTCTTTCTCTAGCTATCTGCACGATAGGCTAATCGTGTCCACACATAGTTTGTTTCTACAATGTTTAATATAAAGAGAATGTCCCGCGAAAGCGAACGAGAACACACGCCCAGCGAAGTGCACTGGCATCGATTCTCTAAACTGTTAGATTCGAACGGACTTGAAGTGACTTGACGACTAGCCAGATAGAAAGGAGCGCGATGTCACCGTTCGACGCTCTCTTAGAGTAGGCCGCGGGACAATCCATGTCCTGGTGACTTCAGCAGTGAGTGTTGGTGAAAGACGCCTTATCAGTGCATGAATATGTAGACTCTAAGTCAGACGACAACGATACGAACTACAATAAGCTAAGTCTATGAAGGGAAGCTAAACGCTACGATTAAATTTTACAGATAACTCACGCTTCATGGACATAATCGGAATAAGTTGCGATACGACGTAAGAGATCATATAATTAATCTAATGAGCAATGCTAGTTAGTTAAACCATCAGTCCTCAACATTTATGCAAATTTCATGTACCCATCTATGCCATATAATACATTGAATCCATCTTTTTCTTAGATTTCGGTGATATAAAGAGTTCATCACAAAATATACGAGCCCGAGCGAAGAATTTTGCATTTTTCATTTTTCCACTGCTACATTTTCTTCATCTCTGCTAAGTGCGCTCCTGGTTTCGAAAGATTTTTTTCATTCGGTCTTTTTTTCCAGCCTGAGTAATTTCTTGTTCGACCTGGCTTTTTGTTCCAAGATGATTGTTACAGTGTTCCCTCTTTTCTTTGTTCTTCTCTTTACTCTTTCCTTTGCTTGGCAGATAGATTTGATTATTTTGGGGGAAAATAGGAATGCTGGAGGCTTTGCATCCTTAGACGTCACTGATAGCTTTCCTATGTCCTTAGATGTGAATAGTAGCGTTTCTACGTCTTATGATAATAGGGCATACTGCACAATGTTGATCGCCTGTTGGTCCGTTGGATCCTCTTGTATTATTCTTTTATTTTATTATTGCTTAGTCCGTGCCTTTCAGCTTTGAACGAACTTTCGGTTTTACATCTCTTACACCTCTTTTCTACTCTATTGTATTGCTCTATCTTGCTTATTCTACCTCTAGAAACTAAAACTAGAAACTACAAATTAGCAACTAATGACTAAAAAACTATTGCAACTTTGGTCTTTAGCCTCCTTGCTGTGCATCTTTCCTGCCGTTTGCCCTTCTCTTCTCTATTATTGCCTTCAGTTCTGTTAAACCTTGTCCAGTCTCATTTAGCGTTTTTCCTATGTCCTTTGGTCCTCCCGTTATTTCACATTCTTCTATTACATGCCTCAGGTCTTCTTTCCTTCTACATAGTCTGCATCTTTTTTCTCTCTCTTCTTTCCAGTATTCCCTTGCTTTGGTCTCGTTTCCGCATTTGAATCTTGCCAGTATTTCTCCGTCCTTCCACTTTATCCTCCCTTCTAAGTACTCTGGTAATTTTTCTTTGGCTATGTTTCTGTAGTGTATATTATACATGGATTCCTTTATCCTTTTTCCCCTCTCTTCTGCTGTCATCCTTTCTTGCTCCTCTCCTGCTTCTATCTGCGTCCCTCCCTTTCTCACCTCTTCTAGTCCCTTCTTTCTCTTTCTTGCTCTTTTCCCTTCATGGCCATGAGGTGGGATGTCGTGATAGGTGCGGAAGGAATACTCAGATGTATTCAACAATAAATATTTATTAACAGTTATTCGATGAGTACACTTGTACTAATCCCCATTTTCCTCATTTTCTCCTCCAGTTTATCTCTGTTTAGTCTGTCGAACGCCGCTCTTAGGTCCGCAAAGCAGGTATATAATTTCCCTCTTTCTTTACCTATGAGGTGGATAGGTCGTGATAGGTACTGAAGGAACATTCGAATATGTTTAACAACCAAGATATTTATTCACACTTATGAGGTCATCGTCCGTGATGGTGCCCGCAAGAAAATACCCTTGATTTTCAACAATAACGTTTATTAGACTCTTAACAATTAACAACAAATAACGTTTAACTACGGTTAACGTTTAACAACAATTAATAACAAGCAACGATTAAAACTGAACTCTCAAGAGTAGACGACTCGTTTCTCTAATTGTGTTTGCTTCTCTTAACCTTTCGCATTTCGCGGCTCGGGACAGAATGAATCTTTTTGGTTCAAAACCGAACAGATTTTTTCCTTTGTTGCCCCTCGATATCCCCACTACGTGCGCGTTTATTAGAAGTCCGCGACGGTTGCCGCGTATGCATTCTACCGAATATCGAGTAGGGATATCGATGGTACATTAGGCCTGTCGGCCTTACGCTTTGAAGGTATAGCGCTTTGTGCCGCGAAGCCGTTGGAAATTTTCCTGGTCGAGTGCCGCCATATCTAGCTGCTTGTCTATGATGTGGTTTATCACATAAACCGTATCGGTCACTTCTCTTCCTTTTCTGAATCCGAATTGGCTCTCTTCCAGCTTCTTTTCAATCTCTGCCTTCAGTCGTTCGTGCAGTATCCCTGCATAGATCTTGTATGCTGTATCCATTAGTGTTACTCCTCTGTAACTCTTCGCTACTATCTTGTCCCCCTTCTTATAACGCCTCCCCCACTTCCTTCGGTGCGTACCTCCATACCTCAGTTTCTAACCCGTCTTCCCCCGTTGCTTTCTTTTCCTTCAAATTTCTTAGCTGGTATATCACCTCTTCCTTCTTTATATTATCTTCTCTCTCCTCCGTTATTTTCTCTTCCTCTCTATGCCCTCCCCCGTTTTTCTGCCCTCTTTATGCTCTGTCCGTTCTAAAATTTCCATGAAGTGATTTTTCTACTCTTCTTCGCTTATATCCTCATCTATACCTTCTCTACTTCTTCTGTATTTATTTATGTATTTCCACGCTTTTTATTCTGTTTTGATCTTCTTTATTTTCTACATTTCTTCTTCGTGTCTTTCCCTTCTTTGTTTACACCACTGCTTGAATGCCTTTTTTCCCTCTGTGAGCGCTTCTCTGCTGCATTTTCCTTTCATAAACTTTGTCATCTTCCTTCTCATCTCTCTTTTCCTTTCTTTCCACTCCTTGTCGTACCACACGTTCTCTGCCATGCCCCATTTCCTTATCTTCACTTTCTTCTTTGGCATTGCTTCGTTTATCTTCTTTTTGGTTTCAGTCCACATTTCCTCTACTGTTCTTCCCTTGCAGGTCCAGTCTTTACATTCCTCCAGGTATTTTTCCACACTTTAGTTTGTTCATTTCCTTTTCTCCTCCTTTTCTTCTTTCTTTTCCTCACTTTTTGTAATTCCGGCCCCCTATTTCTCTGTTCTTTTCTTTTGTTCTTCTATGACTCTGTTCTTTTTCCTGCTTTCATGTCGATTATTTCTTCTGTCGCCTCCTGATTTGCAATCACATAATCTATTACTGAATTTCTTCTCTCCCCGATATATGTTCACACCTCCCCTTCTTTATCTCTTCCATTGATTATCATCTAGCCTCTCTCTTCCAGGTACTTTAACAGAGTTGCATGCCCAAGTAATTTTCTAGCACTGTTCAATCATTGATCCACGTAGGGCAGTGGTACAACGCATGCTCCGCATCATTTTCTTCAGCATTACAATCTCAGCATCTTGAGTGGACTTCCTTATTAATCGTCTTACGATATACGTTAAATATTCCATGTCCACTCAAGATCTGCATGGTAAAGTCTTCAATATTCCTTCTGTACTTCTTAAAAATACAAGCGTAATTTATAAGTCTCCTTGTCCAATTATCCTCCCTATAATAACTCCATTTTTCTCTCCACTTTTTCTCCATACGTTCTTCCACTTTCTTAATCCTTTCTATAAAAATTGAGGCGGCTCCTGACCTAGAACTGGTGTTATATCGCTCCTGTTGTTCTACCCTTCTTATCTCATAGTTTTCCGCCCGCAGCTCTGTTTTAAAATATATCGACATAGTGCCCGTGAGCATACACAGTGCTGACACATGTTGCTTGCTGTCTCCCGGTTCCAGTAATTCTGTTGTCGTTATTTTTAAGGATCAAACTATATTATGTTTTGTTTCTTTCGTCGTGAGTTGCTTGTTGTTTTCTTGGTAGTTTTGTATTTTTATTTTGTTTACCCAGAGTTTGTAAATAAAGCCCCCCGGGACCTTGTTTACTTCTGTGATCACGAATCTTCGTGTAGTAATTAAGGCCATGCCAAGTCGTAAACACGAACAAAGTAGCAGCGTACGACGGAACACATTCAGTCAATGCTCGGTCTCTTCAGTACGATACTTGACAGAAATTCCAATTCGATTTTCTTGCACATGAGGCTTCGGATGAACGAATCTTATCTCTTTCGGCGGCTTGTACTACAATTTTTTGGATACCCTGTGTGATGCAGAAGTTACCTGTAAGATCACATATCAGCACATTGGATAGTTTTTTTCTGTAAGTTCCAACACAATGTGTGCAACTTTTAAAAATATTTGCTTCATAGAAACATTGATCGAAGGGAATAATAGTCTCATTTTCTCGGATATTTTACACAAGCTCTGTGTTATACATGTTACACGTAACATGTTAGGATAAAATAATTTTAAACTTCTTCCAGCTTCCAACATATACGAAATCGAATTAGTTACGAACAATAGTTCGCAGCAAGTGCACATTAAAAATAACACATTTTTGGGGGGAATTCACAAATCGTGTAACGGTCGCATGATTTTGTTTCCTTTGCAATTCTTTATAAACAAATGAATGAGGCGTTGAAGATTGCTCTTTCACATAATGTTTAACCATCACGTTTATTTATGCAACATCCGACTTTATCCAACGATTATTGCATCAATTCAAATCCAAATATATCTTCCTCTAGCGTTGACCTGCTAAGAATATTTTTATTTGCATATTGTTTCAAAAAATTTACCAATATCACGTTATTTAAACACCTATGGACCATTACCATTACTTCGCATAAATCAGTATAAACGTTATTTTGAAATACTATTATATCATGTGCCACTACATAAGTCTTCTGATTTTGCTTCAGCATTTCAGTTGTACACAGCAGTATTGATGTGCTGCTTTAATCGGGATTTTAGTTCACATGGAACCTAAATCACAAGATTAATAAAAAAAGAAAAATGTTACTTGCTTCCGGATACGACGAAATAAACCACTACTTTTATGGCGTTTACGGCCCCAAATTGGAAAATGTGGACGAATTTTGGATCTATGTTATTATCGTTTTTGGCTGAACTTTGCTTTAGGGCAAAATCAAGAATTAATCACTATTTTGCAATCTATCAGTTTTCAAAACGGGGAATTCGAAAATCCTAGTTTTTCGTTTTGGGATCCAGTGGTACAGAGTAACATTTATGTAAAATTTGTGTGGTATTTTACACTTTATTTTAGCAATAAATTGGATTCTGGATCTTTCAATGAGTACAATTTATGGAGCCACTGATTGCGCATGGATGGTAA
Source organism: Bombus flavifrons (assembly GCF_040668555.2). Lineage (NCBI taxonomy): Eukaryota > Metazoa > Arthropoda > Insecta > Hymenoptera > Apidae > Bombus > Bombus flavifrons. The sequence goes on from NC_138451.1 coordinate 1,312,714, forward strand.
TCATTTTGACCTATTGAGTCAAACGTGGTTGATTACATGTATTTTGTATACATGTATTTGGTTACATGTATTTAGTTTTTCATTCTGACGTTTTTGATTCTATCTAGTAATATCTTCTAGTTACTCCTTTTTGTAACTAGCCGTCAGCATATAGATGGCGAGCGAGAACTCACGTTGTCATTTTCAACAATTTTCCGGTTGCCGCTAGACGGCCAATTATGTTAGTACGAACTAATTTTTTGCGAATATAATATACTCAATGTAACATGTACGCATACTCAAGAAATAGAATTCAATTAGAGACCAGCTAAGGAAGGGGACAAAGATGAGAATTGTGCGAATTTTTATGGCGACGTCAACTCATTGGACGATATAATCGACATAAGCCCATTTGGCGCCAAAGAGAAATGTAAAATATTCTGAACATGCTTTGCTTTGCATAGTCATATGGTATGAAATATTGGATTCCGCAATTTCAAACTTGGATTTGTGGATTCCACACATTTAAAACTACAAGACTGCAGATAAAAAGTCAATGATTTTTAGTTCCCTACAGTAAAGTTCAATCCCATTTTTTAATACAATTGCCAATTCTAATGCATAACTGACAGAACAAGATCGCTACTTTGGAGTATGTGGCTATAAGCAATATATTAAACTTTAATATTATATCCAAAATAAAATGTTTAACTCAGTAATGAAAAATATATAAAATAGCACGATATTGATCGAAGGGCTGCTCTGAAAAGATATAGGTTTGCTTTATCTCTAAGAGTCCAGGATTGCACGTTATTATTTTGTGATAGACACTCTTGAGTTTGCAATCCTTCAATCATCCGCCTATACTAAGTGTACAATAACGATTATTCTATTTCCTAAAATAATATCAATTACTCATTCACGTATTATTTTCATAATACATTACGCATGCTATTTTTATAATTAATTTGTTATTACTTCACGCAACCGTTTGCGCCCACCTTGCAGCGGTCGGTGAGAACTTTAATCCACACTTAAACCTAATAAATGTTGATATTCTCTTTTTATTGAGCTTGTATATAAGTTATAGTAGATAAGTTATAGCAGGCATATGCTGCAGCATCGTATATGTAGTTATCGTTATCGTATATGTTGTGCCATTATTTTAAGCCTTTGCTCGCCTTACTCTCGTCTATAAACGAAAGGTAACCTGCAACTAATACTGACGCATTGCCAAATACGCATAACTGTAGTCAAATATACTTTGTAGCGATACCGACATTCTTTACGAATATCTCAAGAACTAAGGCCGATCCCCGGTTATAGAGTCAGGCCCAAAAATTTTCGGACACTAGCACAACTTTGATTTCTCTGCCCTGTACTTGAAATAAATACGAAAAAAACAACAGAAACATTTTGCAGTATACTGAACTATAATATATTGTATAGGTCTCGAAGTAAAAAACTTTTGATTTAAAACAAAGCGTTTTTTAAATATAAGAAGTGTTGAAAAATGTGAATTTTGGTGTTATAAAAATATCTGAACACCTTATAAATTAATGTTAGAAAAACTAATATGGCAATACTATTTTTCATAAAAGTCCAATATTTTGTCCGATACCCCTTTTGTTCAATAATGTGTTAGTAGACGATCTTCCAGATGTTGAAGATTATTTTTTATTAATAATCGATGCTGTAATTTATTTCTCTATTAAATGAAATTCTGAATGAAATGATTCTCTATTAAATTTCTTCAGTGTTTATTGTTATATTTTTGTATGATTGTATTTTTTTACTAATCGTGCTACCTAGTTTATTCCATAGGGCGGTCGTGCTTCTCTGAAACACTCGTTATCTTAGTTTGATATCTTAAATCTGTAATTGCATTGGAGTATTCCCGTAAATTTTGAATTCACTTTCCTTCGATCTCGATAACATGTTTCAAAATCATCGAAATTGCAGAGAATGGAACGTTTCTTCAAGTTCGCTGTTCATTTTATTTCACGAATTGTAATTAATGGATTGCGCTTTATTTCGCGAACGATACGAATATCTTGCCGCAGCGTCGTTTTGCGTTTTCTACCCGCTCTTGGCACATCTTCAGCGAAACATCTCTCTTTGACTGAATCACACGGCTTTCTTTTTATTTTAAGCTAGAAAAATTTACCGAATGTCCAGCTGGACAAATTGTAAACTACAAATTATTTATTATTTACTATTGCTTAGTCCGCGCCCTTCGGCTTTGGACAAACTTTCGGATTTACATCCCTTATACTTAGTTCGCTTCTTATATATCTACCTCCCCTCTTATCCATTCTATTATATTGCATTCCCTTAATTATTCTATCTCCAAAAACTAAAAAACTGGAAAAAACTAAAAATTAATGACTAAAAAACTATTGCAACTTTGCGCTTTTGCCTCCTTGCTATGCCTCCTTCTTGTCGTTCCGCCCCGTCTTGTATTGCCCTTCTCCTCTTTATTATTGCTTTTAGTTCTGTTAGTCCTTCTCCAGTCTCATTTAGTGCTTTTTCTATGTCCTTTGGTCCTCCCGTTATTTCACATTCTTCTATTACGTGTTTCAGGTCTTCTTCTTTCCTTTTACATAGTTTGCACCTTTTTTCTCCCTCTTCTTTTCAGTATTCCTTTGCTTTGGTCTCGTTTCCACATCTGAATCTTGCTAATATTCTTCTGTCCTTCCACTTCATCCCTTCTAAGTACTTTGGTAACTCTTCTTTGGCGATTTTTCTGTAATGTATGTTATATTTGGATTTCCTTATCCTTTTCCCCCTCTCTTCTACTTCTCTCTTTCTTCTTTCTTCTATAACTTGGTCTGCTGTCATCCTTTCTTACTCTTCTCTTGCTTCCATTTGTGTCCCTCCATTTCTCACTTCTTCTACTCCCTTCTTTCTCTTTCTTGCTCTTTTCTCTTCTTGGCCATTTCCCCAGTTGCTCCCTCTTTTCTTTATGCACTCTTTTACTAGTTCCTTTTTTGATTCTAAGGCTTTCTCTTCATACCTTGCTGCTCTTTTTAATGCTTTTTCTTTGATTTATGTTAACTTGCATTCTTCTACCAACATATAATTAGGTGTTGTCATATCTAAACCTAAGATCCATTTCACATATCTTCTTTGTATTCTATCCAGTCTTTCTTCCATATTCCAGCCCCATACCAAACCGAAAGTCCTCAAACTACAAATTAAATAATAAAAAAAAAGCATCTTTCTGACTCCCATTTTCAAGAGCTTAAATTTTCCAGGCATTGCAGACAAGGAATATCCTTTTTTTCTTCGCTGACAGATCCTCAATCTCTATAGTTCTCTTAGTTCTCTACTTCTTACCATAACCAATCAAATATTGCCGTTATTATTCCATGTTAGATTATAAATACCGATGAAAGTAGCGCAAGTGTTCTGATATATTTAAAAAAACAGTTTCACAATAAATATTGCAATAGTTCTTTACAAAAAAACCAAGAATTATGCAATCGTTGACTTATCTTCCGACGATGGAACTCGTTCTTTCTACATTTCTGACTTTACGAGTATGAGAATTTTTTTCCAAAACAAATGAAGTATATAGTATCGCTCAATTACTGATTACATTGATATAAACTATCTTACACTTTTATTTGCGATATTTTATACATAAAAATATTTCTCGCATCGTATCGTACAATTTTAAATTACTCTCAGTGTTATAAATAATTCTGTATGATAGTTATGTTATTATTTCATTCTATCTGGTTGTAATTAATTGTAAATGATTCTCATATTTAAAAGCACTGGTACAACAGATGATGTGTAGAGGTTGTGTTGCTTTAAACAAGAGACATCCTACTTTTTTACATTGGTTACTTGTATTTTCCATTTTTTCCAGTAATATTATTATTATTCGTTATAGTGCAATTTGACACTACATTTGATACAGACTACATCATGACGCATGTTAAGGACTTCAAGGGGAAATGTTAATATGCTCTACAAGGGGAAATGTTACATATATTTTATAAATTATATATATTATGCTAAACGTACTAGGAAAATCGCTGTCATATGTTGTAGAATATTATATGATTAATATTGTATGAAATTTATGGAGGGAAACCTAATAGAATCTTGTTATATCTCTTATTAATTGCTATTGACGTGTTTTGATGGCAGAGTAATAAAGTACAAGTCTACTCAATATTTTATTGTTTTATTCCTTAATGAATTTTGGAAATAAGTCTTCCTTCATTTGTTAGTAGAAATGGAAAGATAACAGTATAATTGCTTAGAAGTTCTACGAAATATAACACAAGCAAGAGCAGAGAGCAATCGTTTTGCCAATAATTTATTTGCTAAAACAGTAGATCTTGTGATAAACCGTTCAACATATTTTGCAGCGATATAAACATTTGCAACACAGCAACGTTAGATATCATTCACGTCTCAACGTAAAGAACAATGTATAGAATTCATAAAGATACGTGCACAGTATACAATGCAGAAAACACTAAAGAAAAATTGTACTTAGCGATGAAAAGGCAATCCGTCTAGATGGACGGAATTGTAGAATATACAAGAAGTTACTAGGCAACAATGTACTATATATTATGTTGTAATTTGTCGTATATCAACATATGTTGGAAAATCTATAACAAATCTAAAGATATTGATATTGGTCGAGAACTTTATGCAGATTGGCCAATGACACAGCAACGTGTTTTGAACTTGCAATATCTATTTATACGGTGAGGAATTTGAATAGTTTGAAGAGCTCGTACTCAGAGTAATCAGGCAATAAAAATAAATGGTGCAGTACAAAACGAACATTAGTAAAAGAAAATGAAGAAAACATAAAAGGGAAAAGATTAGAAACGATAAACTTGCGTTTTAAAGTTTAAGACGGAAACGGGAAGAAGAGGCATGTAATATTGTTGGAATACAACGATATTAATCGCGTACAGATGAGGTGATCGATCGATCGGATTCTTCCCTTCGTTGCCCAGCGCTATCCCCACTAGCGTGCGTTCGTTAGGTGTACCGCGGCTGCTAGCGCGTGCATGCTCTTCCGAGAATTCGGCGGAAGAAGTATAAGGATATGAATGGAACATTCGGCACGTCGGTGTCGCGCTTTGACGGCATAGCGCTTTGTATCGCGAAGCTGCTGGAAGGTTCCGTGACACGTGCCGCCACAAAGACATCTACACAGGTCACACTCATTACTGCATAGAGAGTGGGGGTTCAAAATCTTTTCAAGGGCCATGGATCACTTAGTCAGTCTGAGAATAACTAGCCAACTGCCAACATTCATAACGTTTACTTGTATTTTACTATAACTTTGTTTAATAAAAATCATATAGTATTGTTTCAACACAAACATTGTGTCTTCCACAGTTTATTAATCTTAATTCCAAGATTAAATTCTAACAGACATTATATGTGAAATCAGATGACCACGTGAATAGAACACGCGAAGGAAATGAATCCAATTATTGCTGTCACATATACTGTTCGATCACTCGCGGAGAGACGCGATCGCGAGAAAGCACGTCAACGGGAGTCATAAATTCCCGTTACGATTAGATAATCGACGCCATGAACTGATCGATACCCTGATCTCTGTTACGATAATAGGGGTGGTTCAATGAAGTTTAACACTGAATTAACGGGGTTAACATAAATTTGTATATTTAACAATATTTAAAAATAATATAATGGACACGTCATAAATTGTTTAACAATTATAATTAGTTTGATACAGGATTCAACCCGACTTTATTATATCTCTTGATGTATGCGTTTGACTAAGCGATGTATAACGTTTGACTCTTCAGGAGGGACTAATTGCCCTTCGATCTTTTTCTTCGTCTTCTCTGGGGGATGACTCCCAGTACGCTCGGGTCATGCCACCGTTCGCGCCTATGATATTACGTATGCCGCCTTATTTGTGTGGAAAAAATAACGGATCGAAATCGACGTTTCTGGGACTCGCTGCTTGGTGACAACCATGCGCTCGTCGATACATTGTATACCCTCCGTCGACGATCCGTCTGCGACACTGCAGGACCGCGAGCGACGGTTAGAAATACGGCCTATAGTAAGCTTCATGGCGTAACAACATCTTTAAAGCTCAATGTTGAACCAACGCGTGCCTTTTGATTGCATTCTCCCATATCTCTTTTATCATCTACGCTCTTGTAACGTCAATTCACATCAGAGACCAGGCCACACGCCGCGGACAGGATAGCACCCAAATGTCTGCACATCCTTGGCGCGTAGCCTCTATACTCTTAAGTACCCACCAGGGGTCTTGGAATTTTCATAGTTAAGGTCCTTCGGACCAAGCGAGTATCTCTTGTCTTAGGTTTCCTTTTACGTTTATTGTTTAATACTGGTTAACACGGAAAGTTAATTTTTCCTCACGTCTGGTATGTTCCGTTAGCAACTTTCTCACGAGGGCGGCTAAAATTCTTCCTGGTCCACCAACCGTCTTATTATCCAATCGGAGACGGTGTCTACTGCCCTCACTTCCTTAACCAAAATTTTCATCAACAAATCCGATAGTCCCGTGTCCTTAGACACACCCATCTCTAGCTTTCCTCAGACACAGTATCGTCAGTAAAACTCACTTATTCTGTATCCTTAGAATAGTCAATATATCTTTACCTGTCTCTACCCTTATAACAGTCACGTACTTAACGTATCGGTGTAATTAAGTTTTACATAACGTGGTTGGAGTGAATTGTGATTTATGTTAATTCAGTGTGTATTCCAGTTTGATTGCTGAATTCGTAATAATGTTTAATTAAAACAAAATTAATAGTTGTGTTACGACTCAGCTATTTTTATTTTATCACCCAACCCTCAAGTTAACGTGACACTCTCAGCGTCATCGTCACTTTCTTCTTCTGAAGATGTATCGTTGTTTTCCATGGCCGCTCAATTTGAAATCTCCCATTTTCACGTCTTTACAGCACTTCGTATATAACAACTGCTGCGCATTACAAACCTCTTTATCTAAGCTGTTGCACTTCGATGCAACGTGTCCGTACCCTCTACACTTAAAACACTTAGGGCCTTTCATCTTATCCGGACACTCTGCACGCTCGTTTTTTTTTTTTTTTTTTTTTTTTTTTGTCACCTCAATTACAACATCTCGTCTTCTTCACATCTCTAGATTGATCAGGCTTCTTGTTCTTCTCAGTTTTGGCCAATTTTACAGTCGATTTTGCTCTGCGGCACTTCTGTTCCTCGTACATAATTAATTAACCTTCTCCCCAATTCTTTAATGAATGTAGCACCATATAGTGCAGATTTATTGTTTCCTTCATCTACTATTCCTTCTATAATATACTCCACTTTCGCCTCCTCTTCCATATCAACATGGCTGGCTATTTCAAGCATACGGTACATATAAGCCAGACATGTTTCGTCACTTCTCTTTTTTGTTTCACTCAGTCTCCGATGCACTTGTCGACTGTTAATCTTTTTAGAGAATTCTCTAATCTGTCATCTCTTCAGCTCGTGCCAAGTTCTGGCATGGAACTCGAAGTTCGCAAATATTTTTGCCGATACTTTCAATAGTCTTCTTGCGTAGATTGTCTTCTGTTCCTCCGCCCACATGCACTATGCGCATTTCCTCGAACGACCCGAACCATCGTTCGACATTTTCACTTTTATCACCACTGAATTACTCCAATGCGTCTTCAACATCTTTAAAGCTCAATGTTGAACTAACACGTGCCTTTTGATTGCATTCTCCCATATCTTTTTTTATCGTCTTCGCTCTCAACGTCATCATCACTTTCTTCTTCTGACGACGTATCGTTGTTTTCCACGGCCGCCTGTAACCGCGCACGTAGTTCGGCTTTTTTCCTTGTCATTTCTAGCCCCAGAACTAGCGAAACGCGCTCTCAACTCTTTCGTTTTCAACTTCTCGAGATTTTCCTTTTCATCTTGATCACGCTCAGCTCTCAGCTCAATTTTGCTGGTCAGTTGACTCCTCACCGCACGTCGTTTCCTTAGAATTCGATTGCCCAGCCCTACATGCTCATTCCAGCCTGGCAATCAGATATAGGCAAATTCATCTGTACAAGCTTACTCCTTAATTTCTCCAGCGTCAACTCCTCCTCTGTTGACAATCGTTCATCTTCAACGCTTGCCATCATGGATAATGATTCAACTCGATTTCAACACAATGTCACAATTACTACACGAATAGTTCTGTTAAACGTCTCGTTTTCCGTCTTGTTCAATCATGTGGATGAGCCCCCAATTGTAGTATCGTAAATAATTATGATTAGTTTATTAATAGTTAAAATTAGTTTATTAATGATAAATGGATTAAACAGATGTTAATTAAACAGAAGACAATGGTTATTAAACATGAACTAATTGAAACAAATGTATAATAATTAAAACAACTAGATAATTAATTAACAATTCTCGTCAACGCAAATTCAATTCTCTCTTAACAACACTATCTCGACAACGCAATCCGCACTCTCTGACTTTTCAACTCATACTCTTGTTAATTCGTTTATCGTCCCCAGCTTCTTCTTGTGTTTTGTCTTAGCCCCACTACGCACATGCTCAGCAACTGCTTGTTTATAATTCACATCTCAGCAATGGCTTGTTTACAATCCGCACAACAAACTCTAGGCCCTTCGTCCATGACACTATAATATTGTATTACTTGTTTTTGGTTCGCCACTCTGTCAGCGTGATCCCTATAACCACTCAATTTTTCGTGACCCACTCCGATTGAAGCCGGTGCAAGCTGATAGAGAGTACCAACGTGAAGCTGAGATGACTGGTCATGAAGAATAGGAGCACCATCTTCACCGAAATGCGTCGCACCGGATCAGCAAGATGACAGGTGCCCGAGTGATGCGTGGTCCTTCGCGCACCCATACTCTTGTGGAGAATGGCTGTGTGGTTTTGTTTTAAATGACGAGATAATTCGAAGTTGAAACCGTCAAGTGTATTTTAAAATGATTTATTAAATAAATAAATACGGATAATGTCGCTAAGACGCTCATACTAACCGATTCGCTAAAGACAATATATAATCGCTAATATAATCGCTGATAACTCGTTGGTAATAAAACCCTTACAATCGCGTTCGTTTATTTATACTGGTCGAGGGAGAGTCCGAAAGATTGAATTCGAGTTTGCTTGACGGATGCACGTAGCGACGACATTGTTTTTCCCATAGTTTATTTATTATTACATTACGTGTATCCTAACGATATTGATACTCGGAAGCAAAACAATATGATTTGAATTGTTCTCTAGCTCGTGTGCTGCTACACTCTCTTCGTGCTCCGCGTTCTGTAACCGTAATCTTTTTTTTTATTTTTGCGCGAGGAGGGAAAAATGCATTACGCATACCCAGTGATCCGCGTCACCAGGTTATGTGGGGCTTGGTAGAAAGCAGCGCCATACCCACAAAAAACCCCTTCTTTCTCCAAACCTTCGTAGAGCGGAGAGTCTTGCCGGCACCGTTAAATAAGCATTATTACGACGAGACCTCAGTCGATGCATCAGCTCCTTGTATAACTATGCTCATACATTCTCATCAATTATTGTTCCTCGCAATCATATTGTTCCTCATCCTATCATCCTTAGACAGAGTTATCCCCTATTCCTTTCACCAAATTTAATGACCGCCGGTTTTTTACCCGGTCTACTCTCCCTATTATTCATCCTTATGAGAGGGCACGCCAAAGAACCTATGACGTGCCTGATATTAACTCCGTTGTACTTCACGCACAGGGTGCATCTCGGCTCATTACTACTTTCATACTTTTTATGATCCGACGAACCACATCTGCGGCAGTTCTCCCTGCCTGGCTCCACAGCTGTGCACTTCGCAGCTACATGCCCTATGTCATGCCACCTAAAGTATCTGATAATATTCAGCACAACCCTACCACTACCGATGGTCCACCCGGTTTTGATCCTAATTGGGGCATCACCCCGCGGGCTTTATTAGTAGGCGCCGTGACAATTGCAGACTGTGTCTCCCACGGTGCCCTCCTTAAGGTTTTAATATCCACCATTTTGAGATCCTGCATGTCAAGTCCCTACAGATGTCACCGACCAGATCCTCCCCAGTGGAAAAAGGGTCGATGTTTTTGACCTCAATCTTGGTTCTGTTTAGAAGCGGAATATTCTCCATTTCCTGTCCAATCGCAGGTTTCAACCTCTCGGCGACCACACTAGTCGTCCCTTTTCCGCTAATCTCGATCAGGGCGTGGCCGCCTCTTGTCTTGCGCACTTCCGCCACCTCCTGAATCATCTCCTTCACACCCATAATCCTGTATGTCGGGAGCCACCTGGCGCCATCAGGTACCTTGACCATGACTGCCATCCTCCTCCTCGCCTGCTGTCTCACCTGGAGATGCCTCTCATTATTACCAGTGATATCGCCCGTTGTATTATATCTATATGGACGGTTAAATTAAAGATGGATGAATCCAGATGGTTCGCTGTCTGATCTGGTTCTTCCTTTCTATAAATTAAAACTATAAGTCGACAGGTATTTGTAGGATTGCAGTGCAGGAGTAACGTTTATGTATTGATTCGGTATTGATTGGTGATCTTATTAATTATATATGTGGACAAAGAATGTAAGGAGAGTATGATGATTTTTATAAGGCATGACTCGAAGTTCATAGCATTGTTAATTCTAATTATTAACAGGGAACTTTGGCTATATATTGATGGATCGAGCTAAATGCAAATGGTATCGATGGTTAGTATTTGTTATTTTATATAGAGTGTAGAGATTTTAATAAAAGGAAGTAGGTCCGTTGACGAGAGTGCCTATACGTAGTATTTGATGGTACCACTCACCTCACCTTCTCGTGGAGCCCCTTGTCATCCTGCACCGGCAATGACCGGGATAGGGTGCGAAAGAGTGAGTGGCACCAGGACGGAGACTTTCGTTGACGACATGGCGACAACCATAAAAATACAATGGATTTGGTCAACCAAAAGAAGCACGTTTACGATCTAGGGGAGGGAGATCCCAGTACCGGCGCAGTCTTGTGTAGTCAAGTGCGTCGTCATCTCACGACCACGGCCGTTCGAGGGTGGACCGCCAGGCCCCCGGCCGTGTTTCTGCGCCTCTCGAGGTGGGAAGCAGCAGAATGGAGGTTGCGGAGGAATCTCCAAGAAGAGTCACGAGGAGTTCTCAGAAAACCGCGGACGGGTCGGAGAGCGCTTTTCTCCCTCTGGTCATGGTAGTCGATGCCACGTCGTCAATGGTAAGAGGATTCCGGACGCGAGCCATGTCCGGCAACGATGAGTCGGTTGCTTCGTTCGCGTCGCGCTCATCGCTGGCTTCGACGGTGTCGAGGGGAAAGAAAAGGCGAATTATGTCGACAACCCCGGATGTTTCGGAAAAGCTGGCGATAGAAGTAAGGTTAGAAGCTCGGCGGCGGATGTCAGCGCCGAATTTACCAGGCATGTCGCGGAGATTATGAGGGTTGCGACGATATCGTTCAACCTAAAGGGGACATACATCAAAACCCTAAAAGATGCGGCGAGTTACATTACCGCCGCATGGAAGAATGAATCGTCAAGGAGGACAAGTAGTTTGAACGTGCAAGGGCTCGGCTTTAAGGCCGACCGCGCCATTCCTCGAGTATAGAACTCATACTGGCTTCGCTAAATAGATGTTCGTTAATTACCATCCACTTTCAGGCGTCCACCGCCCGGGGAACGGCGCGCCTAAGTGGACGGCGCGCGACTTGGAAAAGCCCTGCCCTCTCCTTTCGGGTCATTGGACAAGTTGAACCTGCCTTTTCGGGCGGCAGCTCTCTTAGCCGGCGCGGCGAGATGTGCGCATCGCGCCGCGCCGTTACCAGCGGGGGCCAGGAGGAGGCGAAGCTACCAGCGTGTAGCTCGATCCCAGCAGGTTGGCTTTTCAGCCGATTATTCCCTGCACCGTCACAGTATTCATTTGCATGAGTACCGCCTGCACTGACGATCGCAGGGTTTCCTCCCCGGTTCTTGCTTGTCGTTTTTTTCCTTTCCCGTGCTTTCTTTCTGTGTTTGTTATTTCCGGTTCTTTTATACTGGTTCTCCTATTTTGAGTCCGATGCTGTTGTTGTTCCAGGTTTTCTTCTCTGTGGGGTTTCTTCTTCTGCTATTAGTTTTTGTCTTCTCCGTGATTGTTATTGTTGTTGTTGTTATTGCTGTCGTCGTCGTCACTGGATCCTGTGTTGCCCAGTGTTGCGGGTTCTTCTTTTCCTTCCTCTTCTCCCCCTCTGTGCTGTTCGGGTGATCGTCGTGCCAGCCTTGGACTTCGTCTTGGAGGCCGGTGTGCCAGTTCGCCAAGTTGTGTTGTTCTCCTCCCTGAAGGTCGTTCTTGTGGCGGGGTGCCCTCTCTCTCTCGTTGGATTCTCCTTCTCTTCTGCTGCTTTGCCTGCAGGACACTCCTCGTGAACAGGCGGAAGTGTGGGTATATGTCCTTGGATACGAATTCCCACTTTTCCTCCGGCCAGTGCAAATTCTCCAGTTCTCCTATTGCGTTCCGCAGTCTCTGCCTATCTTCGTTGAAGATTGGACAATCCTCTAAGATGTGATGAGGGGTTTCTATCTCCCCGCAATCGCACGTGTCTACCTCGCTCAGTCAGAATGTCCTGAGCTTACTGTTGAAGTCCCCGAGACCACTGATGAACTGTGTCATGTAGTGGTCAGGTCTTACCCAGCGGTTCTCAAGCTTATCCTTGACACTGTCAAAGTACTCGTACGTTGCTTTGCCCTTCAGCGAGGTCTGCCATCGTTATTGCCATTTTTCAATGGCTTCCCTGACGATGGCTCTGTGGTTGGCTGCTTTGTCCAGTCCTCTTTTCATCTTGTGGGCTCTCGCCCTGATCTCAATTAGCAGGTCGATGGGTATTACACCTGCAATGACTTGTAGTGCCTCCGTTAACGTTGTCCTATATGCCTTCATTACTTGGAGGAGTGTCATTCTCTGTGATCTTGTCAGCATGCTTACCGTTTTCCCATTCAACAGGTCGCTCCAGCCGGCTGTGGCGTAAGTGGTTATCGGTTCGAACAACCCTTTGTACAAGATACTCATGGCCGCGTGTCCGAATCCCCATTTCGTCTTGGCCACTCTTGCGAGGCTGTTGAATAGTCTCTGGCACTTTTGCATTATTTCGTACACATGCCGATTGATTTTCAGGCCTCTTTCAAGGTGCACTCCCAGGTACTTGATCACTTTTCCCATTTTAACACTTTTGTCGTTGATTTTGAAGATCGGTGGCCTCTCCACGTCCAATTTGCCCTTGACTAGGAGCATCTCCGTCTTTTCCGCCGATAGCGATAGCTTCTTCCTGGTGCACCACGTGGAAACGCGTGTAGCTACTTCTTGTCCTCTCTTCTGTTGTTCTATCCTTGCGTTTCCAGCGACTAGGATCACTATATTGTAATATCGTAGAATAGCTTTGATTGGAGATCGGCTGAAATTAGAAAACACCGTGTACGTCGTCTTTTTGTGGTTTGTTGACATCCAAGAGCGCCTAGTAACAGTGACGCGAGAAAAGATAAGCAGCGTCAAAACAGAAGTACGGTTTCATATTTCAAGGAGTGGCAATCGAGAGGCCAGAGTATGTGAGCCTAAAAGTGTGTGTGTGTGTGTGTGTGTGTGTGTGTGTGTGTGTGTGTGTGTGTGTGGGTGTGTGGGTGTGTGTGTGAGTTGATCAGAGAGTTGATCAGAGAGTTGGGTCAGAGTTGATCGAGACGTCGAAGCATAGAGTCGTTAGAATTGAGTTGCGAGTGTTGTCGAGTGCTAGAGTTGCTAGTGAGAGAGAGAGAGAGAGAGAGAGAGAGAGAGAGAGAGTTACCAAATAGTTGTCAAGTTATTTGATGTAAATACGAGCGTTGCATTTAGTTTTCCTGATAATCAAACATCGTTTTTCTGTCTAACTAATATCTGTATTTTCAATCCATTATTAATAAATTATAATTAATCGGACAAACTTACACCTTTAATATATTCCGATATTACAAGTGGGGGCTCAGCCGGGATTGAATAAGACAGAGAACGACACGATTTAACGGAGCTATTTGTGTGGGAGTAGAAAAGAATAGAATAAAATGGCAAACGTTGAAGACGAACGATTTTCGGGTGAAGAGGATTTGACGCTGGATGAGCTGAGGCGTAAGCTCGCACAGATGAATCTGCCTATATCCGGTGCGAGATCAGTGCTGGTTGCCAGGTTGAACAGAGCGTGCAAACCTGGTCGATCTACTCCTAAGGATTCGAAGCGTGGCGAAGAACCAACAAACCAGCGAGATCTAAGAAGCAAGCAGAGAGCCGAACGCAGTCAAGAGGGAGAGGAAGACCTCGAGAAGCTGAGGACGAAAGAGCTGAGAGCGCGTCTCGTTAGCTTGGGGTTGAAGGTAACGGGAAGAAAATCCGAACTACGCGCGCGGCTACAGGCGGCCCTAGAAGGAAACGATGTATCGTCGAAAGAAGAGAGCTTCGACGAAAGTGAAGGCGAGGACGATAAACAAGGCGCGCGAGAATACAGGAGAGGCACGCGAGCGGTGTATCAGGACCGCGATGAGTATCACCAGAAGGTATGCGTCGGTTCGATGTTGAGTCTTAAAGACGTAGAAGGCTCATTAGAGAAATTCAGCGGGGATGATCTGCTGAGTGTAAATCAGTGGGTGGAAGACTTCGAGGAAATGGCAGAAGTGTGGGGTTGGTCAGACGCCCACATGGTGGCCTATGCTAAGAAATTACTCGCAGGCTCCGCTCAGGCCTTCGTACGACAAGAACGATGCGCGAAGTCCTGGGCAAAGCTAAAAAAGGCGTTGAGGAATGAGTTTGAAAATGTAGTAAGCGACCAACAGATACATCGCGAGTTATCCCATAGAAAGAAGAAAGCAGATGAGAGTCTGCAACAATATATGTATCACATGTGCGGGATTGCAAAACAAGGAAGGGTTGATACGCAATCCTTGATAGACTACATTATTCAAGGCATTCCCGACGAAGTCGCGAACAAGACTGTGCTATACGGAGCCAGGAATATCGAGCAATTAAAAGAGCGTTTCAGGCGCTACGAAGCGATAAAAAGAGATATGGAGGTGAGGACGAAATTTGAGAAGCCGAAGAGTAGCAGGGTAAAGCCGGTGGCGAAGCTGTCCGAAACCGAGAGGAACAAGGAACCCGGTCGATCTGGAGATGCGAGGAAGGCGCGATGCTACAATTGCGGTGATGCGGAGCACGTGTGTGCGGAGTGTCCGAGCAAGTCGGGAGGACCTAAATGCTTCAAATGTAGGGAGTACGGACACATCGCATCAAAATGCGACAATTTGGGTGAGTCCTCAAAAAAAATTTATAGCGTGTTTCGGTCGTTACAAACAAGGCGTGGTAAGGATGTTAAGATCGAAAATTTCGAATTGAGCGCGTTGATAGACACCGGTAGTGAGCTGACTCTAATGCGAGCAGATCAGCATGTGAAAATCGGAGCGCCCAGATTAAGTCGGGAAATCGTTGGATTTCGCTGTGTCGGTTTCGGAAGGAATTTTACGCTCGGGAAATTTTCGACGAACATTATTATAGACAATGAGTCGTACTGTATAACGATACACGTAGTTCCAGACACAGTGATGCAACATTCGCTTATTATTGGCGCAGACTTTTTGGACACTGTTGAAATAAGTATAAAAGGGGGAGAATCTTTTATTAGTAGAATAAAGGACGAAAATCCCGATGAGTGTCCGGAAGTCCTCAAGATAGATGTAGAGACACAGGCGAGTGAGATAGATTTGTCACACGTTAAGGACATGCAACATAGGCAGGCAGTGGAAAATCTGATCCGAGATTATAGGCCACTGAAAACACGCGATGTAGGAATCGAAATGAATGTGATATTACAGGATGATATTCCAGTTTACAAAAGGCCGCGAAGACTATCTCCACAAGACAAGGTCGAAGTCGATAAACAAATCTAAATGTGGCTGGAAGACGGCATAATACGCCAGTCACATTCCGATTATGCCAGTCCGATCGTTCTAGTGAAAAAAAAGATGGCTCGACTAGAATCTGTGTCGATTACAGACGGTTAAATCAAAAAGTAGTGAAGGACAGATACCCGCTGCCCTTGATCGAAGACCAATTAGATTCGTTGCAGGGCTCGAGGGTATTTAGTACTCTGGATCTCAAGAACGGATTCTTTCATGTTCCTGTTGGGGAAAGTAGTAGAAAGTATACGGCATTCGTAGTCCCCACGGGCCAGTACGAATTCCTTAAGATGCCATTTGGATTATGTAATTCGCCAGCCGTCTTTCAAAAATTTATAAATGCAGTTTTTAAAGAGTTGATCGCGACGGGGGTTGTTCTAACGTACATGGACGATCTGATTGTGCCGTCGACTGACTTTTCGAGTGGAATCGAAAAATTAAGGTCGGTATTGCATGTCGCTAGCGAACACGGACTACTCATAAACTGGAATAAGTGTCGATTCCTACAAAAGAGGATAGAGTATCTGGGCCATATTGTCGAAGGCGGTAACGTTCAGCTTTCGGAATGCAAAACCAGGGCCGTCGCTAATTTTCCGGAGCCTCGGTCCGCTAGAGATGTTCAGAGTTTCCTTGGTTTAACGGGATATTTTAGAAAGTTTGTGCCCCGACATTCTATCATTGCGAGACCATTGTCAGATCTGCTGAAAAAAGATGTCCCATTTAGGTTCGAGTTGCGCGAGCGAGAAGCGTTTGTAAGACTGAAAGCAGCGCTGAGCGAGAAACCGGTGTTGAAGCTATACTGCGTGGGGGCGGAAACTCAGCTGCATACGGATGCGTGTAGTATGGGATACGGTGCAATTTTGTTGCAACGCGACAGTGAGGACAACGCTTTTCACCCTGTGTATTATTCGAGTGGAAAGACTTCGCCGGCTGAGGAGAAATACACCAGCTACGAGCTTGAAGTTCTGGCCATCGTGAAAGCGTTAAAGAAGTTCCGCGTTTACCTGCTCGGTATCCCATTCAAAATCGTTACAGATTGTCAGGCATTCGCATTAACGATGCAGAAAAGGGACCTGTGCGTACGTGTTGCGAGGTGGGCGATCCTTTTAGAGGAATTCGACTACAAGGTGGAACATAGACCCGGGAGCAGTATGATGCATGTTGATGCGTTGAGTCGAAATCCGCTACCTGAAGTCATGCTGATAGACGAGGACGAGCGAGGGATTGTTGCATGAATAAGGAACGCGCAGCTGAAAGAAGACGACCTGCGGCAGATCCGAGACAACATGGAACAACATGAGGCTGACGGGTACATCGTAAAGAACGGCATTTTATACCGAGAAATAAGGAATACACTGTTATTGGTCGTGCCAAAGTCAATGCAAACTCAGGTGGTTCGACGAGCTCACGAACGCGGTCACTTTGGCATCACCAAAACAGAAGCGTTGTTAAGGAGGGATTATTGGTTCAGAGGAATGCGCGAAAAAGTAGAAAAGGTAGTGCAGAGTTGCATCGACTGTATCCTTGCAGAGAGAAAGCAGGGAAAACAGGAGGGGTTACTAAATACCATCGACGAGGGGGAATTGCCGCTCGACACCTACCAAGTAGACCACCTTGGGCCATTACCCTCTACAAAAAAAAGTTACCGACATATCTTTGCGGTGGTGGACGCGTTCACAAAGTTTGTATGGTTGTATCCCACCAAGTCGACGGGTTCTGCCGAGGTCATTAGTCGCTTGAGGAAGCAGTCTGTGAATTTTGGGAACCCGAGGAGAATCATCTCCGATCGCGGAACAGCATTCACGGCCGGCGCCTTCGAAAACTACTGCAGAGAGGAAGGCATACAGCACGTTCGGACTACAACTGGGATCCCGCGGGCAAACGGACAAGTGGAAAGAGTGAACCGGACGCTTATTCCACTGCTGACGAAGCTATCTGCGCCAACGCCGGACAAGTGGTTCAAACACCTGGAGACAGCGCAGAGGTATTTAAATGCAGCTCCCAATGTAAGTACGAACGCTGCCCCGTTCCAGTTGTTGTTCGGAACACGAATGAGGCTGCGAGACGATCCACAGTTCAGTCAGCTAATCGAGGACGAACAGGCCGCGGTGTTCCAAGAGGAACGAGATCAGCTGCGTGCAGACGCAAAGAGACGGATTGAGGAGATCCAAATCCGAAACAAGCGGGCGTATAACAGGAGACGCAAGAAGGCGACAGCATACAGGTCGGGAGATCTAGTGGCAATCGAGAGGATGCAGAGGGGTCCCGGGCTAAAGCTGGATCCGAAGTTTCTTGAACCGTATCGGGTGATAAAAGTCCTGCGAAATGACCGATACATAGTGCAGCGAGAGGGGGAGCACGAAGGGCCACGTACAACTTCCACGGCAGCCGATCACATGAAATGGTGGAATGCTGACGATAGTGATGTAAGTGCGAGCGGCGAGGATGAGCACATCTGAGGGCAGATGTGATTGTCAGGAAAGGCCGATTGTAATATCGTAGAATAGCTTTGATTGGAGATCGGCTGAAATTAGAAAACACCGTGTACGTCGTCTTTTTGTGGTTTGTTTACATCCAAGAGCGCCTAGTAACAGTGACGCGAGAAAAGATAAGCAGCGTCAAAACAGAAGTACGGTTTCATATTTCAAGGAGTGGCAATCGAGAGGCCAGAGTATGTGAGCCGAAAAGTGTGTGTGTGTGTGTGTGTGTGTGTGTGAGAGAGAGAGAGAGAGAGAGAGAGAGAGAGAGAGGACGAGAGCAAGAGCGAGCACGACCGAGCAGGAATGCATTGGCGAGGGTCAGAGTTGATCGAGACGTCGAAGCATAGAGTCGTTAGAATTGAGTTGCGAGTGTGTCGAGTGTTAGAGTTGCTAGTGAGAGAGAGAGAGAGAGAGAGTTACCAAATAGTTGTCAAGTTATTTGATGTAAATACGAGCGTTGCATTTAGCTTTCCTGTTAATCACATCGTTTTTCTGTCTAACTAATATCTGTATTTTCAATCCATTATTAATAAATTATAATTAATCGGACAAAATTACACCTTTAATATATTCCGATATTACAATATCATCCGCGTACGCGATAGGTTCGCATTCTATCGCGCTTGTCGTTATATCAGCCAGCAGGTCATCGAATACTAGGTTCCAGAAACTTGGACCCAGTACCGATCCCTGCGGGCATCCTTTCGTGACGGGCTTGCTGACTGTTTCGTTTTTCCCAGTGATTTGCATGGTTCTAGCCGAGAAGTAGCTCCACGTCAGCCGATAGAGGTTGTTGGGGCAGCCTCTTCTCTTCAGCTCGTACATTACGTTCGGCCACCAGACGTTGTCGAAGGCTCCTGATATGTCAAGTGCTATGGCGAGGATGTACTTCTTATCGCTCATTTGTTCGACCTTTTCTCGGAATTTAATGATCCCATCCACCGTTGATCGTCCGGGACGAAAGCCGTATTGACGGTCCGAGGACATCTCGTGCGTGTGAAAGATGGTCGCCATCCATGTAGCCATCATCCTTTCCAGCAATTTGCCCACCATAGATAGTAGGAAATCGGTCTGTAGGACTTCGGACTACTTCTATTCCGATCTGGTCCTTTAGGGATGGTAATGACGTTCCCCACTTTCCATATTCTTGGGAAGACTCCCCAAGTGAGGCAGCCATTCAAGAGCCTGAGGAGTTCTTGGTGGATCCCCCCCCAGGCACGTTGTATTATCTCCGCTTCGATCAAGTCGGGGCCAAGACATTTGCCTTTCTTCAGTCGCTTCACGGTGCCGCCGAGTTCTTCGAACCGGAACTCTGGGGTGTCTTTTTCGCCTGGAGGGGTTGACATACTCCTCCTGATCTCTGTCTGCTACGACGTGTCCGTTTCTTCTTGGTCGTCGGGTAAGAGGGCGGACAGCATCGCTGCCGCGGTCGTTCGCCAGTTGGAGGTATCTCCTTGTGGCGTCCGCAGGGTCGATACTGCCACTTCTCCCCTAAGTTTACCCGTGACCGTTCTGTAAGCAATTCCCCAGAGTTCTTTATTACCCTCTTTTGTAACAAACTCCTGCCAGCTCTGGATCTTGGCTCTCGTGATCTTCCTCGTGTATTCTTTTCTAATTTCCCTGTACCGCAGCTTCTCCTCTTCCCTCGTTGCGGGGTCCTTAGCCCCCGGGTACCTTCTTCTTGCTCGGCAGGTGTCTCTCCTTGCTCGTGTGAGCTCGGGCGTCCACCATGGTACCGACCTGTAATGCCATTTCTTCTTGGGAATAGCCGCGTCGCAGGCTCTTATGAGGACAGCCTGCATTTGTTCGACCATTCGTTCTACGTCTTCAGCTTGCTGGAGGGTGGTCCCTCGGAGTGTCTCTCTTTCTATGACGATTCTTTGGAACACCTCCCAGTCGGCTTTTCGTGTATTATATCGTTTTTCCTGAAGCTGCGGATCGGTACTTCTTATCCCGAGAACCAGGCACGTCTCTAGGACTCTGTGGTCGCTGGAGGTTCCGTCCTCTTGAACTCTCCATTATCGTACGAGCGGCGTTGCCTCTGTACTCGCTAGGGTTATGTCTATATTTGACCGCCCTTGAGTTGTCTCGAAAGTGTAGGCCTGTCCTGGTTGGATAAGAACGCAGAGGCCGAATTGTGCCATGACGGTCACTAGGGCTTCTCCACTGTCGTCTATACACCTGCTGTTCCACAACGGTGACTTTGCGTTAGAGTCCAGGCCGATGATGGTCTTCTTACCTCTGAGACTCCTCAATACTTTCTCCAGCTGTTCTATGCCGACTCCGATGTCTTCAGTCGGTGGAATGTACTGGCTTACCACGTATAGTTCCGTTTCTCCGTCACTTATCTGCACGCATACGCAGTGTGTTGTGCAGAGCTCGGCGACTTCGAGTGGCGTTAGGTGCTCTGATTTCACACCCACGGCTGCCATTGGCGGGTCGTTTTTCGATCCTCGAGAGGCGATCGCGACCCCTGTACCGAGTCCAGGTATCTTCCCATTGATGCTGTATGGCTCTTGCATCAGCAAGATTTCATCGCCATCAGCTTTCATCTGCCTCCTAATCACGTAGGAGACTGTTTTGGATCGCTGCATGTTATGTTGCAGAATCCGTATTCCCCTGTTTCTGCCATAATCCCTTTCGTTTTTGTTTGGTGCTTTACTCATAACTGGTTCTCGCGATAATTATTTCCAGCGCCTTCTTGTACATGGAGCAATCCGCATTGGAGGCCGCATGATCTCCTTTTTTCCCAGCCTTTCTTCAGTTTACGCAGCTGGCGTTCTTATCCCTACTTGTGCACTGCTTAGTGCTATGTCCGCTTTCTGCGCAGTGTGCGCAGATTTCGTAGTTTAATCGACAGTATTTTGCCACGTGGCCTTAGCCTTTGCATTTAAAGCATCTACTAACGGCTACGTAATCACTAACCTTACAGGCATTCCACGAGATAAATATTTTACTGGTTATTAATTTATCCCTTTCCTGGGGGGCGGGGTAGTCCAGTACCCAGTTGGTCTCTTGGGAATCCTTGCGGCCAGTTCTGAAGTAGAATCTAATGGCTCCAACGTCTTCTTCTGTTAATCTATCCTGGTTCTACTTCCTGGTGCAGACCAGCAACTTCTTCTTCAGGATTTCCCGTGGTACGTCGTAGAGTATTACACGGGGCAATCTTCTCTGCGGCGTTCTGGTTTTTAGGCCAGTCTCCTTTAACTTCGCCATCTCCGTGAACGCTTTTAGGCCTTCGGGCTTCGTCGTTTCTACGGCCAAGCCGTTCCCGCTGATTTTCTTGAATGCAATAACTTGAATTCCCTTTTTACGCGGTTTCACCAGTGTGAAGACCACTTCCCGTGCTTCCTCGCTTGATTTTATCTCGCTTTCCGTCGACTCTGGGCGTCAAGAAGGACAAGTATTCTAAGCATCAGGCCATTCGGCCGCGCCATACCTGGAGTGTAAAACTCATACTGGCTTTACTTTTTTTTTTTTTTCTTTTTTTTTTATTCTACTCCCCGGCGTCCAATGCCAAGGGAACGGCGCGCAGATGGTCGGCGCGCGACTTGGAAAAACCCTGCCCTCCCCTTTCGGGTCATTGGACAAGTTGAACCTGCCCTTTCGGGCGGCAGCTCGCTTAGCCGGCGCGGCACGATGCGCGCATCAGTACAGGATGAGTACAGGATACTCATGGCCGCGTGTCCAAGTCCCCATTTCGTCTTAGCCACTCTTGCGAGGCTGTTAAACAGTTTTTGGCACTTTTTCGTTGTTTCATATACATGCCGATTGATCTTCAGGCATCTTTCAATGAGCACTCCCAGGTACTTGATCACCTGTCCCATCTTGATGTTCTTGCCCCTGATCTTGATAATCGGTGGTCTTTCGGTGTCCAGCTTGCCTTTGACTAGTAGCATCTCGGTTTTCTCCGCAGACAGGGAGAGTTTCTTCCTTTCGCACCAGGTACGTCAAGAAGGACAGAACCAACGCACAACAGCGGCACCGCGGCTACGAGGCTTGCGGAGGCAAGGCTGTCTGCGTTGAAGGAGGAGAATGCAGCCCTTCGCCAAGAATTACCTCGAAGGGCTGCTTGCGCTCACGAGTGCCCGCGGTGCAGCGGCCCGGCGTCCGATTCCGTCCGTCCTCCGCGGGAAGGTAAGAGCGAAGAGGTAATCAGGGTGGCGATTACATCGAGCAACCTTAAGGGAACCTACATCAAGATCCTTCTCAGCAATCTCTCTTGCCACCGGGACGATGGAATTGTCCAGGAGCATTGGACCCGCCTGCGTTACCCAGGCCTCAAGACTCGCGGATGCGAGGCCGTCGTTGCTCGAGGAGGAAAACGAGGCCCTGCGGAAAGAGCTTGCGAGAATGGCGGTGAGCGCGCCCCAGGACTGTTCTCGGTGCGGCGCCTCGGCTTCCGAGTCGGAGTGTCCTCCGAGAAAGGGAAACAGCGACAACGCGCGTCTCACTGCCCTGGAAAAGAAGGTCGAGGAGCTGGGACCCTCCATCGTAAGGGCCATTGAAGAGCGCATCGGAGGTACGGCGACACAGTCGTGAGGCGCGAGCCAGACAGGATTCGGTGGCCTCGGCACGCATCAGCAGCGCCACCCAATTACCATCGCTCCCGAGGGAGCGGCAGGGTGGAGAGCGGAATGTGGTCGACCCAAGGAAAAAGGGAAAGAAGTAGGAAAAGGTGAAGAGAGTCACAGAAAGGACGGTGGAGAGCCAAGTCTACAAGGCTTTATCTGCAACAGACGCTCAGGCTGAGAGGAGAACAAGGGACAGTCCGAAATCCAGGCCTGCCGCATCGACGGGAACCTCGGTGAAAACCCCGAAAGATGTGCCGGTGCAAGCGCCAAAGAAGGCTGTGCTCCCTCGCTCACCGCGATCATCCTTGGTGACTCTAACCCTGGGTGAGGGGGTGAAGACGGAGGTGCTGGCGTCGGCAAGGGGAAAAATCTTGCTGGCAGGAGTTGGCATACAGGCGGTCAAGATGCGTAAGGCTATGACCGGCGCTATCATCTTGGAGGTCCCCGGTGATAAAGACCGGAAGAAGGCGTCCACGCTGGCGACGTGTCTGGCGCAGATCTGGGACCCGACCACGGTCAGAGTTGCGGTTACAGCCAGAATAACGGAGCTACGTATGGTCGAGATAGGCGTCTTCGTCTCCAAGGAAGAGTTGCGGGACACCTTGGCGTTGGCTGCGGAATGCGGCGGCACGGAGGTGCAGGCCGGAGAGATTGGGAGCACTAGAAACGGTATCGTCTTGGCTTGGGTGCGTTGTCCACTAGTCGGAGCGAGGAAGCTGGCTCAGGCAGGAAAGGTTGCACTGGCTTGGTCCATTGCAAAGGTCGAAGCCATCGCCAAGAGGCCCTTGCGGTGCTTTAAATGCTTGGATCTAGGGCACGTCAGGGCGACGTGCGTATCGACGATGGACCGATCACAGCTATGTTATAGGTGTGGCGAAATGCTATCTGGGCATCGTGCTAGAGGTTGTACTGCCTCGACACACTAGTGCCCCCTTTGCGAGTCGCTCGGGCCACCTGCGGCCCATCGGATGGGAGGAACGGTGTGCTGCCCGTCGAAGAAGGAAAATAGGAGGATGCCATCAACTCGTGACTCTGCCGCGAGGAAGAGCGTAGCAGATCCAGCATGCGCCGAAGGAGGTGCCATGAATTTGGTACGGTGAATTCATGCGCCTTCTCCAGACTAATCTGGGATGGCCGAGACGGGCACAAGACCTGACGGTGGTGGCTGAGCCGTACTGTATTCCCGACGTCCCCGACTGTGTCAGAGACCTGAATGGCTTGATAGCTGTAGCATGGACACCGGTGATTGGTCCCCCTGGCGTCCTGCTTGATCGTTACAGCAGTTATGTCGCCGTCGAGTGGGCTGGATTGGTGTTTGTGGGGGTCTATGTTTCCCCTAACAGCGGCCGGCCGCGTTTGAGGATTTTGGCGGACAACCAGATTTAATGGCCCCCACCCTAGAGAAAATCCGCTGATCGGAGAGGAGTGGTATGTCGGGATCAAGATAGGGGAAGTGTACTGCGTGAGTAGTTACTGCTCGCCCAACTATGATCAGTACATTGAGAGGCTCGACATATCCATCGGGGCAGCTGCGAGGAGGTACAATGAAGTGATCGTGGCTGGTGATTTCAATGCGAAATACAAGGCATGGGGTGGCCCCAAGACTGACAGAAGGGGAAATATGCTGACGGAGGTTCTAGACAGGAACCACCGTGCTCCTATTGGGACCCAGAATCGCTTCACATTTCAGAGAGGCTCGAAGAGGAGTTTCCTGTATATAATGAGTGCGAGCAGCAAGTTCCTTGAGAGTCATAAGCGTTCTGGGGTTCTTGAAGACTGTAGTGCATCGGACCACAGATACGTTTTGCAAGAGTTCAGAGGAAGGGCTAGGTTTAAAAGCAATGGACTTTTTAAATATTCGACGAAGGACATTGTACCTAAGACGTTTCTAAGAAGTTCTGACGATACAAAAAATAAATCATTGGAAGCACAGTTGGGGGAGATGACAAAACAAGAGGATTACTTGCAACGGATTATCTAAGAACCTTGTGAAGCTTCACTCAAGAAAGTGTTCCCCCTATGGAGAGTAGAAACCCGAATTATTGATGGAACGATGAGATTGCGCGGGGAGAGACCCCGAGAAGAAGAGAAGATTAACTCAGAGATCGAGGCGTAGAAAGCTGGGAGCCGATTATAGGAAGAGCAAGAATGAGCTCAGGTTAGCTATCTATTCGAGTAAGAGGCTGGCTTGGAAGGGATTCACAGCTACCATCGACCATGATCCGTGGGGCTTGCCTTATAAAAGAGTCATAGCCAGGCTTAGAAGGAGCAAGCAGAATGTGAGCCTGGGGAGGGTGCAGGCTGAGAACATTATCGGTAAACTCTTCTTAATCGAGGATATGGGCGTCGCGAATGAGAACGTAACAGAGAATGATGGCGGTGGGACCCCCGGAGCGGGTAATGTGGTCCAAATGGACGAGCTAAGAGCAGCGGTTGGCCAGCTGAATGTTAACAAGGCCGTTGGTATCGATGCGGTTCCGGGATCAGTCATTAAACTGATATTTAGCACAGGAGCAGCACAGGAACTGCTCGCCATGGTGATTTCTACCTACGAGACGGGACGAGTTCCAGCGAAATGGAAAGTGGCCCAGCTGATCTTGCTAAACAAACCGGGGGAAGGATCCCAGGTTGGTCACGTCGTACCGACCAATAAGTATCCTACCGGCGATGAGCAAGGTTTGGGAAAACACGTTCAAGTCGGCCATTGAGAAGGAACTGGGATTGGACCCGTTCTACCGAAATCAATTTTGGTTCCGCAAGAGGAAGAGTACCATCGGTGCCATCTCGCAGGTCTGCAAGTTCGCCGATTCTTGCAGAAAGAAGGGCATTGTTTGCGTCATGATGTGCATCGATGTTAAAAATGTGTTCAATTCTCTGCGGTGGGAGGTAATCCTGAAAGGGGCGAAGCGCAGGAGTCTCCCCTACAATCTGACGAGGGTTCTCGTGAACTACCTCAAAGACCGATTCGTAGTTCTTGATAACCCGAGTGGTCTTATCGTGAAACAAATTTTTGCGGGTGTCTCACTGAGCTCTGTGGTAGGCCCGCTTTTGTGGTATCTAGTTTACGATTTGGCCAGATTTGACAACCGTGTTAATTTAATAGCTATTGCATTTGCGGACGACCTTGCTATCTTGGTGGGTCTGCAGAAGAAGGAAAGTGTGGAGGTCAATTTGAACCTCCACATGAAGACGATACTAAATTTGCGCGAAAATTCGGGTCTCCAGATAGCAAAGGAGAAAACGGAGATAATATTGTTGACGAGAATGAGAGTTCCGAAGAAATTTAATGTAATATTGACGGGAGGGGTGCTCAACACGCGCGAAAGGGTTAAATACCTAGGCGTGTTATTCGACTCCGAATGAAAATATAACTTAGGAAGAAACTAGCTCGACTGGGCGAGTGGAGAAGTGAGTGGACCAGCTTCAACGCGAACAACTGGACAAGGAGGCTGATCGAGGATGCAGCCATCCTCAGGAAGAGGAAGAGAAGTATGGGCCACTACACCATGCAGCTGTTGACTAGGCATGATATTGTGGCGGATCGGTACCAACAAGACGCCGACAGGTCGAGGCATGAAATGCGGTCACCTCCCGGGCGATCCGAGTACCAACCGCCAACACCAGAGGACTACTACGATGACAACGAGTCTGTCTGTCTCGCTAGCGGTCGAATATACGGTGACACGATACAAATACCGCACCTAGCGAGACTCCCCCTAGGTCTAACGCAGGGACTACCGGGCATAGCCTTACTGACGAGTCCACCGGTAGTCCCGGGACGAAACGCGCATTCTCTTTTCACCAGGCAGCAACTCCTATTCCCCAAATTATCTTCAATACGTATAGGGTCAGGATAAACAAGGAACCCGTCGACAAATGTTGGGATTGCGACGCGTGCTCACATGATGCGGAGCACGCCTTACTGAGGTGTCCAAGATGAGGTAGTCCAACGTACTACTCTGGAAAATGTCGCTGACGACACGCTTACAGTGAATAATGTAATCCCATTGGTGTCGGCCGACGACTATACCTGGGGATTGTTCCGGAGTATCTGCGGGGCAGTGATGAAGGCAAGACAGGCACAAGAAAGATACAAAGGCGGAGCGACTCGAAGAATGGGAAGAAGAGGATGATGACTATCTCCGAAGAAATGGAGGCATTTGTTAGATACGGAGTTGACGCGTCGAATGGGGTTTTTCCGGAGTAATGTTCTATCAACAGTGCCGACGAAACCCTCCGCTCGAAGAATTGAAAGAGGAGGGGTTTTTAGTGGGTATGGCACTGCCATCAGCCGAGTCCCACATAACCCGGCGACGCGGGTCGTCCCGCATTTTCCCCTCCTCGGGAAAAAGAAAAAAAAAGAACGGTTGGGGTTAGGTTGCCTGCGGACAGTGAGGCAAAGGATAGCGCGAGGGAGAATATCGACGCTGAGAATAGTGAGGTCGAGGCAGAAGAGATAATGTTCACGATGAGTGAGATGAAGGGGTTCACGCAAGCCTTGTCGGGGACGGTGCAAACGTTGAATGCACTGGTTAAGAAACTGAACCCCGACAAGGAGAAGAACGACGAGATTAACCCATTTGTATCCAAGCGCGGGTTATTCCGCGCGCTGCGACTGCTTTTTATTTCAGTCGCTAAGTATTCTTCAGATGTGAGAGATCACGTTTAACCCTATATCAGTTTACTGTTTTCTAAAGAAGTCTTACTTTTATTGTGAAAATCTTTTTAACTGCCACTATGAGCAAGTACTGTCAATCTTAATTAAATTTAACAAATTCAAATTTAAAAAATATTCTGATTTTATAATGTAAACTAATTTGGTTGCCCCAATAGATTTTGACGATCTTGATGATTCGGATTAAAGTATGCCAATAGGACATACTCGAAAACGTATCCGTAGGATCTCATCAAGCGAAGACAGCGAAGTTGATCAGTGCGGCAGTTTTAGAGATGAAGACTACATCTGGAAAGCAAAAAATTATACGCCAATTATACATGACTTTTCAAGTGTGGTTGGTGCAACTGTTAATACGCAATATCTGTTGAGGAGAACAGTTTGTGAATTATTTTCTAACGAAGAATTAGTTACAAAACTAGTTACAGAAACTAATAAACATGGAGAAGCCGACGCAAATTTTATGCCTCTTTCAGAAAAATGAACTGAAAGTATTTATTGCTTTAAACATTTTAATGAGTTCAGTTTCTAAGCCAAATATTCAGAGTTATTGGACCACAAATAAAAGCATAGTGTTACGTCGCGTGATTGGAACCGTGCGACGTCCCTCGGTATTGGGTCGCTAAGGGTCCGCTGACCGTTATGTACACCCTCAACAAACCTAAGGCCATAACTATAAACTGAATCTTACTAGCTTGCAGAAACCGTTAATCCTGCAAGTATTTTCGGTTTATAGCTGGTACTTAAAAAGTCCTTAGGTTTATTGTGCGCTTTTAGAAATTACGGAACAGCTGGTAATGATATAATGGGAAAAACCGGTAATTATATAATGGCAAAAACCGGACATTTACCTAATGGAAATGTCTGGATTTTCCCATGAACAAGGTCACCCATGAGCCACGTTGGTAGGATGCTTACTCCTCCTATTTTCACTTATCAATGCTGGTCATAGCCAAATCACACTTTTCATAATGAAAAGCTTCCTTCGAACAATAATTACATACATACTGAGCTTTCCTCCGTAAGTATATAAGAGCGGACAGTAACAATACAGGCCAATTCAGTTCCAGATCAGTTCCAGTTTGAGATCGGTTCAGTTCAGTTCAGTTCGAATACGCTCAACCCTCAAGAATTCTTCGAAGACCACCTAACTACCCGTACTCAATCTCGGTCTTCAGATCAATTAACATATCTACCCGGATTCTCTCTTATCAGGGCAATCCATTTCTTCGTCACCTATATCTTAAGCAGCGGAGCTACTAACTTGTCTTGTTGTACAAAGTTGTTGGAAATATATATTTTACAACACTGTTAATCGCAGAGTTATACCACAACAACCACCCCTATTATCTTAACGGAAATCAGGGGATCGATCGACTCGCGGTGTCGATTCTTAGAATCGTAACGGGAATTTACGCGTCTCCCCACGACCGGTCAAATTTACACATAGAAACACCATATTTTAAGAATATTATGGGCCGTAGTCGATTTCTATCTATTGCTAAAAATCTACATTTTTCCAGTAATAATAATTCTAATGACCCACTCACAAAAATCCGAGAAGTTATTCAAATAGTAAAAAAGACTCATTAGTATATATGTAGGAATGTTACATTATTAGTTTGTAGGTAACAGTATGATTTATACAATATCGTTTGCACTCACACGAAATCGAATATAATACCCCATTTCACGTATTCGTTACTCATTACTTCTACGACACAACAACACAACGATCTTCACACGACAACGATAAATTCAACTTTGACTCTCTCAAATCTCGTTTACAATGTTTTCTATGCTCACTTTTTCCTTAACATACCTTGGAAACGTTCACAACACTCCTTGACAACGTTAACTTATCTTGACAACGCTAATAAACAATTACCCCTCACGCCACGTCCTTCCCTGATGTCACACTATCCCACATATACAAAGAATAATTTTCAAGGCGTTAATATATGTTAAAACGTATCATTATTTGTATTAACATTAATATGTGACAAGCAAGCACTGAAGTATTGAACCTTTATTTGCTCTTCTATTTTTTGTCATAACTTATATATACAATTACTATTATTATTAAATGTACAATAACGTACACCTTCATTAATTGTAAAAACCTTCGACCCGCCAAAAATTGTATCAACTGAAATTATATTTTAATAATCCAAAATATATAAAGGGCTGATGGATTATTTTGTTTAAATATGTCAACACTTCTTTTATAAATGTAAAAATATTACAACATTGCAATGCTAATCTTGAGAATGTTCTCTTTTTATGTAGATCAGAGCGCTTTAAAATTATTTTTTTCTATATATTGTGAAACATTAATTATGGAGTTCGTTACGATTTTAAGAACAAGACCAATTTGATTGATCAATGATTAACAGAAGAGTGTGCTTTAATCATGTATGTTAGATAACAACCCATCAAAAAGTTTTAGCAAGTGAAACAAGATATATCCTGAGAATATTTTGCGAAATTCTGAATATTATAGCTATAAATACATTTATAGTTTATCAATAAATTACGTTATAAAGATAATACAATTTTTTATTTTAACGCTGTAAGTTATTTGTTTTTATCAAAATTTTCTTATTTAAAAACATTTGATGGAATTTAAACATATAATGACAAAATATTGTAACATTTTAACTTAATTGTATGCATTAAATATATAGTTCAATACGATATTCTTATTAAATAATCATGTTTCAATTTTAATTTTTGCATTTATCTAATTTCCTTTAATTTCTTAGGGTGCCTTTACCAGTGAATGTTTACAAATGGCCACGATGCTGCTCGATGCGATAAACTCTGTATTAAAAATATAATTAAAAACGTCGGACTAGCGGAGTGAGATCTCTATTTATAACGTGCCGCCTGCGTATAGAAAAGAGTAAACATTACCGTGGCCTTGTCGCGGTTAGCAGTTGAACTCCAATTTGAAATTGTTTGTGTCGTGCAATCCAACTGTTAACGCCAACCGTCGCAACCTTGCTTTTGGAGGTTGATCGTGCCATTTCCTTTAGCGAATGTATTCCTTTTCTTTCGTATAACTAATTAGATGCCCGATATTATTTATTTATTTTTTTTTTTTAATTCTTTGGTATATAGTTTACATGCACGTAACGTATTCCTAAGAAACGTTCTCTTTATCCAACGATCCCTCGATTCCTATACAACCTCTCCTGGTTTTCTTGCGCACGTGTAACATTAACGTACCGTTACATGCGTTGCCATTCCACACTTTTCGTATTCTTCTTATTATGCTATTACTTGAATATAAAACTATGGAAAACATTTAAAAACGCTAAAGTACAAAAGTATAGAAAATATAAAAATATAAAAATAAAAAAATACAAAAATTATCAAAATTACAGAAACTCAGATTAAGCATTAGTACTTATGGTATATTCTACACTCGTTTTGTATTACATATACATTTTTTACACTATATATATGTCGGAGATGAAAGAACACCGGAGCCTTTGGAATTTTGGATAATCCCACAAAATTGTAATCTAGAGTCTACCATAGCTGTAATTAAACAATTGTAGTTATTCAATTCGATTGTAATTGTTCGAGACTTGTGATAGTGAGCTTGGACTCTAGGCGACAGCCAGTCGCCGGACGAGGCCGCGGTCACGGGATGAACACTTTGTCTGGCAGAGGCATGGAGTAATTCTATAGCTCTCCTTAAAAAGGAAATAGTCGTAACACCCGACAGTAAACATTCCAACGGCCTCTGTCCCGTAGCTCGCCACATGCAGACCCTATTCTTCGAGTAAGATCATTGCCAGATGTCGATGCGTTTCCGCAGTACATGTGCAGCTTTCCCTCGAGGGCGGCTAGCATCTTTTTCTAACCACCGATATAGGGATTGACCAATTAGCAGCAACGTCAATAGCTTACTTACTGAACGAAGGCTATCCTCGACAAATCCTATGATCTCGTGTCCTCAGACACACCCCATCATAGTTTTCCTCTGTGGCTTCATCGGGATGGAAAGTCACTTTTTCTTGTGATCTCATCGACTAAAGAGTAACGTCTTTATGATCAGCGATTATTTCACGTTTTGCTAACAAAGAGTCAGACTTAGATTTTGTGAGAATGTTCATCTATCATCCCGTTGACCGCGGATTCGTTATCGAACCTGAGGCCATTGTCACTGGTGTCGCGAGTGCCTAATCGCCGTGATTAATTGTCAGAACTGTAACTAAACTTAAACTAAACTAAACTAAACTGTAAACTACACCTGTGTTGTGCCGCATCAATGGCTATTTCCCGTGGAGATTCATTTGACGCCCACAACCTTAATCCCTGTGCTCATCCGACATATAGAAGAAGATTGGGCGAACTTGGTATTCCACAGATCCTTCGAATTATAGCCGCTTGCAGAACTGCGTAATAAAAATTATCATTATTAATGGTATGAGTTAGGTTTAGAATAATCGAAGTCTTTTAAATTACAGTTTATATCGAGCTTTATATTTTATTGTTCTTATTTCAAATTAAATACATTTCAGCCAATATCAACAATGATTCTTACAGTCTCGAATACGCAGTTGTAAATAATTAAATATTGTTGGATTCGGAAAGTAGAGTTCAAAGACAAAAACATCAATATCTAATGAATGTAAATAAACAAATCGCCAAACAATACGACGAATAAAGCGGCGAACGTGTTAGCTATGTTTGCGACTCTGTTACAGATATACATGTAGTGTTACCGACAGTTTTTGCGAATATCTCGGAAACTAAGACCGAGCGGCGGTAAAATGCCAAGGAAGAAGTTGAAAATGTTGATTTCTACAGCATATCATGGAAATTCAAGCTGTCGGCAACTTCTTAAATAATTTATTATTTAAAATTTTATTCTCATTCTTATTCATTATTCATTAATTTTTTCTTTAAAAAGAACATTTATTTGTCCGTTTTTTTTCTAAATAATTATGTTCGATACATTATAGAGAAAATTTTTATTCGTCTTTATGCAATAAAAAATTCTCACTTATGAATTGATTTCAATATATCACTCTACAACTGGTAAAGACGAATAGTAGCAGAATAAACCATAAATAACTCGAAAATAAGATCACATCACGTATATGTATATTTATATAAGCTTCTTTTCTTGTTTGCTAAATCTGTCCCTGCTATATTCGTTACGTACAACAAAATATCTCATAGAATTCTGGTATTACCACCTCTATCTGAAGTATTGAGATAAACATAAAAAAATTGCTTTTAAAAAATTGTTGTGGGTATACGTAAAAGTACTCTTCTTGTATATTGTTGACAGTGAGCAAAATATGTATATATACATCGTACATGTATAATACAGCTTTGTATACACTGTTCCCCAGGCTCATTGTTTGGTCATGTGGAGATTAAAGAATAGTTACGTATAGAGTATCTTCTTCGATATAGCTATAAGCATTGTAGCGGTTTATGCTATGTAATATACTTACGTATGTGTGTAGCAGTTACACAATTTTCAGTGGCGATTGCAGATCAAGGGATTGGGACTGAGGGTGTCCCCTGAGAAGTCCGAGGCAATGCGGTTTTGCCGCAACGCCGATCACGGGACGCCTCCAGCGGGTTACCGCCTGAGGTTTGAAGGGACTGAGATCGGGGTCGGAACCAGCATGAAGTATCTGGGCCCGACCCTCAACAGCCACTGGATCTTCGGCGCTCACTTCGAGCGCCTGACGCCGCCTGTTGAGGCGACGGCGAACGCCTTAGGACGTCTGCTGCCTCGGCTGGGCGGGCCCAACGTCGGAGTGCGCCGGCTGTACGCCGGCGTGGTGCGATCGAGGCTCCTCTACGGAACTCAGGTCTGGGCGGAGGACCTGATGACCAATCGTCGCAGTCTCCTAGTGGTCAGGAGGCTGCACAGGACGGTGGCCATCAGGGTAGTGAGGGGCTTCCGCACCATTTCAGCGGCGGCAGCGGCGGTGCTGGCCGGGTTTCCCCCGTTCGAATTGCAGGCCCTGAGGTGCCGTGAGATTTATCTCCACACTCGGGGTCTATCGGACGGGGCGGGCCCGGTGGGCGCCGACGTCAGGGTTCGGGCTCGGAGAGCTTTGCCTCGACACGAGAGCGGGTGCGCCGGGGATAAGGGTCCTCGGGGCCGTCCTTTCAAACTGGGACGTTTGGTTGGACGGCGGCGGGCCTCCCCTGACCTACAGAATGACGCAGGTGCTCACCGGACACGGTTGCTTCGGTGAGTATCTGCACCGAATCGGGAAGGAGGCGACCGCGCGCTGCCACCACTGCGATGCGAGCGTGGATTCGGCGCAGCACGCGCTGGAATACTGTCCGGCGTGGGTGCGGCCGCGCCACGACCTCATCGTGGAAATCGGTTGGGATCTTTCGCCGCCGACGATCCTGGAGGCATTGTTGGTAAGCGAGAGAAGAAGGAGGGCCGTGACCTCCTTCTGTGAACAAGTCATGCTTCGAAAAGAGGCTGCGGAGAGGGTGAGGAAGCGGTACTCTCACCCTGAGAGGACTGACCGGCGAGGGCGCGGCAGAGGTCATGGACGCGCTTCGGTGAGACGCACTAGGTCCACCGCGTCCCCCGGTGGGGCGCAAACTTAGGCGCTGGCAGCTCAGCGTCCCGGGGCCGCAAAGCAGCCCGGTAGGGGAACCGGACTGCCCTGGCACGGCGACCCCGGCGACGAGGCGTGGTGTAACGTGGCCGCACATCGCTCCATTAGGTGACGTATTGAGCGCGTGGGGGGGGGGGGCGGTGTATCGCTTACACCGGTTCCCGGGCCCCACTCGATCGCAGCCGGGACGGTCATTGTGGAGGTTTTAGTCGGTTGGAGTCCGGCACTACCACGCCGCTTTTCCCCAGAAGCGACCTGGTGTCCATGCGGATTTCCTCCACGTTAATAAAAAAAAAAAAGTGGCGATTGCAGATATAGCCTCCATTTTTTGCCAAATATCTCTAGCATTACTTGCGCTTCACGGGAGAACAATCATTAAATTAACTATTTTCTATAAAATATTGTACAATTATTACATAGTTTGAATATATTTTGCATTTACATATTTTATCCACTTTGATAGATAACATCTATATAAAAATCAGCCGCGTAATAGTGACAATTTTCGAAATGTAAAGTCGTTACTGTATTGTAGTAAAATTGACATATTAGGTGGTCCGAAAAATTTGTTTCGTTTTATAAGGAAATAATGGATGCACAACATCTTTCGTTTTACATTATTTTATCGAATTATGTACGATCCATTTTGTTTTATCACGATAAAACTCACAACGTTTGAGACATTAGGTTTCATGTTTGTATAAAGATGTGTTGTTGTAAAAGACGTGACTGTAAAGGAAGGACACTTTTCGGACAACCTTATATAATCGGCGCAGAGACATTTGCGCAGCGTACAGGATTCGCTTACAGTCCAGAAGCGTAGACAATGAACAAGCAGTACGAATCTGTCTTTAATAGGGACGGTATTGTTCAACAGTTTTCCATGTTCGAAACGCGGGAGTGTGGACGTGCTACGGAATAGTTACCTATTTAAACGTTACAATTTTTGCGTTTAGCAAGTGTTTGTGCAATTGGTAAGAAGTGCTAGTTGTTGGATAAAATATAAAATCTCGTTATTCGAAAGTTGACTTGCAATTTTCTATAAAAAGGATTTATTCGGGATAAACACTTTATACCTGTAAATTTTATCAATTAAAAACTTTCTGTGGATTATTTTAATCTAATAACTTTGTTCTGTCCCTAGGATGGGTCATACGGCAACCAGATGGACTATTCTATAATACATGTGGAAGTAAGTCGTAGAAATCAATACAGTTTTCTTATTTATTTTTCTTTTTTCTTATTTTTATTATATTTTTCGTCTCTAATGTACTACTTGTATTGATACATTTATATTAACGTAAGAGCGATGATACACATATTTATAATTTTAGTTTTAATTAAACGTATTGATTATATTTTCTGTATAAAAGTGAGGTCGTTCTTCCTATTTTATTTTCTTCCGCTAAAAAATGTTTTCATCAAAGGTAATGCTTATTGAGAACCAAGAATAATGTCGATCATCGATAATGGTTACTAATTACAGAACTTAACGTATAATTGTTTCTATAATTGAATATTATGTTCTTATAAAATAATTATGTTTTTGTTAATATTAATTATTGTTCGAATCTCGTATTGTATTTATCTGATAGATAGTAATTTTTTACGAAATTTGTTTAAGAATCCTTCCCTGATGCACTTCGTGATACACAAAGAAGCTTATTACAGTAACACAATTCTTCATAAATTCGTTTCCATGCTGTTAAGGCAAGTTTTTTCCCTACTTCTTTTTGATTATCTACTATTACTGTATTATTTGCTGTAATGTCTGCATTTTAATCGCAAAATGTATTGTTTCATTTAAGAAACGCGATACAGTATATTCATTCGTTATCTTTTCTATTTATTAACCAAAAATTATGAATGAAAAAAATCTCAGTTTTCAGATTCTGTTGCAAGTCATTACAATTAGATATGGACATGATTTAAATAATATACCGAGTCTGATATCTACAAAATCGTCTAAAACTTTCTATTTTTCTATGTGTTTTATGTATAGATATTTTATTACACATAGAAATTTATTATACAAGGAAACCTAATCTCAATATTTAACCAATGGCGAAACAATAAGCGGTAGAATATCTGACGTAATATTGATGCCATCAAAAATAGTTTTAACAAAAATTATTTAGTTCGAAAGAAGACATTACATACGGTGCAAATTACTTTTTTGTAGATCCAGTGGTAGGGTCCCATTTCAACTTCATTTTTGCAAATGGAACCATATATTTTTTAATACATTCATCGATCTATCTTCGTATTTTTTATGAAAAAATTAAAAGGAACTGTTAGTTCACCAGATATCTTAACTTAAATTCGTCGTATGAAAAACAGGTAAGGACGCGAAACGGTACTCCTGTGTTTACGTTTCCTTGTCTTTCGTTTGTTTTAGCATAAACACAATACCGCTTATCTTTCATACGAAAAATTAAACTTAAGATATAATTTAAACTAACAGTTTTTCGACATAAATAGGTTAATACTTTTGTATATGATATGGAACGTTACGATATCGGTTATACCACTGTTGCTTACAAAGCACGAGTTTCGACTGATTGGTAGATAGAAGAAAAGAATAATAACAAGAAAGAACCGATTCGGAAGAACGAACCTTTCGTTTACCTCCGAATCTCTCATCATACAGGTCATATTGTAGGATGTGAGCATACTTTCCACGGTGAACGTATGTATATATTGTTTATATATATTGTTCTGATATAGTTATTAACTATGTTTATTGTTACGTATATTTATATTGTAGTATAATAATCCTCCTGTTTTAAACCCCTTCCTTTAATGTATGTAATTAGCATTTTGTAGACATAAACGCACAAAAGATATATGGATGCTATTATTTCGTTTAACGGAATCATCGACTAACACAAACAATTCTTTTTCACATTATTTTCCGAGATACGAAGCCGCAGTTCTATTCTTAATGGGAACTACGACGGTTGACTGAAATTTTTTTTTTTTTTTTATTTAGTTGTTTACAATCACAATTTGTCCGATTTGGACATTTGGTAGAATTTTTTGGCTGTTTGATTATCATGTGGGTGGCTACCCCCAGCGGGGTACCATCTTCGTGTTTGTTAGGTTACGTCCTTTGTGAGATTTGTTGGGTGTTTCCTGTTTAGCTATTCTTTCTCTGCTAATCTCCTCCTTGACCGTTGGTATTCCAAGGTCTTTCCGTATGTCCTCGTTTCTAACGTACCATGGGGCGTTTACTACTGTTCTGAGAATTTTAGCTTGAATTGTCTCTTTTTTTGCTTATATTTTGCTTATATGGCTCATTACTGCTGTTCTCCTTAATGGTATTCCGTACGTCCAGATTGGTTTTATAATCGTTTTGTATATTTTTAATTTATTTTCTATGCTTAGTTTGGATCTTCGATTTGTTAACCAATACATTTGTCTCCTTGCTGTCTGTATTTTGCCTATTATTGATTTAATATGCTGTTTCTATCTGAATCGTGTATGTAAGTGGAGTCCTAAGTACTTGACTTGCCTTGTTTGTATTATGTACGTGCCGTTCAGTATAATGTTTGGTGGTATCTGTTTTCGCAGTGTGAATGTAATGTGGTTGCATTTATCGGGATTTGCTTTAATTTGTTTAACTTGTAGCCACTTTTCTATTTTTGTGATATGTTCTTGTAGTAATGTGACTGCTGCTACAGGGTTAGTGTGCCTGACTAGTACAGCTGTGTCATTCGTAAATGTCAGTATTTTGCTATTGGTAGTTGTTGGTATGTTGGCCGTGTATAGTGTATATAGTATTGGTCCTAAGACGCTTCCTTGCAGAACTCCTGCCTTGATGCTTTAACTTCAGAGTATGTGTCCTTAATTTTTACTACGAAGGTTCTACTGCTTAAGTAAGATTTTAATAAATGGTATATTTGTTTCGGAAATTGTTTCCTGATTGTTTGTAGAAGGCTTTCGTGGTTTATTTTATCGAATGCCTTCTCTATGTCCATAAAGAGTGCTATAGAGTATACTTTGCTTTCTAGTGATGTTATTACTTCGTTAGTGAGTCTGTGCATTTGCTCTATCGTGGAGTGTTTGTTTCTGAATCCAAATTGGTGATCTGGTATTAATTTTTCCTTCTCTATTATTGGTTTTAAGCGAGCGTAAATTATTTTTTCTAGTATTTTATAAAACACGGGAAGTAGTGATATTGGTCTGTAAGATGCTGTTTGGTGCGGGTCTTTGCCTGGTTTAGGTAACATTATGATCTGTGCTAGTTTCCATAGTTCCATAGTTCCATAGGATAGTATTGGATTCTTAATATTGCATTGTAAATTATTGTGATTAGTCGTACCGCTTTTGGAGCAAGGTTTTTCAAGATTTTACCATTGATTAGGTCGATTCCTGGTGCTTGATTGTTTTTTGTTTTCTCGGTTATGTTTCTAATTTCTTGTGCTGTTGTTTTAGGTATGATGTAGTGTTTGTCAATTGAGGTACTAGTGGTTACTGCATCCTCGTCAGTATGACAATTGAGGTTGCTGTTATTGATATTATGTGGTGTAAATGTGTTGCTTAGGTGGTTGGAAAATTCTTCAGCTTGCTCTTCGTTGCTTCTTTCCCAAGTGTTATCTGCTTTTCTAATTGCTGTGACTAGTTTTATTGGCTTCCTTATTTTTTTAAAGTTTCCCATAGGGAGTAGTTGGAGTTCTCGTGTGCAGATAGTGACTCTATGAATTTTGTGAACTCTTTGTTGTTGTGTTCTTTTATTTTGTTTTTTATTTAGTTTGCAAATTTGTTTAGGTGTTTTTTGTTTTCTTTTGATCTATGTTTTTGCCATTTTGCTTTCGCTTTTCTTTTTTCTCTAATTTTTTCGAGGATATCTGGCGGAATTATTTTTGTTTGTCTATTAGTTGAATCGGGTATGGTGGTTGCCCATGCTGCTTCCTGAATAGTTTCTGCAAATGTTGTTACTTCTTATTCGATCTGTTCAGGTGTTTTCAATGGAATGTTGCAGTTGACTTTCTTTCAATGTTTGCCATTTGGTGGTTTTATTGCATGGTATCTCTGAATTGTTGTAAAGTATTGGTTTGTTTCTGTATGTAATTATTATGGGTGTATGATCGAAGCTAAGCTCGAGGCTGGGTGCTATATTTAGTTTATTTGCGTTTAGTCCCTTTGTAACTGCAAAATCAAGTAGGTTAGGTATTTTGCTCAGGTCTGTCTGCTAGTATGTCGGTCTTCCTGTGGATAGTATATTGAGGTTATTGTTTCTAATGTATTTTTCCAAAGTTCTACCTCGAGGTGTAGTGATTCTTGATCCCCATAGCGTGTGAATTGTAATCTCCCGCTGCGATATACTTGTCACCTAAATGTTGAAAGTACTCTTTCCACATTTGTGATGTAATTTTGTGTGGCGAAGATACACACACTGCTGACAACTGTACATGGTTGCTGCTAGTTTGTACTGTAACGGTGGTAATGTTTGTAACGGTGTAACGGTGTAACGGTGGTAACGGTAATGTTTCACCTTCGCTTAATATTTTTATTGGTGGTATTTTTTGCATGTTCTCCATCATTTAGCGATTCGTTCTATTATGAGTCACTTTGTTTTCCCACTTGTCGCACTTACGGAAGCATTGATTCACACGTCCGTATAGCTCGACTGCTCGGGCAGAACTCGGTTGACTGAAATGAAGCAGAAAGGAAATGAAAATTCAATTCATTACCTATAAAATGTGTTAATTATTTTTCAATATAATTGCCATTTGCATCAATCCATATAACAATAAATAAATACATAATAAGTAAA
Source organism: Bombus flavifrons (assembly GCF_040668555.2). Classification (NCBI taxonomy): domain Eukaryota; kingdom Metazoa; phylum Arthropoda; class Insecta; order Hymenoptera; family Apidae; genus Bombus; species Bombus flavifrons. The sequence continues at coordinate 1,352,799 of NC_138451.1, forward strand.
TAAATAATTAAATAAATAATGATTATTTTTCATTCATTTAAAAATAAGTTGCACATCTCCACAAAGCTTCTCAACACATTCAAAACTATCGTTTTTATATCTTTATTAGGAATTCCCATCATTTTTAAATTATTAACTGTTTCCGGCGTTATTGCTCCTCTACTGCCAAGGACCACCGGCAGAACGGCTCCCTTACCGACGCCATATCTTTTCTTTAATTCTTTTAGACAAGAAGGGTACTTGTCCACCTTTTCTTTGGCTGCTTTTTGGAGGTAATCTCTATTCTCGTAGCGGACGGTAACGTCGACTACGAGAAATCATTCCTCGTTTCTAACTACGAGGTCCGGCTTGTAACGATTACCCCTCACTATTGCTGTTGGTTCGGCAAATACCTCATTCTGTTCTCTTAATTTATTGGCCAGAAAGTCCTTTACTTCATCGTGCCTTTTGATGCGTAGGCCCTTTGTAAACTGGCATAACCCTAGCACATGTGCCAGGTTTTCCGGTCGGGCATAGCACCTTCTGCATGTTCACCAAAGGTGTTCGTTCTCAAACGCAGGGCATCGATGAAGCGGGATGACTTTAGCAAATGGTACTCCCTACGTTGCTCACTTTTTCTTTCGCAGAGTCAGCGACACCCTGGCCCTGACTTTTTTTGTTTTTTTTTTTTAATCCTGCCCACTCCTTAATGTGCTCTGCTTTTAATCTTCTCTTTGCCTTCTCCACATCTTCCAAGCTGGCTGGCCAATTTATTCTCAGAGAGTTAGCAATTTTCATTAATTTTTTCTCCTCGTTGCCTCCAATTAAACTTGCCACTGCTGGATCTATTGAGCTTTTGATTTTTAAAGCGCTCCTTAGGGTGCCGAGCTTCACAATATGTTCGAATCTCGGTTGCCCTAATCCACCACAGTTCATTGGAGCGTAGAAAAATCCGCTGGCAGTAGATGGTAACAGGTGTAGCATTGTTTTTATTTATTGCCTGAACTCGCTATTCATAAGCTTTAAAACGCCTTCACTCGGGGGATTTATCAGCAGATAATATACATATCGAGGGAAGATATATTTGGTCAATAATTCTATCTTCTGGCATGGCTTTAAGGTATGCGGTTATGCGTAGCGGCGACGTTGTTTTGTCCAGAGTTTATTTGTTCTTACATTACTTGTGTCCTAACGATGTTTATACTCCGAGGCAAAACAGCGTCATGATTTGAATTGTCCTCTACTCATGTGCCGCTACATATTTATATACAATTCAGTATACGAACTTGACGCTTTGTGGAAATATGACTTTTTTTAATTTTGAAAAGTGTGCAAAAATCTAGCCTCAAATGTTTATTAGTTCTCGCAAAAGTTATTTAGCGAATAAAACAGCGTTTTATTTGATCCTGATTTCTACAATTTTTGCACTTTGCACAGCAACTGATAGCAACTCAGTTCTATTCTTTCTATTGGTTCTCTACACAATAGTTGCATTATTATGTGCAAGTCCAATAGATTTTCGAATTCGAATTTTTAAAAAATGGTCTGGAGTTCAAAAAAAGATAAAGACATAGAAGCTCAAAATTCGTGAAAAAATACAAACTTTACTGTGATCCACGTGAGGCTTCAAAGGGAGTAAAATTGCGGATGTCTTTTCTCTATTATTAGCCATCGTGTCACAAAACTAAGGTCCCATCAATTAAGAAATCATTTTTAGTGAACTATTCCGAATACTCTTAAATAGATGTAAGAATTCGAAAAGAAAATGAACTTTAAGGCCATTGGCTATAAAAGAAGTTTTTTGACGCGTAAGATACCGTCTGGTGTCATCCAAATATCGAGCCTGCTTCCGGTAAATACCGTATATAGGTACCGTAGTATTGGTTGTGTGGATCGTCCATCACGGAGATTTTCAAATCTTCTCTCATGTTCGTCTGAATCTGAAGTGGATTTCTTTTTCTGGTAGCTGCGTGAGTTTTGTTTTGAGTGGATCGTTCGACTGAAATTGGTCAAACTAAGAGTCGATGGTCGGTGAGGCAAATGCATCTCTTGAAAGGTAAAGTTGGAAGTAGCAGAGCATATTCGCAGTTATTCTTGCTCAGTTCCTGAATAGTTGCGCCTTCAGCTATTAGTAGTTAGAAGTAGTTAATGATAGTAGTTAATGATATATAAATAAATAAATAATAGTCAATAAATAAATAACAATAATAATTTAACATTTAAAATAAATAATAATAAACAAGTAAATAAATAATAATATTTTGCTCATCCATCTAAAAATACGTTGCACATCTCTATAGAGCTACTTACAACATTCATAACAATCGCGTTCATTTCACGTTTCGTGACGCCAAGTTTCCTTAAAATTTCGATGGTTTTTGGCGTTATGGCCCCTCTACTGCCCAAGACCATGGGTAAAATCTCTCCATCGTCCACACTGTATTTTTCAATTAGGTGGTTCAGGTGTGGGAAGTATTTGTCGACCTTCTCCTCCGCTTTAAGGAAGCAATCTCCACGAGAATCCGTTCCTCGTTTTCGAAGTGCGGCTTATATAGATTACCTCCTACTTTTATCGTAGGCTTGACAAATACTTCATTACTTACTGAATTTATTCACGAGGTGAGACTTCACCACATCTTGTCTTCTTATTCTTAGACCTTTGGTGTATTGGCACAAACCTAAGATGTGTCCTAGGTTTCCTGGTTGGGCGCGACACCTCCTGAAAGCTACGTGCATTCTTTTTTCGGTTCGTGCCAATACAGTTTTTGTACCAAAGGTGTTCATCCTTAGTCTCAGTACATCTATAAACCTTGATGGCTTGAGCAAATTATACTCCATCAACCACATGTTTACTAATCCTCCGCATGCTTTCGGAGCATAGAAGAAACCAGTGGCTGTCGAAGGCACCAGATGTAGCATGGCCTTAATTTCTTGCCTGACTTCGCTATCCAATATTCTCAAGACACCGTCGCTTGCTGGATTATTCAACAGATTATAAATGTAGCGAGTGAAGATGTAATTCACAATTAACTTTATTTTCTGGCATGGCTTAAAAGAGAGCTTTCTGACTCTTCTCACTGCGCTCAGAATTTCCGGCACTATTATGCCACAGTGGATACCCTTCCAAGGCCCCATTTTGGCAGCTAAATATCTGAAGGCTTGCTAAGTGTCAGTGATTGATACCAAAGCTTTTTCTAATTTTATTTTAGGGTCTTTGACGAACCAGGTGCCCTTTTTAGCGACTACCTAGAACGCTTGACCTTTTTCTCTCGAGATTGACATTCCCAGGCTCTTCAGGTATTTGTGGAGCGTATCCACCTGACATTGTGCCTCCCTCTCATCTTCACCCAGCAAAACGATGTCGTCAGCGAAAGCCAGGATTGGGACTATATTTTTATCATTTATATTTATGCCACTGGTTTTCTCCTCTATTTCATCCAACAGCGGTTCCAAACACAAATTAAATAGCAGCGGTGACAGAGGGTGAGCCTGCCTAACTCCCCTAAGGAATTCGATCTCGACCCCTATATTATCTTTAGCTTTTATCTTTCTTTTACAATTCTAGTACATATTTTCTATTAAGTCTATTATAGGGGTCGGAACACCTTTCCTCTCCAGGCAAGGTTTTATCGCCGAATGGGGTACCGTGTCAAACGCTTTGGAGATATTCACAATAGTGAATACCCCCGCCCCCTCCCTCCACACATTGTTTCTCTTGCTATAGTTTAAGACAGTGTTAAATAATTCAATATTTATTTTACATCCGTCTTCTGCCTTAAACTTTGCACGATACCCCTCCTTATCCTGCCGTCGAGGGTTGACGAAAAGATTCGGCCGAGAATGGGGCCTATAATTACAGGACTCCAATTCTCGACCTTGCTGATATCCTTATTTGTTTTAGGTATCAACGTTGTCCTATTTTCCTTCCATGTCGTTGGAAAATAGAAACTGAAGCAAAATATATTATACACTTTTGTTATTATTGCAAGCATGTCAGGTATCATCAAGTGCTCCTTTTGTAATCCGTCTGGCGGTGCCGCAGTTTTATTTCTCATCTTTTTCAATCTTCCGCTTATATCCTCGGCGGTATCGGCAGAAACACATCGTGTGATAAGAATTTGGAGGCTCTATCTCCTGGGACTATGGGATTGGATGGACCTGCTTCGACCCCATAAATCTTCATAGAGCCTCTTCACCTCTCTTGCCTCTGGCGGTTGCCTGGCCGGCACCAGGTATACCAGGTCGTTGTTCACGACAGCGTCGACCAACTTTCTCGGACATTCTTAGAGATCTCTTGACAACGTGCGTAAAAGTATCGTTGTTGTTTCTATACTCAGGAGTAGGATCACAATAGTTATTATTTTATTGAATGGATATATATATCTGACCATTGTGAGCCAAAAAAACCTTTACTGCACGCGCTTACAAGAACTAGGGATAAAAACAAAAAAGCATCTTAAGCCTATCGATTAAATCTATCGATTGTAACTAAGATTATCTTCTAGTTACTATTTCTTATAACTAACGCATCTGCATATGGATGGCGAGCACGAATTCACGTTGTCATTTTCAACAAGTATCTCTTCTTCCGATTTCCACTATTCTTTCCATCTTTTCCGTCTTTTCTGTTTCGGGGCTTCGACTGTTTCATGCTCTCCTCCTCACTCATGCTTTTCGCTAGTGCTCCACGTAGAGATGTGCATACAAAATGTTCTAATTTTTTATTCAGCGCTTCCCTATAATTTCTCTCTTCGGCCCGGATCTGTTCCAACCGGGTATAGACCTCCCTTAATAGGTTCGTCGCCCAGCGTGATTCGGCTGTTTCCTGCGGGGCCCAAATCCAACCGCCGACACGCAGAACGTAAATAGAGCGATAAGCGGGAATTCATTGTTTATCTTTTTCGATTCACTGTTTATCCCCTTCGATTCACTGTTTATTGTCTTCGATTCATTGTAAAGAACATATTTAGTTCTGAGAAAGCGATAAACTTTCCAGCTAGAGTATTCCGAGGGATCTCATGGCAGATATCTCAGATCTTTGAGTCGAGAAGCATACTTGTGAGACGTACATTAGTGATTTTTCATCCTCAAAGTGTTCAGTAAAAAGCGTGAAAATATATTTGAAAGTGAGGAGAGTAGTGATGACGAAGTAGTGAATTTTAGAAAAAAAATCATAAATAGAATTTCATCGAGTTCGAATATTGAGGAAGTATATGCAAGCGAAGACCTCAAAGACATGTTGAAAGAACTTGGTATAAACGAAGAAGAGAAATTCGACTCTATTGATAATTCGTTGAACGATATTGAATGGAATGAATTCGCTAACAGGCAACAGACATTTCCGTTCACGGGAAAAAGCAAACTTCTGATGGATTTGCCGTCTGACATTAGCGCAAGTGAAGTGTTTTCGTTATTCGTTAATGAAAATGTGATAAGCCACAGAGACTAATAGATATGCAGAGCAAAAATTACACCAACATGAAGTGACCGGTCAAACTCGACATAAGAGACGCACGTCAACGGGAGTCGTAAATTCCCGTTACGATTAGATAATCGATGCCACGAAATGATCGATCCCCTATTTCGGTTAGGATAATAGAGGTGGTTTAATTGAATATGACACTGATATAACAAGTTATAAATCACAGTTTATTCCAACAACTTTGTATAAACCCGGTCAAAAGTATGTTGACTGTTTGAAAGATGGAAAATCAGTGAGGTTCGGTGACGATGCTGTGGCGGAGGAAAGCTAAGGATGGGTGTGTCTAGCGCACGGAACCATCGGATTTGTTGATGACGATTTTGGCTAAGAGAGTGAGGGAAATAGGCTTCGTTGTTAATTGGTTATTTGCTATGATGGTGGGTGAGGAAGGATGCTAACCGCCCTCGAGATAAAGTTGCTAGTGGGAGGCTTTCATACGTGAGAAAAGGCAACTTTCCCGTGTCAACCCATGGTGGACCATAAACTTTAGGAAACAATTCAGCGAAAGAATATCTGTTCGGTCTGAAGGATGTTGACTAGGAAATTCCTGAGATTTATGGAGGGTACTTGAGACTATTGAGGGTACGCAGTAAGGATCCGGAGACATCTGGCTGCCATCTTGCCCGCGGTATGTGGCCTGGTTTAGGTAGTGTTGCCCGACGCAACAGTGTAACTGTAAAGGTATATTCTGGACGAGAAATCACCGGAAATAAGCAAGTTGGCATAACTGAAAACGTCTGCATTGAACTTGCAGATAAATTGCTAAATGAAGGACGAACTTTGCTCGTCGATAACTTTTATGCGAGCTATCAGTTAGCAGTGAAATTTTGAAATTTTAGGACGCATGTCGTTAGAACCGTACGGCACAACAAAAAATAAATGCCCCATTCCGTAACGTCATACCCGTTGAAGAAAGATGAAATGATAGCACGAGAAGATAAGAACGGTATTGTGATCCTCAAATGGAGAGATGTTCGAAATGTTAGAATATTATCAACAAAACATGCACGCATTATGATTTCAAGTTCAAATTCTACATATCACGGATGTCCTTCGAAACAGAAACCTTTGGCAGTAATTGCATATAATAATGGAAATATTGGTATCGACAGAAGTGACCAGATGGTCTCATATGCCACTACGACACGAAAAAGCATCAAGTGGTATCGGAAATTAGCATTTCGGGAAATTCTCGTTTCCGAATGGTCCTCAGAAAATACTGCGCCCGACAACCATCCGAAGAAAACGACGAAGGTGGCCCACCATTTGGAGATACGTAAGAATCAGGAGGGCAAGCCTATAAGAAGGATGTGCACCCTATGTTACAAGAAGATGAGGTAAACTGTCTCGCGACATTGTTCATGGTTAACTTAATGTTTCTTAGGCCCTTTTCCCCAATGCTACATACGTCTTTACCCAATGATCAGTTAGAAACAGACTTGAGACACACCCACCACGAACCTTCCTCTACGACAGCAACATCCCCAAGAGACACTCTTGCACCAGTATTCTAAGAGTTAACATATAACAGTATTCAGTCAGTGACCATTATATTTAACAGGATAGCCAGTGAATCAAAGACAGTTGTATTCAGAGTATTAAGTGGAACTCAGTGAACTTAAATACAGTTGTATTCTGAGTATTGAGTGGAATAAATAAGGTGAACTAAACCTCGCTCTTTACATTTATTATAATTCTCCACCTTGGACGCTAATAACGTTCAAGGCTCGCGATACCAACCGATCAGTTGTGCCTGACTGGTCGCTAGTTTGTTGTGTGTCGCATCATCCCTCCGAATATTACTTAATAAGACATAAATGTCTCTCAACGGAAAAGGAACCTCGGTAGACTTTTCTATTTCATTCTCCAAGCCACGTCGCCACTCGCGGACTGATTCTTCACTTGTTATGGCTTTATCCGATCCAAGTGGCGCGCTGCCTGGTCAGCATGATCGCACCCGCCCTCTGTCTCTTGTGTACCCTTCTGAGGGCTCGTTTTTTCGTTGATCATTCTTAGCCTTTTTCTTTTGTTTGTGATCAGCTCAGCCGTTTTGCTCGTTAAGATTTTGCATATTTCTAGGTTAGGGTGTATAATCTTTATATTTTTGCTCGAACTCTGTCAAGAGGATAACCTCTTCTTCTGACCATAGCCTACTGATATGGTCTCGACTCAGGGAAGTCACTCAGTGTCTGTCACTTCCCTTCTTTTTCTATTGCGAACGGCAGGGTGCGCATACCGTTCGTGAGTCGATAGCCCTCTCTGAGTCCCGAAGCTCATGGGGCAAGCATCACATTTAAATAAACCTTCACTACTTTGCGTTGAGCCTTTACACCATGATATGTGGCATCTTGCCCAAGGAGCTTAGGGAACTGCTTATCGCAAGTAACACATTCCCATTGGATGGGGGTTACTAAATGATGTTCTTTGAGGTGCTTGTCTACGTCTGTTAAGTTCAGGAAGAAAAAGTGGGCTTCCTTTTTCTCGCAGACTGGGCAAGCTATTTTGTCCCCCACCAATGGGACCATAACTTTGAATACTGATTCGGAGTTCGTGGTCGTGCATACGTTATCAAGCGTGGTCCCCTCCAAAGCGGATGAATCCGCTACAACGCTTCCGGGACCGAGAAGCGCTGCGTCCGAGATTGCATTGCTATTATTAATAATTGCAGAACATGAATTTTGAATTCTGTACCAACATCCAATCATTCCGTTATCCAATAAAAGCCAGTCCGTCAACAGATTCCCATCGAAGGAACGTATTCCTTTGTTTAGATGTTTAAGTTTCATAACTTCACTGTAAGAACCGTTATATCGGAAAGTCGATTTATAATTGGAACATAATTTGTCTTTCGCTCTTTGTCGCCATACTCCGTTTAACCATGAACGTCGCGTGCGGGCGACAAATCCCCACGCTGACACGGCGCACATGTTACCGGCGGTACCACGGTGAGGTAGATGAACGACTTCAGCAGGGGAGACCGAAGTCTCTCCTGCCCCCGAGTAACCATGATTCTCCAAGGAACCCATAGCGCGACCGTTAAATAGCTGCGCGCTGCTTACACCCAAACTGTGGAACCCCGAAAACGAGGCCCATACTTCCGAGGTACCCACTCCTAGGGATTTGCAACTAATATTTGCCTTGAAATGGATAAATCAATTAACACGTCAAATAGATAATAAATAAATACACAAATATAGTTAATTAATAAATAGTAGACGTTATCTTTTTTAAAAAATAAATAAATAACCTATAAATAAATAATTTGAGATTTGTCATTCGATAAAAGATTGTTGTCCGAATTCATTTATGTCGGAATATAAAAGGATAAATAAATAACATACACGAATAAAATAATTTAGATAATAAAATAAAATGAGTTCCCTGAGACCCATCTAAAAATTTATTACATATCTCAATGGAGCTTCACAAGGCGTTCGTCACAATTGTCTTGGTTTCACTTTCAGTAATCCCCATATGTTTTATGTTTATTTCTGTATTCGGCGTTATCGCCCCTCTACTGCCCAGGACCACGAATAAAACCTCTCCATCGTAGATAGTTTAGGCGTGGGAAGTATTTACTTGTCGATCTTTTCTTTTTCCACTTTAAGGAGGTAATCTTTATTCTCGTAGCGGATGGTGACGTCGACCACAAGATTCCGTTCCTCGTTTTTAACTACGAGGTCCGGCTTGAGCAGATTGCCCCCTACTCTCAATGTTGGTTCGACAAATACTTCGTTATTTCTCATTAGCTTGTCGGCAAGGATTGATTTCACCTCATCGTACCACTCAATCCTTAGGCCTTTGGGGTATTGGCTCCGCACTAAGATGTGTCCGAGGGTTTCCGGTTGGGCACGATATCTTCTACAAGCTACGTCTACTTATTTGTCGGCCCGTGCCAATACAGCCCGCGTCCCAAAGGTGTTTGTCCCTAAGTCTTATGGCATCGATGAATCTCGAGGGCTTGAGCAGACTATATTTCTCAAGCTACACGTTGCCGGTTTTATTCCTTGAGAAGTCATTAACTCCATGGCCCTGATTTCTTAACTCCGACCATTGCTCCGACATGTGCTCGCTTCAATCTCTTTCTGGTCTTTTCTATGTCCTCAGAAGTGGCCGATCAATTGATTCTCAGGGAGTTCGCTATTTTCTTTAATTTCTTATCGCTCTCTTCATTAATCAGACTAGATGCTGCTGGATCGATCGAGTTCTTAAGATTTATCGCACATTTTTGGGGACCGAGTTCGATAATGTGTTCGAACCTCGATAAACCTAGTCTCCCATTAGCTTTTGGAGCATAGCATAGAAAAAACCAGTGGCTGTCGAAGGCACCAGATATAATGTGGCATTTATTTCTTGCCTGACTTCGCTATCCAACAGTTTTATCACACTGTCGCTTGGTGGATTTATCAGCAGATGGTAAATATATCGAGGGTAGATGTGCTTAATTAGTAGTTCAATTTTCTGGAATGGTTTCAGAGAGAGCGTCTCTTCTGACCACGCTCGAAATTTCTGGCACTATAATGCCACAATGGATACCCTTCCAAGTCTCCATTTTGGCGCCTAAATACTTGAAGGCCTCACCTGGATCAACAGTTAGTATGTTGGTATTTTCGAGGCTTATTCGTGGTTCTTTTACGAACCAGGTGTCCTTTTTCGCAACCACCTGGAAAGTTTGGCTTTTCTCTCCTGATATGGTCACTACTCCTAGGCCCTTCAAGTAATCATGGAGCATATCCCTTTGATGTTGTTCCTCCCTCTCATCTTCACCAAATAGAACAATGTCGTCAACGAAAGCCAGGAATGGTACTTTTCTCACATGACTGACATTAATGCCTCTGGTTTGCTCCTCTATTATTTCCAGCAGAGGTTCTAGGCATAGATTGAATAGCAGCGGCGACAGGGGGTCACCCTGCTTCACTCCTCTAAGGATCTTGATCTCGACCCCTATATTATCTATTATTTTGATTTTGGTCTTGTCCTCGTTACACATGCCTTCGATTAAATCCTAAAACATCCCCTAAATAAACATCCCCTAGTTGCGAGCATCCGTGTGATGTTGACCAAGGTGCCTGTCCAGGTCTGATGGCGTCATGAAGAAAAGGTGAACTTCCCTTTTCTCACAGACCGGGCAAGCAACCCTGCCACCCACCAGCGGCGCCATGATTCTAGGACCGAGAAGCGCTGCGTCCGAGGCTTCATTATTATTTTCATTGCCAAGTCGTCAACAGATACAAAAGGAACGGATTCCTTTATTTAAACATTAGGTGTTTCGATCTATTTATTCACGGTGCAAGACCGTTATCGACATGACGTCTTCCGCTCCTTCGTCGCCGCACCCCATTTAGCCATGGACGCCGCATCCGAGGGATCATTCCCCACGCCGACGCGACGTACATGTTACCAGCGGTACCACAGGGAGATAGGAGTGCGACTTGGGTATGAAAGTGTACGCACTGCGCGTGGATAGTTTATCTGGAAAGAGAAGGGACTTTTCTTTAAAAAAAATATACCCATAATTTCTACATAAAGGATATAAACTTATTTAATGGGTATAAAGAGTCTGATTAACGATTGAAAATAGCGAAAGAATAATATACAGTGATTAATAATTTAATTCAGTATGATATGTTTTGAAACATGCAAACACGTACAAGCCAACATCACATTCTTGGCATTGACAACGAGATTCTCGTCTTTTATCGTTTCTCGGACACCCAACACATCTTCGTGATCTATTTGTTCCTGTAGCTTCATAAAGTGAAGGAAATGTCTTCCGTTGAGTTTTGATGAGTGATTATTTCCGGATGTAATAGGACGTCGTATTAATTTCAGTTGAAATTTCTCAATTGATATTGTTCTGTTGGTTTTCAATTTGTACAAACAATATGAATTCCATAAACACATATCAATATAATGGAAGAAATATTCTTTTGTACCATTTCGTTGTTTTGCGAGTAAAATTTATAGTGCTGATGACCATGTCGATCCTGTATATAACATCTATCAATTTATTATAGTCGTGTACCCGAGATGGTTTCTGTAAAATTCTGTGTGCACTGTAGTGTTTTGATACATCCACAAATTCTTCTGTATGTATTGTTGAAACTATGAAAATTTCTTTTTTATCGTGCCATTTTATGGCTAATATATTTACTGACGAGCGAAAGGACACTTCTCCTTTTTGTAATTTTTCATTTCTGGTATTCCTTCTCTCTTCTCTTTTACAGTGCCACACGTATTTGTAAAATTTTTGTGTAATATATCAAATAATGCGGGTTTTGCGTACCAATTGTCGACGTAAAGGGTGTGGCCTTTACCTAAATATGGTTTTAGGAGGGACATTACAATACTTCCTGATTTACCGCAGTCCTTATGTTAGGACCCTGTGGTAGTACCAGCCTCAGTATAAATAAGAAAGTCTTGAATGTAACCTGTCTTGCAGTTACAAAGAACAAACGATTTTATTGCGTCACATCGTACATGCCGAATAGATAGGGCGTTAGGAGCAAAAGGGTTAATGTAACCTATTAGCAAAGTTGACCCAAAGTTTCGTTTGTACATTTTTTTTACATAATTTGTAAACTAACGATCGCCAGTCATATGTATAGGAAAAAATTGTCCACAACGTTGAGCCTTGCAACATATTTCAATATCATCCAAATCGTAGAAAAATTAACTTTCAGACAAGTTGCCCAAAACCACTAGTGTTGTTACACTTCTATATCGATACAAGTAACAAATAACTGACAAATGCCATCTCTTTCTCGAGGATCCAACACACTGCATATAAGCAGGTGTAGGTGTTCTTAGTAGCATATAAAAATGTATTATAGTTGCAATCGTAAATTATTTATCGTGGTGTATACATGTTCGCGGTTTTATTGAAATATTAATGCTGAAGAGGAAAATAGATGGTGCATACTCTACTTTGAATTCATTTTAAAAAATTATATAAGTAATGATTTGGATCAGATAAATCTTCATCAAAGTTGATCGACGATTAGACGTACTTTGGCTCTATGATTCTTCGCTAATTCTAACATGAACAGGTCAACTGAGAGTCCATGGCACTCTCACCGCGTCCTACAGATTACATAAAATTATGTAAGATATTTGTATTGCTTTGTAAAATAGCTCGAGCGATACAGTCCCATGCAATGCCTCGGACATTTCCATTTGAAACGCCTAAGCTGGACCATCTGGCTCGTTGTGACGTTAAACCAAATCGGACAGGCATAAGTCGGGATAATTGCCAGCAATTTGTGCAACAGAAGGCTACACTTCACGCAGAGATGCTTCGAGAAGAACGAACCATTATTTACTATAAAAGTCTTTTCTGATTTGTTGTACATTTGCGTTTTAATGTGCTGTGTAATCTGTAATTTGCAATACAAATATATACCGAGATATTTGACCATTTTCTTATGCGGAACGGATAGGGGCTATTTTTGGTGATAAGAAATTAGCGAGAATGTCGAGACACATCACGGTTGAAATTAAAATGTCTAGACATGCACACACCAAAAGGGATAGACTCGCACTTGCTAGTATTTATACGGAACTTTCAGTTACCACAGTAAACCATAATTCGATCGGAAACTTTCTGTGACTTGGAATTAATTTTTGACGTATACATTGCCGCCGCGTAAATCAGCTGGTCATCAGCAAATACCAACGCGCATAGGTTAAGATTGCTATTGAGATGGAAGAGGCTCAAAACACGACTAAAATACAAATTAAATAGGGTGGAGGTGTTGAACGTTGCAGCCCGCCATCCACCCCGAAGACGACATTATAGCTTGCGCCATCCAATGAAACACCTTCCGGAGATTATGGACCAAATCACCTGAACTAGATGTTTAAGGAAACCGTATCGTATCAGCTGTGTTACTGTATTTGACCCGGAAGCCAAATTGCTGGCTGGGAAGAATGGAAGCCTCTTTACAATGAAACAGTATGAGTCTCTGTGCCACACTCTCAAAGACCTTACTAATGGATACTCTGCAAACAGCAAACTCATTGATCTGTACCTGGCTGGATTTGATTTGCTCTTAGCCTTTCCTAGCAAAAAAAACCATTTTCCGTATCTTCCATATCTTAAAAAAATACGCAGGTTCAAGAGATCTATGAAGATCAAGGTGAAAAGGAATGTGTATCTTTGCGGGAGCTATATTGGTATTGCGTTGAAGATATCGAAGCCAGATAACCTTTTCCCATTCAGAAACATATATTGAATCGTTAATGAATCTACCCGTGCGAAATAATTCCCTGTGACATCGGAGCCGGAGCGGTTACTAGCCCTGTTTCCTTGGGTGAAGGTGCAGACATTGTTCCAGCGGCCCCGACTCAACGAAGGTCTGAATCTTCAAGGTTATGAAATTTGGGATCTGAGAAACCATCACACACATTTCGGCGCACACATTCAAAATTTGTACCCAGTGGTCTTGCGGGATTCACGAAACATACCGCGCGATAGAAAGAAGACCGGACAAAGAATGCTTCCCTGCATACAAATAACAAGTGCTATTGTAACGAGTGATAAAAGTTTAACAAGTTTAAAGTGATGAAATAGCACGCGAGCACAATGGAAATTAAAGATCTGTATAGAGAACAGTTTATAATGTGAAAGGAAGTCACTTTGCACAATTCTGAATAACAGAAGCACGTGTTGCGTACACGTTTATTCTTGGCGTCTCATCGCGTTACTATTAAGTATGGGGAGCCGGCGGCAACGGAGACGTCATGATCTCAACTTGTTTGTCGGCTTGGTACCAGTAATCAATGCATCTTCTACCCTGTCGCACTAAGCCAGGAGGATATTCAACTATGGAAGACGGCGAGAATCGTCTGAAGAAAATTTGAGGACAAAGATCGCGAGGTTAGCCCTTTTGCCTAGCACTCGTCTAACTTGCGGAAACATGCTTTTGGAATCTTTAATTCTTTGGATCCAGAGAACTCGTGAATCCGTCAGGGGCCTTCCTGATACGCCTCTTTATGGCTCTATAGCACTTGCCGTGTTCCATGAACGATGCGATAAAGTAACATAGTGTGCCGAAGCGCTTCTCCAGCCGATTTAAGATGCGAGAGATTCTGTGTTTGTCATGTAACATACCTCAGAAGCGGGAATAAAGATATCTCTCAACGCAATTGAAATCCCATGTGAGAGCTGGAACGGAGGTTTCTAGGGCCGAAAGAATATTATTATTTATGGTCTGGAGGACGATCTCTACTTCTTGAACGTTGTCTTAGTGTTCTTATCCTCGTGGACAGAGATATCAAATTCTGGCAGCTTGGTACAGAAAAATATCCAGCTTTTTCGAGAGTATCAAATCCAAGAACGACTGCGCCTTAACAAATCAAATGCCATCAAAATCAGTGTCACTGAACTGGAGGATCAGATCCACCTGTTACTCGTTAAACCAGTGTCACAGGTTCTCGTATCTGTCATTATTTAACGTGCTGCACCAGGGAACGTGTCTCGCGTTATAACCACCACCGAGGATAAAACAATTGTATCGCACAGATAGAGTTTTTCGAAAAGCGCGTCTCATTCTTCGGCAAAGACGTTGTGACAAGACACAAGCTTTGGAGCCTGCAACGAAAATAGAATATATGAAAAGAATAGGACGAAGTAATAAACTTCGTATGCTTAGGATATAACACAGCAATACACGATGCAACCAGTTTTTTACCTTTTGAACTAACCTTTGGGCGAAAAGCTAACCTCCCATCCTCAATATCCAGAACCCCCAACTACACATATGAAGAAATGTTTACACTATGGCAAAAACAATTAGAGAAATACAAAACACTAGCTAGACAGTCACTCGAAAAAAGTAGAAAACGCTACATGCGAGACGAACAAAGAAAAATCATTAAGACACAAACGGTATTTAAAGAGGGAGACGCTGTTCTTGTACATAATGATCACAAAGCAGATAAATTGGACGACGAATGGTTAGGTCCTTACCACATCGAAAAGGCTATGACTCCTTATTACGAAATTCTAATCAATAACCAAATTAAAAAGATACATGGTAACAGAATTAAACCATACTTTTCAGGGCGCTCATCTCGTGCACAACCTTCGTGCTAGGATTGGAATTAATACCAATCGAAAGTGACGCCATTTTCCACGAGAAAATATCTAGAGGCTATTTGTATAATGAAAAAGTTAACGTATATATAGGAATAGATGTAAACGACATATTTAACTACATCGATACATTAGGAGAACATATAACAGAGACCCAAAAACATTGTACCACCTCATGTCAAATAGAACCAGAGATACTTTCCTTAACCAACAAATTTAATAACATCAAAACACTAGGAACACATTTGAGATTATTAACTCGTTCCAAAGTTAAGAGAGGATTAATAAACGCTATAGGTTCAATTAGCAAAACACTTTTCGGAACCTTAGATTCTGACGATTTACAATTGATAAACCAGAATATCGACAAACTATTTAGCGAAAGAAACGAATTAAAAACCATTGTGGCTAATCAAACCGCTCTAATTAGGAAAATCCTAAACACCGACAGCCTAAAACAATTTGAAAAAGTAAATCAAGTAAACAGGCAAGAACTTCTAGTAGTCAAGATTATTTCCATGGAAAGCGCTTTGTCAGATCTACACTTTCAACTCGATGAAATACTTAATTTAGTTTTACTAGGAAAACAAGGAATTATTAGCCCCCAGATCATGGATCATCACACTTTCTTAGAACAATACGCTAAAGCTTTAGGAGATCACATTGTGAATAAAGGATTTTTACCAGAAGAAAATAATTTCCAAATCATTTTAGACATCTCTACACTCACACTGTTTGTCCAAAACGAAAAGATCTTCTTTAAAATTTCAATTCCAACGTTAATTGACTCAGAATGGGAAATAGAACAGGTATACTCCATACTGACTCAAAAGAATGGAGCATTTCTCGCCCCATTAGTCGAACATCCGATATTTTTCACCTCAGGATTAACTTATATGAATGTAGATCAGATGTATCTGGACAAGCAATGTCGAATCAAACACGAATTGTATATTTGCAAACAAACTCAACCCATACATGATAGACGTCCAAAACACGATTGCGCATCTGGAATAATTAGTGTAGACAGTACCATGAGATTTTGTAAATTCACAGTCTATAAGATCGTAGAAATAACTTTTATACCACTCAAAAGCGAAAATCACTACATAGCTGCACCAGAAAAACCAATAAAACTCAATATATTCTCTAAAGAAGGACATCAAATTGTTAAATTGAAGCAACCCTCTCTGTTGAAAACTAAAATAACTGTAGACATATTGTATGGAGACAACCGTATGAGAATCAGTGGTAACCCCAAGAGCGTTTTTTACGATATTAAGACCAAAATGATAAATATAACTGATAATGTAGACTTATTCTTAATGCTTGACACCTTAGAAAAAACTCTTAAAATAATAAGCAACCTAAACGGCTATACTGATACCCTGAATCAAATAGAAAATAGAGCCAATCAATTAACTTTTTCTCACAGAATAACACGAATTAAAACTTGGGGTCTCACTACGTTGCCGGTAATAGGATATATATCCATTGAACTCATATGCTTGTATCTGCTCAATAAGATAGGACTGTCAAAATTATGTATTCACATATTTTGCTGCAAAGTTAAGAAAACATCGTTAATAATACACCCAACATTAGTCCTGCAACACCTTCCGTCCCTATAAACATTTAAGCACCGATATCACCTGTGCAACCAGGAACAGAAAAGAAATCAAGAGTAAGTTTTGAATTATCAACACCGCCCAAGGAAAAATTCCATCCATCGATTTTAAAGAAACGCAAGAACTTAGAGGACTAAGTTCACTCTACGAAGGGGGGAGTATAACGACCACCCAAGAGGCAGGTGTAACGACCACCCAAAAGGCAGGCATCCACTTACATCGGATATGTCGATAACACCTAGTATTGTGATAACTAAGAGAGAAGACAATAGCCAGACCCCCACCCATAAGATATGAGTCATAATAAAGAAATAAAAACCCCGGTCCTTTAGTCAGTAACCTCAGTTTGTAAACTGCAGCTAATAAAGCATATGAATGGGCAAATGCTCATTCTCCTACTTAAAAAACCTCATTTTCTTTATTATTACGTGACAGCACATTGGGTACGTCGGTGTTGCGCTTTGACGGCGTAGCGCTTTGTATCACGAAGCCGTTGGAAAGTTCTGTGAAACGTGCCGCCACATATCTATAATATATGTAAATAATCTCATGTCCAATATATTATTCACGATTGAAACATTTAAATGTTACTGTTTTGTCGACCATTAGCGGAGAGACGCTATCTCAAGGAAGCGCGTCAACGGGAGTCGTAAATTCCCGTTACGATAATATGATCAACGCCACGAAATTGATCGATCCCCTATTTCGTTGAAGATAATAGAGCTAGTCGAATGGATTATAACGCCGAGGTAACAGGTTATAATGTACTCTTTGTTCCAACAACAGTTGTAGACAAGATATTTACGCTCGTTGCATATATATATGTTGGGTTATCATTAGAGTTAGGGGCGTATATCTGCGGGATGTGGTCCGGGCGTTTCTCCGGGACCGGAGTATCGTCTACACCGTCCGGGGCGGAGGGGTGACCAGGAGGGCTGTACACCGCGGGGTCCCGCAAGGTTCGGTGTTGGGCTCGTTGCTGTGGAACATCGCGTATGACGCAGTGCTTCGGACGCCGATGCCTCCCAACTCGGCACTGGCGTGCTACGCCGACAACACGTCGGTGCTGGTCTGGGGTACGGCATGGGGTAGAACCGTCCGCCTGGAGGAGCTGGCAGTGGCCTGCGTGGTCGCCGAAATCAAGGGATTGGGACTGAGGGTGTCCCCTGAGAAGTCCGAGGCAATGTGGTTTTGCCGCAAGGCCGATCACGGGACGCCTCCAGCGGGTTACCGCCTGAGGTTGGAAGGGACTGATATCGGGGTCGGAACGAGCATAAAGTATCTGGGCCTGACCCTCGACAGCCACTGTACCTTCGGCGCTCACTTCGAGCGCCTGACGCCGCCTGTTGAGGCGACGGCGAACGCCCTAGGACGTCTGCTGCCTCGGCTGGGCGGGTCCGACGTCGGAGTGCACCGGCTGTACGCCGGCGTGGTGCGATCGAGGCTCCTCTACGGAGCTCCGGTCTGGGCGGAGGACCTGATGACCAACCGTCGCAGTCTCCTAGTGGTCAGGAGGCTGCACAGGACGGTGGCCATCAGGGTAGTGAGGGGCTTCTGCACCATTTTGGCGGCGGCAGCGGCGGTGCTCGCCGGGTTTCCCCCGTTCGTAATTGCACATATGTTTTTGATAATAAAAACAATTCTTATGTTACGTAACATTCGTTAGACGTTAGTTAAATGCCAAAACATAACAATATCATCATAATATGTAATATGTAAAACTTTCCAACCAGCATAATCACGTACAATCGAAAATACGTCGTGCACAATATACTAACGTAACGGCAGACCATGAAAAATTGTTAAAATTATAAACTAGTCGTTATATTCATTGAAAGGGGTTAAACCTGAAAATCTTAGCCTAAATATTATTTTACCAATTATATTTAAGTGTATTACATTTTACATCTAATGGGATAATGGTTCCATTTTATTTGAACTTTATTGATTCTATACTTTTTCTCTGTTAATTCCCATATAATGTTTTATATCAATAACTGTGACTGGAATATTAGTAGGTATGTCCTCAGTCGATTCTCTGATCAAAACAGGTCTTTGAAACATAATAAACATTTCAAAGCCAGTTTTCATCTTAAAACCTTTCTACCATAAAATGTTCTTGTACATGAAATGTGATACATCATAGCGAATGGATAGGTTTAGATTTTAATACCATCATATTTCAACTTTTACTGAAAATATTTTGAATATGCATATAGTATCGGGGAAAAGGGCCTAAGAAACATCGAGTTAACCATGAACAATGTCGCGAGAGCCAAGACGCCGTCGGGTCCATCAATGTGTCGTCGGTCTTTTCAATTGTATAGTTTTGTAGAAAAGGCCTAAGTGACCCTGGCAACGAGCGTCTGCGGAACACGTGTGTAGTGGGCCTAGGAAAAGACAAAGGGATGCTAGAACGGCCAGAATGTTAGTTGAGAGGACGCAGTGTGAGTTGAGAAGTCGCGGAGTGTGAATGGAGAAGTCAGAGAGTGTAAGTGGAGGAGCCGGAGAGTATGATAATAAGACGTACGACGAGATTGTAATCAGTTTTTTGTATTGAGTATCGCCTATTAAACTAAACTAAGCTCTAAATAAAACATCATTACTTGTTCTTACTCTAAGATCCATATAAGTTACCACATATTTTGGGGGGCTCGTTCGGGATTTAGAGTGCCAAGTGACAAGTGAAGGGTTTAAGTGACTGGTTTTCGTTAAAGTGATATCTCAGAACAATGTCTGGCTACAATACAGGAGAAGCAGGTTTGACTGACGAGCAGGTGGCCCAGATGCAAATATCTCAGCTAAAAGACGAACTGAGAAGACGACAGCTGAGACTAGCGGGCAGAAAACGCAAGCTGGTAGTGTTACGTTTTTGTTTGATTTGTTTTGATTGTGTTGCCGTTAATTTTTAAATTTAGATTAAATGGTAGCGCTGTCTGATGTTTAATGCGATTGGCAATTAGACTTCACGTTTCGGCTAACCTGCTACGCGCAGAAGTACTGGCACGGGAGAGGATTAAGGTTGGTGAAAATAAATGTTCGCTTAATTCTATTACATTATTAGACAAATATTTTCCACAACAAATGTTTATTCTAATTCTAATTGGGTATTGACAGAATTGTCGTTGAGATTTCGAATACTCCAAGTTACAATCGTTTGCGACACGTTTTCACTCTTATTAATTACAAGATTTTAATTTAATTGATTTACAATAATTTATAATTTGACAAATACTAACACGTCGATTAACAAAACTGACAAGAACTGGGAACTAATGAAACAAAGAACTAAAAGCTAAAGAACTAAAAGCTAAAGAACTAAAGGACTAAAGACCTTAAGAACAAAGAGCAAAAAACTAAAAGCTAAAGGAACTAAGAGTTGAAAAACTAAGGAACTAGAGAATTGAAAGGCAAAGGAACTGAGAAATTAAGAGCTAAAGGAATTGAGAACTAATCGCTATGAACGAAGAAATTACTTGCCAAGAATTGGGGAACTGATCGACCAAGGAATTAATCACCAAGAAATGAGGAACTAATCACACAGAACTGAGGAATTAACTACTCTGAACTAAGGAATTATCTCTCCGTCTATCTCTGAGTGTCTTCTATGTCGCTACGCTTATTCATAATTAGGTCTACCATGGAGGAGTCGTCGTGTGGCGGGTTATTCCGTGGGGGTTGTGAGACTCGAATTTGGTTTCTATACAAATTGTTAAATTTTATTTGAATCTCAAATTGAAACGCTCACTCGCGCTATTGGTAGTTTTAGTCTACGTTACGGCGCGTGCGCAGCGCGGGACGTGACAGTAGCGCTGCTTGCTGCGTTACGCTTAGAACGGGAACACGGTGCGCAAGAAGACGATCCAGATGATAACAACGACGACGATTTAGAAGAAGACGACGACGACGATGAGATTGGAGTGGTTGGGGATCGTTTAGACGTTAACGGTTCAGGAAATCGCAATCTCAATAATCAAGACGGCGGAGTTCGGGTAACTCCAGCGATAAGACGATCGAGGCAAGACAAGCATAAGTGTACAGTGTTAACGCTAAAAGGCGTAGAGGACTCGCTACAGAAATTCAGCGGGGATGATCTGCTGAGTATAAATCGGTGGATCGAGGACTTCGAAGAAATGGCAGATGTGTGTGGTTGGTCAGACATGCACATGGTAGTTTTCGCGAAGAAACTGCTCACAAGCTCCGCTCAAGCTTTCGTGCGACAAGAACGAGGCATGAAGTGCTGGGCGAAGCTAAGAAAGGCGCTGAAAGACGAATTTGAGCATGTAGTAAGTGACCAGCAGATACATCGGGAGTTAGCGCGTAGAACGAAGAGACCAGATGAGAGTCTACAGCAATACATGCATAGTATGCGTAAGATTGCGGGACAAGCAAGAGTCGATATACAGTCGCAAATTGGCTATATTATTCAAGGTATTCCTGACGAGGTCATAAATAAGGCTATGTTATACGGAGCTAGGAACATGCAAGAGCTGAAAGAACGTTTTAAGCAGTACGAAGCGATGAAAAGAGATATGAAGGCGGAAACAAAATTTGGGAAACGCAAGGATAATATGGGAAGACGATCAGAAGTGCGAAATCAGTCAAGGCAAACAGTTAGTGACAAAAGAGGATGTTTCAGTTGTGGCAGTGCGGATCATTTAAGTGCTAAGTGTCCGGAGAAAAAAAAAGGTGCTAAGTGCTTTAAATGCAACGAATTTGGACATATGGCGGCGAAGTGTACAGCGCGACCAAAAAAGACTGACTTCATTTCAAGACCCGAGAAGAAGGAATACGAGAAAGAAGTGTCGATAGATGACTGTAAATTTATATCGGTAGTGGATACGGATAGCGATCTCACACTTATACGATCAGACGAGTATGCGAAGTTAGGATTACCATCTCTAGGTAATTGTAAGCTTAATTTTGAAGGTTTGGGTTCGACTGACAATGAGACCTGGGGCGAGTTTAAAAAAGTAATGTCGGTCGATGGGTATGAATTTCCGGTCACGTTGCATGTTGTCTCGAATAAGATAATGGCAAGACACAGCCTGCTGTTAGGTACTGATTTCTTTGATCAGGCAGAGTTACGGGTTAAACGGGGCGAGGTGACCTTTTTACAACTTGACGATCAGACTGGCGGTACGCAGACGCGCAGGATATATTGAGAGTTAACACAGTAGAATAGACTGATGAAATAGATGTATCACATGTAGGACTTCCGATTTGGACGCAGGCGAAGGCAACACGTGGGTAGTGAGCGCTGTGAAAAGTGAAAAAGTGAAAAGTGAAGGGGAAAAAGGAGGAAGAAGAGAAAGGGGAAAGAAGAAAGGAAAGAAAAGGGTGAAAGCCCAAAGAGAGGGTATAAAAAGTATAAAAAAGTGACAAAGAAGACAGGAGAAAGTGTGAAACACATGAAGATGGAGAAGATAGAGAGGGAGTTGGAGGTGATAGTGGAGATGGTAGAGGAGATGAGAAGGGAAAGTTAAGGGGAGAGAGAAAGATGGAAAAAGGGACGAGAAGAAGAGAGGGAAAGGTGGAAGAAGGAGAGAGAGAGGAAGAGAGGAAAAGATGGAAAATGGAGAGAGAGGAAGAGAGGAAAAGATGGGAAACGGAGAGAGAGGAAGAGAGAGAGGTGGAGGAAGGAGACGGAGGCAGAAAGAGAAAGAAGGGATAGTGAGTGGGAAAGATGGAAAAGAGAGAAGAAAGAGTTAGAGGACAGAATCAGGAGGTTCGAGGAGGAGCAGGACAGGGCAGAAAGGGAGAGAAGAAAGAGGAATATTGTAATAAAAGGCGAGGAATGGCGGGAAGAAAGCAACAATGGGACGGTGACAGAGTTCATAAAGGAAAATATGAGGTTAGAAGTAGAAGTAGAAAGGACACTGAAGGTAAGGGTGGGAAAAAAGAACACGATAGTAATTGCGACGTTGAAATCATGGGAGGAGAAGACGAAGGTAATGAGAGAGAAAGGTAAATTGGGGAAGGGGATCTACATAGATAACAATCTAACGAAGAAAGAAAGAGAAATACAACAAAGGTTAAGAAGAATTGCTACAGCAAGAAGGGCGAGGGGGGAACACGTTAAAGTAGGTTATAGAAGCTGAAAATAGAAGACAAATGGTATAGGTGGAATGAAAGCGAGGAGAGACTTGAAGAAGAAGGAAGGAGAGAGGCGAGAGGATGAGATAAGGAGAAAGAAAAGGTGGGGACATAAAGGGGGTGAAAATGTGCTTCTGGAACGTAGCAGGGATAATGAACAAGGACAAAGAGGTATGGGAATATTTGAGGACTTTTGACGTATCGGCCTCACGGAAACATGGACAGAGGAAAGCAAATGGGAAAGGGTAAAACTAAAATGGGATAGACTACCCAAGGAATACGACTGGAAATGCAGGGCAGCAAGGAGAGAAAGGAAAAAGGGAAGGGCAAAAGGGGGTATAATAACAGGCGTAAACAAAAACCTGAGGGAAATAGAGTATAAGGAAATAAGTGACGACATTGTAGAGAGAAAAATAAGGTACAAGAAGAGGGCCTACAGAATAGTGGTGGTTTACAATCGAGACACGAAAAAGACATCAAAGATCAAAAGACAAAACAATAAATACGGAAGGAAGAACGCTGTTAAGGTTGCTGGATGAAAGAGGCTGGACGATAATTAATGGTCGAGACAAATTTGGAGATGAGTGGACCTATGTGGGGGAAAGGGGAAAATCAGTGATAGACTACGTGATTGGCAATCAGGAAGCGATAGAAGAAATAACAGACATGAAGGTAGGAAAAAGAGTAGAGTCAGACCATATGCCGTTGGAAATAGAAATAGAGGGACCAGAGTGGCAAAGAGATGAGGAAAGAAAGGCAGAAGACTTCTCTTCTGTGGCGGGACCCGTAGCACGAAGACCGCGAAGACTAGCGCCGTCTGAGAAAAAGGAAGTGGACGATTTGATGGAGTTGCGGAGAAACGAAGGCGTCATCAAAGCATCAGACTCGGAGTATGCAAGTCCTATAGTTGTAGTCCGAAAGAAAGATGGCTCCATCAGGGTCTGTGTCGACTTTCGCGAGCTACGTGGGGACGCAAGAGGAAGATCGCCGCAACTCAAGAAGAGAATCGGAGAAATTACAATAAAAGAAGAAGCAATGCGAAACAGTACCGAAGGGGGGATTTAGTGGCCATAAAGAGAACCAAGTTCGGCTCAGGGTTAAGGAGGTATTCTGGTCTAGAAATTTGAAAAAATCGATTTTTTTTCATATTTCCAAAGTTTAGACATTCAAGAATATGCTCTTAAAAGGATTGTTCAAAATTTCAATTATTTTATGAGTTACAGCCATTTTTGTGACGCAGCATCTGCTCCGATCCGACCGGGACCAATGTGCAATAAACGGTAGACGCTGCCCGAGTACCTACGTATGAAAACCCTCATAAAATCATTACTGTATTTTATACCTTTTTTAACGTATTCTTAATTTAAGGCCAAAAAAACGTATTTTGTCGGAATTTTTCGTCTTAGTACTTATTTCAAGTTAGTTTTTTGCCAGCCTTCAAGCAACATTACGTGTTAACTCTGACAACGTTTTATAAATATTTAAAGTAAAAATTGTTTTATATATTGAGATTTTACAGTAAAATGGATAGAAAGCATTCAAAATTCTGCTCTAAACGAGCATGCAGAGTGAAGAAGGGAAGATTTTCGGGTAATCAATTTAATCAAGAAGATACCAGTTTCGCTAGTGCATCTGCAGCAAAACTGAGAAGTTCGCAAGATGAAGAAGTTTTAATTAATAACAATTACGGCTATTGTATTTTAGAATTTTTCTCTGTTTTTACCACACTTCGGAGAATAAGTATGTTGAAGTAGAGGAAGGTTTCTTGTATGGAGCAGGAATCGCCGATTAAAAATATGTAAGTATGGTGTACCATTCTATGAGTAAAATTGCCGGAAACTTGTCTCAAAACTTTAAACGTGTTTTTCTCGAAACTACTTTTTTCGAGTTGGCGTGCACGATATCTCAAGTTCTAATGAACCGATTTATTTTAAATTTGGTCTGAATATTCCTTATATACTCCTCTATCGTCCGGACCACGCTCAGCTCAAAATCTTTAATATTACTATTTTTTTCGGAATTGTCAAAAAAACGTGCGAAATAAGAAATTTTTTTAAACGGCCGCCATTTTGTGAAAAAATGTCGTATTGACTTTTCCAAGGTTCAGACAATAGCGGCATCCATACTAATTAAGAATCCGTTCGCATTTTTTGTTTCAGATGACCAGAAGGGTTGATATCATGCACGCCACGACACCCCATTTTTTTGGCAGCACCCACTTTGCCAGCTCATAACTTTTTAAATATTGAGTTTTTTTCAGTGAATTTTACGTAATCTCGAAATATCAATAAACAAATGCTAAAAAGATGGATAGCAAAGATATTTTTTGTTTCGCTTGTACAGTGCTTCAAAAATCGCCCGAAATTCATGCCTCTAGACAAGAATACCCCCTTAAGACTCGGAGGAAGATTTTTGGGTCCATACCGGGTATTGCGAACAATGCGGAATGACCGCTACACTGTGGAGAAAGAGTTCTGCCCGAGCAGCCGAGCTGAGAGGATGTGAAGCAGCGGTGGTATAGTGCGTCATAAAAGTGCGGAAAGTGACTAAAATAAATACACGAACGGCTACGCCCATAGCTAAATGTTGGAAACCTGCGTTTTCCATTAAGAAGACTATAAAGAAAAACAAAATGAAAGTTACACCAATAAAGATAATTAATAAAGACGAACAATATTATATAAACAAAACAACAGACACAACAAAGCCAAGTCAACAAATAAATCAAGATCAGGACTGCTCAGATACAACTGAAGTGGAAATGGAAACGAACAAAGAAACAACACAACAGGATGGAAGCTGGAAGGTGGCGACCTATAATAAAAAAAGAAAAATTATAGGTAATATAGAATCAGAAAAGCAGCGATGGCTGCAAGAATTACCATTAAGAAATTCCTTCAGCTCGCTAACGGAAGAAATTGACAATGACCCAACAAGCAAAACTATAACTCAACCAACACACGTTACAAAACCACCACCAATATTTGTCGAAGCGCAAATAATAGACCCGCTTATCGATAGATTAAACAACATAGCTGGGAAGAAAAATTACACAATGAAACAAGTAAAACTGAAACAGGTAAAAATCCAAACAAACTCCCCAGAAAGCTATAGAAAAGTAATAAAAGAACTTAAGGAGAAAAATGCCATATACCACACGTACCAGCTCAAAACAGAAAGAAGCTACAAAGTAGTGATAAGAGGACTACATCCAAAAACCAACTTAGAAAAATTAAGTGAAGAACTAAAAAAAATAGGACACATAACAAGAAAAATCAATAATATGACCAGGTATGACACCAAACAACCACTACCATTATTCCTAATCGAACTAGAACCGGGAACTAACAACAAAGCAATATACGAGGTCAAAAAAATCCTAAACACTATAGTAACAGTGGAACCACCACGCTACAAAAAAGAAATACCTCAATGCATGCGATGCCAACAATACGGACACACAAAAAACTATTGCAATAGAAGCCCAGCATGTGTTAAATGTGCAAAAAACCATTTAACAAAACACTGCCCATACACAGGAAAAATCGAGGAAGTTAGATGTTACAATTGTAACGGAAACCACCCAGCCAGCTATAAAGGATGTGAAATCAGGAAACGACTACAACGTAAACTGTTTCCACCACTTCGCAATAGATCAGTTGATAACTACCAACAACAACAAAATACAACGGAAAACAAAGCAACATTGAAAACTCAAAATGAAATAAAATCTACAACCAGAAACACAGACATCCAAGTAAACCGAAGTTACGCGCAAGTAACACAAAATATCAGACAAGAAACGCCCATTAACAATCAGAGTCGAAGCAACAACACCGACGACACTACAGAAATCAAAGAACTACTAAAACAATCAATTAAAAATATTGATATACTTAAAAAAACGATAATCGAACAAAACGCAACCCTTAGACAGCAAACGGAACAAACAACACTTATGCTACAACTACTCACAAACATGCTGAGCAAAAAATAAGAAATAAAAATGGACACGCTTAAAATAACAGCCTGGAACCCTAACGGCCTACAACAAAGGGCCCTAGAAACCAAAACATACCTGTACAGTAACAACATAGATATACTACTCGTATCAGAAACGCACTTTACTACAAAAAGCTATTTAAAAATTCCGTACTACACCATTTATGACACCAAGCATTCCTCAGGAAAAGCACACGGAGGGACCGCAGTAATAATAAAAAGCGACATTAAACATCACCTACACAGCCAAGTCAGTAAGGAACATATACAAGCAACCACCGTCACAGTACAAACTAGCAGCAACCATTTTGAGTTGTCAGCAGTATACGTACCGCCGAGAAACGAAATTACACATCAAAAGTGGGAAGAGTACTTTCAACAATTAGGTGATAAGTTTATCGCAGCAGGAGACTGCAATGCAAAGCACACAATATGGGGATCAAGAATCACTACACCTCGAGGTAAAACCTTGGAAACATACATTAGAAACAATAACCTCAATATATTATCCACAGGAAGACCGACATACTGGCCGAGAGACCTGAGCAAAACACCTGACCTACTTGATTTTGCAGTTACAAAGGGACTAAACGCAAATAAACTAAATATAGCACCCAGCCTCGAGCTTAGCTCCGATCATACACCCATAATAATTACATACAGAAACAAACCAATACTTTATAACAATTCCGAGACACTATGCAATAAAACCACCAATTGGCAAACATTTAAAGAAATAATTGAGAGCAAAATTAACTGCAACATCCCATTGATAACACCTGAACACATCGAACAAGCAGTAACAACACTTACAGAAACTATTTAGGAAGCAGCATGGGCAACCACCATACCTGAATCAACAAATAGACAAACAAAAATCATTCCGCCAGACATCCTCGAAAAAATCAGAGAAAAAAGAAAAGCGAAAGTAAAATGGCAAAAACATAGAACAAAAGAAAACAAAAAACACCTAAACAAACTTGCAAAAGAAATAAAAAACAAAATAAAAAAACACAACAACAACGAGTTCACAAAATTCATAGAGTCACTATCCGCACACGAGAACACCAACTACTCCCCACGGAAAACAATAAAAAAAATAAAGAAGCCAATAAAACTAGTCCCAGCAATCAGAAAAGCAGATAACACATGGGCAAGAAGCAATGAAGAACAAGCGGAAGAATTTGCCAACCACCTAAGCAACACATTCACACCCCATAATATCAATAACAGCAACCTCAATTGTCATACCGACGAGGATGCAGTAACCACTAGTACCTCAACCGACAAACACTACATCATACCTAAAACAACAGAACAGGAAATTAGAAACATAATCGAAAAAACAAAAAACAATAAAGCACCAGGAATCGACCTAATCAATGGTAAAATCCTAAAAAACCTACCTCCAAAAGCGGTACGACTAATCACAATAATTTACAATGCAATATTAAGAATCCAATACTATCCTAAACTATGGAAACTAGCACAGATCAAAGTGCTACCTAAGCCAGGCAAAGACACACACCAAACAGCATCATACAGACCAATTTCACTACTTCTTGTACTATCCAAAATACTAGAAAAAATAATTTACGCCCGCTTAAAACAAATAACAGATAAGGAAAAACTGATACCAGATCACCAATTTGGATTCAGAAACAAACACTCCACGATAGAGCAAATGCACAGACTCATTAATGAAATAATACTAGCATTAGAAAACAAACAATACTGCACAGCCCTCTTTATAGACATTGAGAAAGCATTTGACAAAATAAACTACGAAAGCCTACTTCAATCAATCAGAAAACAATTCCCGAAGCAGATATACCATTTAATAAAATCTTACTTAAGCAGTAGAACCTTCGTAGTAAAAATTAAGGACACATACTCTGAAGTTAAAGACATCAAGGCAGGGGTTCCGCAAGGAAGCGTCTTAGGACCAATACTATACACACTATACATGGCCAACATACCAACAACTACCAATAGCAAAATACTGACATTTACGAATGACACAGCTGTACTAGTCAGGCACACTAGCCCTGTAACAGCAGTCACATTACTACAAGAACATATCACAAAAATAGAAAAGTGGCTTCAAGATAAACAAATTAAAGCAAACCCCGATAAATGCAACCACATTACATTCACACTGCGAAAACAGATACCACCAAACATTACACTAAACGGCACGCAAATAACACAAATAAAGGCAAGTCAAATACCTAGGACTCCACCTATATACACGATTTACATGGAAACAACATATTAAATCAATAATATACAAAATTACAGGCAGCAAGGAGACAAATGCAATGGTTAACAAGTCGAAAATCCAAACTAAGCATAGAAAACAAACTAAAAATATACAAAACGATTATAAAACCAGTCTGGACGTACGGAATACCACTATGGGGAACAGCAGCATTGAGCCATATAAACAAAATAAAGATAATCCAAGCTAAAATCCTCAGAACAATAGTAAACGCACCATGGTACGTCAGAAACGAAGATATACGGAAAGACCTTGGAATACCAACGGTCAAGGAGGAGATTAGCAGATGCGCAAGTAGGTACAGAGAAAGAGTAGCAACGCACCCGAATCGGCTAGCAGCGGAAACGATCAACATATCAAACATAGAAGGAAGACTAAAAAGGAAGCACCCAACAGATCTCACAAAGGTCACAACCTAACAAACACGAAGATCGTACCCCGCTGGAGGTAACCACCCACATGCTATATTATTACAACACCAAGATATAACATTTTACCAAATGTCCTACTGGACAAATTGTAAAATTCAAATAAATAAATAGAAAAAAAACTGTGGAGAAAGTAGGGGAGCAT
The DNA here is from genome assembly GCF_040668555.2 of Bombus flavifrons. Lineage (NCBI taxonomy): Eukaryota > Metazoa > Arthropoda > Insecta > Hymenoptera > Apidae > Bombus > Bombus flavifrons. The sequence goes on from NC_138451.1 coordinate 1,382,936, forward strand.
GAGGGGCCTGCGCACACATCGACGACTGCCGATTTCATGAAGCCTTGGGTCCTGAACGCCGACGACGACGCATCCGATGACAGCGAGAATGAAGACAACATCTGAGGGCAGATGTTACTGGAGGATGGCCGAATGTAGTATCGGGGAAAAGGGCCTAAGAAACATCGAGTTAACCATGAACAATGTCGCGAGAGCCGAGGCGCCATCAATGTGTCGTTGGTCTTTTCAGTTGTATTGTTTGTTGTGCTGGCAACGAGCGTCTGCGGAACACGTGTGTGGTGGGCCTAGGAAAAGACAAAGGGATGCCAGAACGGCCAGAATGTTAGTTGAGAGGGCGCAGTGTGAGTTGAGAAGTCGCGGAGTGTGAATCGAGAAGTCAGAGAGTGTAAGTGGAGGAGCCGGAGAGTATGATAATAAGACGTACGACGAGATTGCAATCAGTTTTTTGTATTGAGTATCGCTTATTAAACTAAACTTAACTCTAAATAAAACATCATTACTTGTCCTTACTCTAAGATCCATATAAGTTACCACATGTATCTCAAATAATAAAGTTGTTTCACCCTATCGTAGAATAGAAGATAAAGTGTAATAAAGTCATCATTTATATTCTACTATTTTATATTATATTCTACTAATTTTGATCATAATTGAAAATAGTCAATATTATTCTACTTGATGTAAAAGCGACAGAGCTCTCGCCGGGAACTGAGAAGCACGCGCATGACACAACTTCCTCCTAGATTGTGTTTTGGAGAATACTTCTTTTCTCTTCTGAAGTCATGACAATGGTATTTATAGACGAATTGTTATCAAACATTTTTGAGGGAGTTTTATTATAATTTTGAGAAAAAGAAAAGAATCATAATCACTCTTTCCAATCCCAGTTCATATTTTCTTTTATAAAATTCAAATTAGTTACATATAAACATTAAATATAGTCATCAATAGTACTGTAATCATTTTCATCCTAATTGATATTATCTTAGTAACATAAGGTTTAGACGTAGGCTGAACAACATCATTTCGCTATTTACTTCAATATTCATGCATATGCTTATATGGATTTTTAATCTTTGTAAATAGTCGTCATATTTAGTATAATTTGATTCTACAAATAATTACAATGAATATGTGTATGTTCTGTAATCGCCAATCATATGTACACACATACTACATAGCTACCGAGCGAGAAACGCCCGGGTTTTATCTTTATCTTTTTTACTTTAGATCCTAACTTCATCGGTCGTATACAGGTTACGTTCACTCTAAATTACCTGAAAAGTGTGCAAAGGGGATAGAGATAGATACATAGAGAGAGAGAGAGAGAGAGATTCGGCTACTATGGATAGGAGTACACTTTCATTTACAGTACCAAAGAAAAGGAAAAACTGATGAAGAGAATGAGACTTACTCTCAGAGTTTATTGGTTCGTCGTTCATTCTTTAGATTTATCGTGTCGCCGATCGCGTTTACACTTGTAAGTATGCGACCTAGGCCAATGCATAATCACTACCTCACCAATCGAAAGTGTACACTCGAGTTACACTCAGTACACGCATGAGTGTAGTAAATAGCAGCAGTGATTCTGTTCAAAAATTCTGCGTAATAACATCAGTTATTCATGTCGATTCAGATCTATTAGTTTATGACGTGATTGAATAACTCCATTAATGACTCCAATAACTCAGAGAAATAACTCGTGTGTTAATTCGAACTATAACTCGGATAAGGACTCGGATAATAACTGTCTCGCTCGCTATCGCGTCCGTTTATTTATGCTGGTCGGGGGGGAGGGGGCAGTCGGGAAATTTGAATTCGTTTTAGAGCGACGGTTGCCCATAACGGAGACTTTGTTTTGTCCGGAGTTTGTTTATCGATATGTTTCGTGTGTCAAGGCGGTGTCCGTGTTTCGAGGCACAACAACAACATGAGTCGCTCTCGATCCGCATCAACTAATGACTCATGTGCCACTACACATTCATAAACCGGAAATACTTGCAGGATTATAGATTAAGTTAAAAGATTCTGTTTATGGTGGTTCCTTAGGTTTATTGCGGGTTTGTATAACGGTGCGTGGGCTTTGGCTGCCAGACCACAGAGGACGTCGCAGGGATCATCTCACGCGACGTAACGACAGCTTTCACGCTGTATGGTCCGGCTCCTGAAGATCGGCTACTAATAGGAAACGACACGGACAAGCGTGTTACAATTTTATTGCAGGAATTACGCTGAATGTTTCTGTATTGCTGTTGCAGTTTCTTCAACGATACCTTCGGTTTTCCTTTCAGGTTCTTTCAAGCGTTTTCTATCTGATTAAATTTAAAAAGCGCAAATTTCGAAGAATCAATTCTCCTTTGCTTTTCAGATTGGCCAAGTGCGAAATCGAAGTAGTATGTTGCATTACATTTTTATGCTGTAGATTATGCTTAACGCGCAATCTACAATTCTTATAAATATCATTCTCAGTAATTGTGCGCAGAGGTAGCTTCTAATTTCTACATAAATCACGTACTTACAAAAAATATTGCTGCGCCGGAGAAATCCGCTGCACCACATTATATTTAATTATTTACAGTATTTACATATGTAGCATGTAGCGACTCTAGCGGAAATGAGTGTCCGACTGCGTGTTGGTGCAAGGTGGCGATGAGCGTTGGTATAATAGTTTCTTTGGCTTCTTGCGGAAATAGAATTAATTATCTATTTATTTTTAGTCTGAGTACATTTCACACACGATTTAGAAGTCGTACGGACGAAGGTTGGCTTTTGGATAACAATTCTGTAATTATGTACATATATGAGCTATGTTACGCCGGGCGACACTCTACCTAGACCAGGCCACACACCGCGGGCAAGATGGTAACCAGATGTCCGCTCGTCCTTACTGCGTACCCTCAATATTCTCAAGTATCCTCCATAAATCTCAGCAATTTTCTAGTCGAGGTCCTTCGAACCTAACAAACATTCTTTCGCTGCATTGTCTCCTAAAGTTTATTGCCCACCACGGGTTGACACGGGAAAGTTTCTGTTTCTCACGTGTGAGGCCTCCCACCAACGACTTTATCTTGAGGGCGGTGAGCATCCTTCCTCACCCACCACCATAGCAAATAACCAATTAACAACGAAGCCTATTTCCCTCACTCTATTAGCCAAAATCGTCACCAACAAATCCGATGATCCCGTGCGCTAGACACACCCATCCTTAGTTTTCCTCCGTCACAGCTTCATCGTCGAAGCACACTCTTTTTCTCTTCTTCAAACCGTCAACATCTTGTAACCGGGTTTTACACCGCAGATCAATCAACTTGTACATTCGCATCAGTGTAATCATTTCTTTACGAAGTTGTTGAAATAAATATAAAGTTATACCTGTTGAATCAGTGTAACTACTCAATTAACCACCCCTATTATCCTAAACGAAATAGGGGATCGATCATTTCGTGGCGTCGATTATCTAATCGTAACGGGAATTTACGACTCCCGTTGACGTGCTTCTTCGCGATCGCGTCTCTCCGCGAGTGATCGAACAAGCTATATTTCCCTTACTCCTTACACTCGATCACTGTTTCCGAAAACTCAACAGGTTCTACATGCGGTTCTTCTCTTTTCTTAGGAAAGGAAAATCGCTTTCCATAACGCGCACGCGCCTGAGGCGTTTTTCCATGTCATTGGATTTAAGGCAGAACACCCCTAGATCTAGGTTTAACGAAGGTGATTCGCGAAGTAAAATTTCATTAGGGATCCGCTTATACGGATAAATTAACATAGCTGATAAGGAAAAGTTGCATCACTCTCCTACCAATTCGGTCGTCCCTTCCCGAAAATCGGCACTTTTCCGAGTTGACAGAGTGTGGAATGGAACCCCCCCCCCCCAAATGAAACCGTTCAAGTTTAAGTTAGGCGACTGCCTAAGATTTGCATCTTTTATTCTGCGCATTGAAAGTTATTAAGTTGCAATAAAACAAAAAGCAATAATTTTATGCCCATTAAGCCGAAGTCCAGGCCATGAAAATATGCATCATCAATTGCTTAGCCTACATTCTAACTTTTAATAATTTCAATTAAGCTTACCTTGTCCAACAAACTCATCAACTGCTTGATTTTTTCTTACATTACGAACTAATCATACCGCTCAATCGCTATTCGTTTATTGCCAAATTTATTACCTGTTATTACTGTTAAGGTATAGAAAAGATTCGGAAATACAAATAGTTTGCTTTATTTCACACACAACAGCTATACATATATATTACACTCTGAAGACCTCGATAATCTTCTTGCACGCACGCTTGTTGTCAACCAACTTCACCAGATTCCTGAAAGCCGTTGCTTTCAACCGCCTTTTGTATCAACTCAGACCTGGACGCCCTTTGATACCTACACACACATTCAAATGTACAGTGTAAATGTATCATCTATCTAACACGCCTCCTTACATTTATACTGTACACTTAATCGTATTTACATGCTTGTCGAATTAATTAACAGAAAATTTAACACTTATTGCTTTAATTACATTCCTCTTATTTTACATTCATCCATGACTTACACCTTTCGAATTTCTCCCTACATAGTGCCTTCGTAAAAATATCCGCAGTATTTTCGTCCGTACTTACTTTAATTATATTTATCTTGTTTTAAGCATTCGTGAACGTAGTGGTAATGAACTTCAATGTGTTTGGAATTTTTTGCTATACTTATCACTCTAGAGTTATCCTCATAAATTTTTACAGGGCTATCGTCTAGATTCTTTACATTGAAGACCTTCATAATTTCTCTAATAGACATTAATTCACTCACCGCTTCCCATAGAGCTACATACTCTGTATACGTCGAGGCTTTTGTCACACACCTTTGTTTTTTAGACTTCCAACCGATTACATTTCCATACAATTTAATTACATATCCAGAAGTAGATTTCCTATCTACATGATCTTTTCCCTAATCAGCGTCCCTAATCTATCGTTTCACACTTTTCATTCCTTTTATAATGTAACCTTAAATCTCTAGTCCGGTACAAATATTTCAATATTCGCAAAGCATATTTAAAATGTGTCTCGCTACAACAATCCTGAAATCTACTCAGAAAATTCGCACTATAACTTATATCGGGTCTGGTTTTTGTACTAATATACAGCAATGCACCAATTAAATTCTTGTATCCAATGTCCTCTCTATTTATCTCAGCTTTTTCAATTTTTAAATTTGTCTCCATAGGTGTACAGTACAATTTGCTGTCTTATAATTTATATTTGTTTGCTAATGATTCAATGTATTTAGTTTGACTTTGTCTCATTTCATTTTTGATATAATCATACTCTATATTTATTCCAAGATATTCTTTTACTTTACCTAAATCTTTCATTTTAAATTTATCAGTTAATAACTTCTTTACATTTTGTATCCTTCTTTTGTTTTTACTACAGAGTAACAAATCGTCTACATATATTAGCAAATAAACATTTTCTCCCTCTCCATGAGTATATAGGCACAATTCTATGTTATTCTTCTTAAAACCTAATCTCGTCACATACCTATCCCTCGGACTTTCTTTTAACCCATAAAGCGCTCTCGATAATTTACAAACTCTATTCGTTCCGTCTGCATATCCCTTTGGTTGATTTACATATACCTCCGAGCTCACTTCACCATTTAAAAAGGCAGTTTCTACATCCATTTGCTCAATGATTAATCCATTTTGACAACAATATGATAGCAATATCTTAGGGGTCTGATTACTCGCTACTGGAGAATATATGTCATCGACTACGTTTCTTTGTTGAAATCCTCTTACCATCAATCTAGCCTTATACCTGTCATCTGATTTTCTCGTGTAAACCCATTTTACATCTAATACTTTTCCTTTTACCCGTTCTACCAATTACCAAGTTTTATTCTTATAGAGACATTCTATTTCTTTATCCATAGCCTGTTTTCAATCTTCACTATTTTCACAACAAATCGCCTCCTCAAATGTACAAGGGATATCTACTCTACAATAATTTGCATGAATCTCACTACTGTTTTCCTTTTCTGGATACCTTATTGGAGTTCTCTTATTACGTGTAGATCTCCTAGGAATCTTTAAGCTTTCAGAACTACTATCATTTTCATCTTCTCTATTTTCTAACTCTTCCTTATTTATACTATCCAATAAATAATTACCTATACTCTCATCGCTATCTCCATCGAATGAATTCTTCTCAAGACTGATACATTTTGTGTCTGTTTCTATGACCTCTACATGTCTAGCTACTGTTATTTTTCCACCTAATAGGACTCTGTAACCTACTTCACTATATCCTAACAGAATTCCCATATCTGCCTTTTTATCCCATTTAGAAACTCTTTTTTGTTCTGGCCTTCTTACAAAAACTTAACTTCCATATATACATATATTTTCAACACTTAGTTTTCTCCCGAAGAATATTTCAAAAGGTGTCTTTCTCTCTACAGTGTTTGCCAGTATTCGATTTTTCATGTATGCCGCTGTCCGTACCATTTCCAGCCAGTACTCTTTATGTACTTTCGCTTCCGTTAACAAGCAACGCGCCATGTCCATCACTGTTCTATTATACTTTTCCGTTGTCCCGTTTAATTCATGTACGTAGGTTGGACAATTACTTATTATGATGCCTTTATCCCTAGCAAATTTATAAATTCGATTGTTTAAGTATTCTCTTCCATTATCGCATCTCAATATTTTTAACCTCTTGCCCGTTAAGTTCTCAACTTCATTTACAAACTGTACGAGAGAATCAAAAACCTCATCTTTTTATTTTATACAATAGACCCTAGCTACTTTACTATAATCATCAATAAATGAAATAAAATATTTCTCTCCATTTAATCCGATAGTCTTAAAGGGGCCGCACACGTCCGTATGAACAATTTCCATTATCTCCGTAGCCTTAGTTCGATTATTTTTGAAAGGTTAATTATGCATTTTACTTTCTATACACACCTTACATTTCAAAAATTCCTTTTCAAATTTATGAGGTATATCTGTCACTAGCTGCTCTTTATCCAAAATATTTAAGCATCTAAAATTTACGTGTCCTAGCATCTTATGCTATCTTTCCTTTTTACTCATACCACTATGTTCGGCCCTGTTTGCTAAGTGCTCCTTCCCTTTCAATATACTTTTCATTTTATATGTTCCATTCTCCTTGGCCGCTGCAGCTGTAACTTTATTGTTCTCATCTATTATATTTGCAACATTTCCTTTTGAAATATTATTATTATCCGTTAACTTGCCTAAACTAATCAAGTGTGCGGACATTTCTTTCGCATAAAAACTTTATTCGTATTTATTTTATTTCGCTTTCCAAATGCTTCAAAATAGCTTATAACATTTCCTACTTTTGTTGCCTTTATCGATCTATCATTGCCTAAATATATATTTATCGGTTCTACAAGGTCGATTATGTGATCGGTACAACCGCTATCTAATAGCCACATTACTTCGTTATCACTTACCTCGTTCATCTTGCTGCTGTGTGCTGCGTGCGCCGTTGCCATCCATGTGCCTGCTCCTGAGTTTCCATGCTCGCTCGTACCGGCTGCTGATTGACGATGAAAGTTTCCACGTCCCCTGCTCGTATTGCCTTTGTTTCCTTTTCCTCTGCTGCGACCACGTGTTGAGCCACGCCGATAACTGTTACTGCTTCCCGCTAGGACGCTATTTTGACACTTTCTCGCAAAATGTCCTACTCTTCTACATTTAAAGCATCCTTCCCTTTTTGCAGCAAAAGCGTTAGCTTTCATTTCTCCTCGATTAGATTTATCTTTTTTCTCCTCTATTTTTATTTTGTTCTTCACGTACGCTACCGTTTGATTCTCTTCTTTCACTGCATCTATTATGTCCGCTATGTAGCTATACTCTTCGGGTAACGCATTTAGCATGTAATTCAGCTTATCCCTCTCACTCACTTGTGCGCCCGCACTTTTTAATTCATTTATTAATTCTTCAAAATCGCTAAAGAACGATGCTGAATCACTGTATTTATCAAAACTTATCTTCTCCAATCTCCTTTCGCACGCGATCTGTAGTGCCGTAGACACTTTCAAATACATTTCGTCGAATTTTTTCATTATTTCATACGCTGTTTTTTCTTCCCTAATATATTCTAATTGTCTATTCGTGATAGCACTGTAAATTATATTTGTTACCTTCAGATCATTTTTATCCCAGTCTGGATTGTCTCAGTCTTCACTCTAGTGTATAACAATCTCACATTCTTTATACCTCAGAAACATCGTTATTCTTTCCTTCCACATACCGTAATTCTCACCATCAAATATCGGTATCATAACTACTGATCTCTCCATTTTAATTGATTTCTTATTCTTTACTCAAGCGTTCCTACGTGCTCGAAGTATTTTTTTTTTTTTATTTTATATCCTTCGAACGTTTCTTCCCTCACTAAAACTCACTCGAACTAACTCGCACAACTAAAAACCACGCACTAAATAGCTTTCAAAACTAATAACTACGCTCCGCTACCATGTTAAGGCATAGAGAGGATTCGGAAATACAAATAGTTTGCTTTATTTCACACACAACAGCTATACATATGTCGGGTTCACATTATGATTAGGGTTACGGGCATGAAACGAATCTTCATTTGGATTACACATTGTTGTTATGCTATAGAGAAGACATTGACTAGTGCAAATGCGATTAGTACAGAATTTGACAAGTAGCCATGGTAATTAGATACTCGAGAAGCTAATGACAATGTTCCTAGGTCCAATAACGAATCCGCGGTCAACGGGATAACAGAATGCGAATTCTTACAAAGCCCCAAGTCGTACTCGACTTGCTTGGCTACGGTACAAGTATTAGTGAACTAACTCTCTGTTAACACTCGCTATACGACCTCACGAGATGATGGGGTGTGTTACGTCCGGCGACACTCTACCTAGACCAGGCCACACACCGCGGGCAGGATGACGACCAGATGTCCGCACGTCCTTACTGCGTCCCTCAATACTTTTAAACACCTAGCATAAATCTCAGGAATTTCCTAGGAAGGTCCTTCAGACCGAACAAACATCTCTTCACTAAATCGCTTTCTCAAGGTTTATTGTTACTACAGGAAAGTCAGTTGTCTCACATATGATGCTTCCCACTAGCAACCCTCTCTCGGAGGTGGTTAGCACCCTTCCTCGCCAACCAACCTAAAGAAATAACCAATTGACAGAGAAGTCCTTCCCTCACTCGTCCAACGACAACATTTCCTTAACAAATCAGCTTTCTCGCGTCATTAGAGCCACCCATAGCAAACTTCCTCCGCTGCATCATCTTTACAGAAAGTCAGTCTTTACGCATTCCTTAAACCGTCAGCATCTAAGTATACGTCACGTACCACACATTGTAACTTCGGCTAACAATCGACACTCAATTATATCTTATCAATTTATATCTATCTAGTCAATAACTTGTTGGAATAAACTGTGATTTATAACTTGTTATATCAGTGTCATATTCAATTAAACCACCTCTATTATCCTAACCGAAATAGGGGATCGATCATTTCGTGGCGTCGATTATCTGATCGTAACGGGAATTTACGACTCACGTTGGCGTGTTTCCTCGCGATCGCGTCTCTCCGCGAGTGGTCGAAACAGTGTGTGTCTAAGTACACGAGATTATCGGATTCGTCGAGGATATCCTTCGTTCGAAAAGTGAGGGAAATTGACGTTGCTGTTAATTGGTCAATTTCCATGTTGGTGGTTAGAAAAGGATGCTAGCCGCCCTTGAGGGAAGGTTGCTAGCGGGAAGCGTCGTTCGTTGAAAAAATAGATCTCCCCTATCTTCCCGTAGTTGGGACAAAGACTGTTTGTCTGTTCGAAGGACTTTAGGTAACTTAATTTTAATGTTTATAACGGCGCTGAGGCTAGCTGAACATGTACTGTGGAGATGCGTCGGCATCTGGTAACAATCATATCCGAAGAATAGGGTCTGCGTGTGGCGAGCCACAGGACAGAAACCGTTGGAATGTTTACTGTCGAGTGTTACAACTATTTCCTTTTTAAGGAGAGCTATAGAATTACCCCATACCTTTGTTAAACAAAGCGTTCATCCTGTGACCGCGACTACGTTCGGTGACTGGTCGTCGCCTCGAGTCCAAGCTCATTATCACGAATCTCGAACAAATACAATCAGATTAAATGACGACAATTGTTTAATTACGCTTATGGTATAATATAGATTACGGTATTAAGGGATTTTCCCGAAGTTCCAAAGGGATTGCTCCGATGTCCTTTCATCTCCAACACATATATATTACACTCTGAAGACCTCGATAACCTTCTTGCACGCACGCTTTTTGTCAACTGACTATACTAGATTCTTCTAACAACTTCCATTCGTCTTTTATCTCAACTGCGACATGGACGCCCTCTGACGCTTACACACACATTCACATGTACAGTGTAAATGTATCATCTACCTAACAATTATCCTACCATTGATTCTGCTGATATTACAGCTGCATGAGATATTTTTAAGACGGCAAATTGAGAACATTCCATATACAAGTGTGCTCCGGTTTTCCCTAGTGTCACTCAGGGGAAACTCCAGTTTTGTTACGTGATTTCATTTCTGCAGCGATTCACACAATTTCATCATCGTGAGAGAGGGTGACAGTGTAAATTGACATGGACACTTCTCCTACACTAATACTTACTATTTACTACAACTTACTATTTATACAGAATTCGTCACAATTCGTCACAACTCTCGACCATGTTCGAACATTGTTTCAACTGTTCGCACGTCCTATTAACCTATGCTTCTCATTCACTCATACAGCTGTCTCACGCTTCATACACTTTTCCACATTGTCAACATTCTCAATACAGACAATCTCACAGTTATTACCCTGTTGTATCGATCAACTTGCCTGTTCGTGTATGTGGTTTCTACAGTAATGGAACACGTTCGATCTTCTCATCCTTTACGTATTTTTTGAAAATATGGCGGGTAAAATTATCAGTTTCAGAGTATGGGTTTGCTAGACGTTCTAAAATATTGGTAAATACAGTTAATCACTATCTCCAAGTTGATTTGCACAGATATCACCTGATATATTTTGTGAACACATCAGTGGCTGTGAAAAAATGTTTGTTTCCTCTCCGGTCTTTTCTAGTTGTTCCATATGGTCTAGACGAAGGGCTTGAAACAGCAGACTACGTCCCTGTAACGTCAATTCATATTAGAGGCCGGATGTGTGCAGGTCTTCAGCGCGTACCCTCAATTACCCCAGGGACCCACCATAAACATAAACTTTTTAAGTTTATTATTTCTGTTATCTGTTTATGGATGGTCCTTGAAACAGCCCTTAGGTTGTTATACGTCCTTACCAATTATGGGGAAAGCAGGTAGTTACCTAATGGGAAAAACCCAATACTTGACTAACGAAAAAGCTGGTTTTTCCCATAAACAATATTACCTACTAGCCACGTTGGTAGGAGGCTTTCTCCTCCTATCTTCATTTATTAACATGACCTATAACCAATTGGCATCGTGGATCGTTACCCTCACTTTTCCTAACGGAAGGTGCGAACAGCGAATCTGCGTTGTTAATTAAAAAGGGCACACCCACACCTAGCTTTCCTCCGTAATGAGACGAGAACACCTAGGAGAGAAATAGAAAAAACCATCGAACAGTGAATATCTCTCCGATCAGTGTAAACCTGTGCTAGAAAATAAAGACAGTAGTTGTGTTACGAATCAGCTACTTTATTTCATCAACCTACCCTTAAATTTACATGACATCCCCTTGTACCAATAAATACAATGTTTGTGGCGCTCTTGTTTCCCATTAATTGGTGAAAATCCAGTGTAACGTAAACAAACCACATAAATAAACTAGAGTCGTTACAATCGAAAATACTCAAAAACAGTAGTCAACGCCCCATGGTATGTCAGGAACAAGAATATACGCAAAAGCCTAAAAAACCAAAGGTTAAAGAAGTCGGGAGATACCCAAAAAAAATACAACATGGCCATCCACATGTTAATTAGCGATAAAGTTAGAAAAATTTACTGAATATCCAGCTGGACAAATTGTAAAATGCTAATTAAATAAATAAAAAAAAATATTGGTTTGTTTGGCCTTTTGTTTCTTTGGATATCTGTAACATCAACTGCATTTGCCGTTGTTTATTTTCTTTGAAGTATTGTTCACTATGATGTATACAATATTTGGAATTTGGAACGCTACTTGATGCGAATTCTCAACTAAATAGCGATCGGTCAGATTCAACTAATCGGTTGATACAGCGAACCTTGAATGAGTTAATGTGGAGGTAAACTGAATATATCGAGTGTTAATATGGTTTGATACCTTATTTGACACTTTTAGTATACACGAAGAGTTTGACATTCTGATCACGACGGTTGTATGATTTTGTTGAAATTAAATACGATGTGGTATCACATAAACGGTACATCATTCTGATGAAAACTGTCGTAGGATGTTCTTGCTCCTCCCACGAGCAGCTTCGTCTCCGTACATCCTAAGTTCCCGTCCCTGGTTTTTTCTGGTTTACCTGTACTCTCGGGGATGCATATCTTCTAGTATTGCCAGTTGCTTACCTTTGTCCTGACCCACCGAGCACCTCGGATGTTTTTTAGCCTCTTAATGAGGTCCGCTTCGTAAGGTCTACAGTTCGGGGAGGCAGGCACTTAGGACTTTCCCAAAAAAAGGAGATCTGTTGTCCGAGTTATAAACTGACGGCCACTCAAAATTTCGAACACTATTGTTCAACAAGCCAATGCGGAGACCACTGACGAAAACGCAGACAAGTACTTTCTATTCAATGGATAATTCTCCCAGATTCTTCTTTCATTGGGAAGTTTCTGAAAACAGTTGTAGTCGAAGTAGGATATTTCCAACAGTGTCTGATAATTTCGGAGCCAATTGAATCTGGACAGGGAGCAGGTTCCATGTCATCAGTTCTAACTCCCCAAAGAGTAATTAATATTTTCTTCGTAATAAGAGTTTGTAATCGTCTAAGTTTTGCTCGTTTGGATTTAGCAGTTTGTGCTTCATAATGTCATACCACGTGTTCATAGTGGTTTGATCATATCTGTAAATAGTAATGTTTTGTTTGACATATTTTTAATTGGGATGTGTGCCATGGTAGCCATTAGATATTGCCAAGTACAGCTTGAGCTTTCATTCCAAGCAGACGTATGTGTTGCTTCTAGGTAAGTTTTTTGTTCCAAGTTATTCCCAAATATATCATTTTATTCTTGAGTGGAAGAGATTCATAAGAGGTAAACTACATTTGCCAGTTCTTAATTATATTAATTATTTAATCATTGTTTTGTTTTTTATGCTTGTAGTAGAAGATTATAACTCCTATGAAAGGTTGTTGCATTCTCCTTTAGTTTTGTATGTTTCAGACAAGCTGGCACACTTCCGTTTTTTCTTAATGTTTCACGCATACCTTTTTTTTCTTCAAATATTACGTTGTCCGAAAAGTTTCTTTCGTTTTATAAAGAAATAATAGACGCACAATGTTTTTTGTTTCATATTAGTTTATTGAATTATGCACGAACATAATAATAGAGATGTAACGAAATGGATCATGCCTAATTTAATAAAATAGTATAAAAGAGAAATTGTTGTTCATCTATTATCACCTTATGAAACGAAATAATCTTTTCGGACAATCTAATAATTCCTCTGCAATTTGTACACTGTTATAATAATTGTCCGTGTTATCTGCGTGCTCGAAATTTATAAATGATTATAATTAAAGGGAAAGCTTCTTCTCTTTACAGATGGCTTCACAAATGGCATATGACAATCTTCTTACGGCGGTTCTCCACATCAGCAAAATAGGAGAAATGGTCATTCGTTCGATGCATTCGTCGATGGTTTTTCCCAACTTGCTGATAGAAAGTCGACTATTACAACGCAAGTGGGTATATAAAATTATCGTACGCATCTTAATATACATACATTGAACAGCTAGACTAATAGGAAGCCGTGCATACTGTACACGCTTGCTAGTTTCATTTACACAACCATATTCCTCTTTTCTCTTATTTCCTCTTTCATTGACAAACCAGGAAGTCGATCATAATAATACAACTATTATACGTAACAAACATCTCTAACCGAACATCATTGATCGTGGTCTAAATTTGCGATTAAATACAGATTTAAATATGTTCATTCGTTCGTTATGCAAACTAATAAAGTTAAGTAACAAAATGGATTTATGATAAATTTCTCTCGTATTTCTAGAGTAGGCTCACAATACATTGTTTCGCGTTAGAATTATCCAATTGTATCTCGTATTTGATCGTGAATTTCCGTATTTTATAAAATAAAATGTAACAATGTATTAAATCTAGTCGGAAAATAAATGGCAGAGTCAGAAATATCGGCAAGCCGAATAACGAATTACTTCGTTTGCTGTTATGAGTGGATAGGAGGCTACTTAGGGCGAATACTGGTATTGTCGTGTTATCGTCCCTTGATACGACCATCATGCTTTCCTTGGAATTTGTTGCGCCATGCTGATACCATTTTTTCC